>NW_005841835.1:5169641-5174864 GCF_000455745.1 Alligator sinensis
TTCAGCAGGTTGGACCCAAGTTCCACGACCAAACGTCCCAACCATACAGCTAGAGTTTCTTCAGTTTGGATTCTTGATTCTCTGCACAATTCCTGCAGTTCAGTTCTGGTGTGAGCGTAATAGGTAGTAGCAACTCGGCTGGTTGTTGCTACAGGCTGATCTGTTACTTCGGGAGTCGATGCTGCTGTTATTGCTTCAGGCAGGAGGGGCAGATGCACTCCTCTGCTCGATTCTCCCTTCCGTCGGCATGAAGGCGTGGTCGCCAGAAGCGACGCTGCGTTGGTGGGCGGGGTCACCAGCTGAACTCTCGCGGGTTCCTCCGAAGCTCCACCCTTCTCTTCCGGTTCTTCCACGCAGTCTCCCTCTTGCTTTTGTAAATAATTCTGCAGTGCCGAAGCACACACAAAATCATACCCTTTGGGTCATGACAGCTTACCTGGGTATTTCTTGTGCTCGTCGCCTGTCTTGGCTGGACTATTCTTGTGGGCATCTCTAGGTTCGGTGTTCCATGGCTCCCTCCGTCCTCATTCTCCCCTTCCCCCAACGAGCCTAGTTTAAAGCCCACCAGAGGAGATCGGCCAACCTTAGATGTTTAACTAAGATTCAGTATCCCAAGATTCCAAATTGAAGGGGCTGTTGAAGATTGCATTAAATATTTTCCCTTTGACAAAAATACAGACCAGTATGGCTCTCAGTTCCACCTATTTCTATTCCAATTATTTCCAGCTAAAGGTTAGTCAGTGTCTTTATTCCTCTAGTTCTGTGAGCAGCAAATTCCCTCAAATTTGGGAAGAGGTTGTGGGAATAAATATCACTGCAGAAATAACATGCATTTTGGGCCTAATCCTCAGAACACTAAGTATCCTCAGACCCTGACTTCAGTGGGATTTTAGGGCGCTTTAGATGTTGTAAAATTAAGTCAAATCCTTTTCTGCCTTCCTTGGTGAAATTTAATACCTATGCTACCTCCAGGAACTTATGTCTAATCTTAGAGACCTTTGTTCCCATACACACATTAACAAAATCACATGATGGACATCCTTCTTTATAATTATTATTATTATTATTATAAGGATGGGAAAAAATGCACAAATTAAAAAAAACTTGCTGAAATTTATTTTAAATATTCCCTTTGACCTTACACCCTCACATTGCTTTCTACAAGTATTGTAGCAAATTCACTACAATATATATGCATAGAAAATTAAAAAAGAGGCTATTCAGTAAAAACCTAATTTTAATATTTGCAATTATCCATCAGGGAATGAGAATAAGTGATCTGTGTGTCCTATCAAAATAATTTAAGATTTGAATACTAAAATCTCAGCTGAACAAAGCAAAAAAAGCAAAAAAAAATCTCAGCTGAACAGAGCAAAAAAAGTATTGGCAGACATTCTCCTAAAGATAATTTTAAAAGATGACTATATTTGAAAAACTTACAGTCTGTTGGCAGACAATCTGTGAACAGAAATAGAAGCAAAATTTGTGACTTAAAATACTTCTAATGAACTCTTGTTTTTTTCATTTCTAATTATTTGTATGGCACTATTGCTGTGGCCAGTACTACCATCATACACTATGTTAAAATTTGTGGCCAGTACTACCATCATACACTAAGTTAAAATTTGGTTCAGGCCTTAGAAGTTTGGGCATCTTTGTTTCTTTCACATGAACAAGAGCAATCGAAGCTAAAGTCCAGGGGGTTCCTGTTCCATGGGATTAGTGCCAGGAAACTTTAAGCTCATGAATAATATTAAGTTCTACTGGTACAAAATCTATATAGTCTGTCATTGGCACCCGTGGAGCTGAAATGTCTGATGAATACAGCTCCAAGTGATCAGTCTTATTTCTTCCTTATCATTACTGCAAACAAAAAAGAAGATCCAATGAAAAGAGAAACTCTAAATAAAAATGAGCAGATGGTACTTCAGGCCAAGTGTCTGGCATTAGTGTTATTTTTAGCTAAATAGAGAATGCATGCTAGCTTGCTATTAAATTAAAATATATTTTCATTTCTAAAACAAAGAGGTCTTCCCCTTTTGCTCAGAAATAAATATGATCCACAGACAACATGCTGTATCCATTAATTGCATATTTTATTCTTAAAGAGGTATTTGCTTTACATTTAAAACCCTCTTTTGCTTACAAGGAAGTGAGATAGGTTGTATGTATAAAGAACCTTCTTAAATAATGATTGTCCATATCAGGGTTGAAAGCATTTATGAAAACCAACACTATTTAACACATTATTTTGTATGGCAGTACTTCAAAGATAAATTAAAATGATTAATAATGAGGTTATCCAAATCTTTGTAAACAATTTAAATTATTCTGTATAATTAAAATCCCATACATTTTTATCTATTTATTCATTTTGCTACTTTACTCTCTGTTGTCTATAAATCCTTCTTGACATTTTTAAAATATTTTCTTTTCCTCACCAGGGCCAATTCTTGCAATTCAACTCTTGTGCCATTCACAGCCCTATTGACTTCAAACTGGATCCCACACAAGTGAAAATGTTCATTCTATCAACCCAATTACAGGGTAAGCCCCCATTTTACCTCATGTCATTTTGCAGATATTTATCATTTTTGCTAGGACAGGGGCAGGCAAAATATGGCCTGTGAGCCAGATCTGGCTCACTAAGCACTTTTATCTGGCCTGCAACACCCCCCAGTGAATTGCACCCCGCCCAGCCCTTCCACCCAGGAAGGTGGGAGCAAGGTACCCATGTGTATACACAGCCCCAAACATACCCTATTGCCTCACTCCCACCCTCATGGGCAGACGGGTCTGGCCCAGCCAGCATAGCTTCCGCACGGGGCTACTGCTGCCACCCCCAGTTCCCTGGTCCCCTGCTGGCTCCAGACAGCAGGCAGGGAAGCAGCGGGGACAGGACTGCAGCTGGGTGGGAGCATGGGGCTGAGGCTGGTGCTGGTGACAGCCAAGAGCCCATGCCCGGGGGGGCGGCAATGTGGAGCTCAGGTGGGGAGCATGTGGGTGTGAGGGAGGGTGGAGAGACCCCTCCCACACACCCCCCATGGCATGTAACCCTGGAAGGTAGTGGCAGCAGCAGCAGCAGGCAATGCATTCAGGGCACAGGTGCCTGGCGTGGTGGAGTCCAGCCAGCACTGTACAGCGGGGGCAGCCTCCACCAGGCAGTCTGTATCACTGGTGGTCACTACCATTCACACACAGCCCCTGCACTCACTGGGCACTGGAGGGAAGCCCCACGTGATGGAGCCAGCTGCCTTCCCTGCCGGGGCTGCACAGCACCAGAGAGAAGCCTCAGGTGCTGGAGCCGGCTACCTTTCCTGACCCCCAGGGGAAGGTACCTGAGGCTTCCCTCCCCTGCAGCACAGTCCCAGCAGTGAAGGCAACTGGCTGCAGCATGTGGGGCTTCTCTCCCATGCCTGCTGAGTGCAGGGGCTGTGTATGAGTGGCAGGGAGCACTGGAAATACAGATGGCCCAGGGGAGGAGGATACACTCCTCTCTGCAATGTGCAGCAATGGCCGAAACCATGCCCCAACGGCCACGTGTGTCCTGAGTGCCCTGCCTGCTGTTGTTGCACCATAGGGGCAGTGCAGGGGTCCCCACACACCCTCCTCCACACCCCCACACCCTTCTCCCACAACCCCCCACATATACACAACCCCAACATACCCTATGCCCGCACACACACACACACACAGCCCCGCCCCCTCACAATCCCCACATCCTACAACACCCCCACATTGACACCGCCCCACATACAACATATACACACACACCATACACACCACACACACACATTGCACATGCACACATGCTCACCCACCCCACTAAACTCCCACATCCCACCACACACACACCTACACCCTATCACACACACCCACACACCACCACACCCCAACCCACATCCCAGCACACACCCACACCCCACCATACACCCCCCACACACACACACACCCTACCATATATACCCACACACCACCACTCCCCCACCCATGCCCCAGCACACACCCACACCCCACCATACACCCACCCACACCCTGCCATACACCCACACCTCACCATACACACACACACCCACAATATACAAGACTAAGAATTTATTTTTGAGTTATTATGCAATCATCTCTATATACACTATGCAAATACAAATCTTGACAAAAAATATTTTTCATAATAAAATTAAAATATGTTATACAAGTGTTTGACTTTTAGTGTATGATTTGGTTTTTTTTCTGGTTCTAAGATGGCAACCCCTCCTCACAAACGGAGTATTTCCAGGGGGCAAGGGCAGGGACATCCAGTGGCAAAGTAGCAACAAGGTGGCAGGGCAACTGTCAAGGGGCAGAACTACCCATGCAGCCCTCGACAGCTCACCAAAACTCATTAAGTGGCCTTCTGCCCAAAATAATTTCCCACTCCAGCCCTAGGGTGAAATTCCACTTAAGCATACAGCACTGTTTCCATAACTCAAGGCACAACTTCCATAACAATTAACTGGAACATAAACCACCTTTCTCTGGAAGGCAGAATCTGGTATTTCACTATCTTCATCAATTTTTGGGGCACTCAAGAATACCAGTGGACCAGACTCATCACCTGATGTAAGAACAGTACTAACAACGAATGAATGAATGAATATTTATTCATTACTTACTGTCTTGAGCTATAAGTACAGAAGTTTAAAATTCTATTGTAGAATCCACAAAACAAATGGGTTTAAAAATATTCATATGATGATCAAAGGTGGAAAAGGAGAGTGGATATTATGGAAAAATCTTCTAGATTCCACAACATAACAGCTTTGAGGTACTGCCAGTCACATTTTAGATCTATACTATGAGTGCTCATCTCCTTTGTAAAGCACTTTAAAATCTACTGATGAAAAGTGCTAAATGAGAGATAGATATCATGATTAATACTAATAATCACAGTATTTTCCCCTTCTGACCTTCCAGTTTCCATGTAATAAAATTGTCTGTCTTTTTTGATCGGTCTTTTAAGGCAGCTCAGCTCCCTTTTCCAGTGATTTAAGAATCTATGTAGGTGGTTTTATTAAAGAAATGGAATAATATCAGTTATCTGTCTATACAAGAAACTGTAACACCTGCACAATTTTGAGCTCTTGTATTTTCAGTTGATATTCCTACAACTAGTGCATCCAAAAGAACACCCATCCCTGAAGATTTTAAAAGGAGAGTCAAGGAGAGATTTTCTCCTCTTGTAGG
>NW_005841835.1:5174895-5227481 GCF_000455745.1 Alligator sinensis
GTACTTCAACAGTTAACTTCTTAGCACTGATTGTGGATACCTCTCCATAGAATTCATGCAGGATAGTACCTGGGTGATTTCACATATGGATATATCTGACACCACATTTTGAATGTGAGAAAGAATGAAGTGTTATAAAAAATTACGTGAGTCAAAAATCAATGAAGACAATATAATGAAGATCAATATAAAAGGGAGCTAGGGTAAATCAGAAAGTGTTATCAAAAGGGTAGTAGAAATACTTCCTTCCATATATCTTTGATATTTCACTGTCTGAGCTAACATAGGACTGCAGTTAAGGATTATAATCACTTACACTGCTGATTAAGTTTTCTGGAGTAATCTTGTGTCTACCCAGTTACTTCAAAGGGTGACACAGGATCTTTTTCTCTAACCATAATCAGTAATTATTATTGTTACTGATAGACTGACTATTCAAGGCAGCCTGGCATCCAACAAGCCACATACAAGGATGCTATATCTTAACCCAAGCTCTGAATCTTGTCTCCACCAATAGGAAGTGAAATGTGAATCTTCTGGTTTAAATCCTGTTCCCAATGGAATCAATGGAAAAACTCCCATTCATGTCAATGGGCATGTCTACACGTGCAATTAATGTGACTGAATAAACTCCAGCACATTTTGTCAGAGTGCATTTATTGCTCCTGGACACCACCTTTACACATGTGCCCAGGACCACAGTCTTAGGGGGTCAGCCTGCCAGCCCAGGGCTGCTCTGACCTAGCTCAGCATGCTGCAGAGGGGCTGACTAGGCACAAGGGTCCTCCAGTGCAGGTTAGCTGGTAGGCAGCTGCTGTACTGAAGCACCCTCATGCCCCTGCCAGCTTCATCAGTGTCTCTATGTGTGCTGCAGTGCAGTAAATAACTCCGCTGTAGGCTAGTACTTGTAATACAAGTACTATCCTATGGCAGCTTTTAGTAGTTTACTGAGGCCTAACATGGGCACATATGTAGATGTTGAGAGTTTACTGCATTGCTGTAAATGACCGCGCATTGCCCTATTTGGTCGCTTATGCCTTGAGGTGTGATCTTCAGTTTGCCTTCCTTTAGGACCTGACAGTTTGACCAAGATGCAAACTGTTAATGGTGCAAACCCTCATCCCTCCTGCCTTGATGTTCAGTATTAAAGAAGAGGGAGATATCCTGTTCTGCAGTACCGTTAACTGCTGGACAAGCAGTGTTCCTTGGAGCCCACCTCCCCTTGCACCCCATCCTTGCGCCAACCCAATGTTATTGATCTTAGTCAGGTTATTGGTGTAATATTGCAGGTTATTGATCTTATCATGCACCACATAACTATCCCATGTGTTTGGCGTGCATTTAGCACAAGCCCTTTGCCCAAAATCAGCTCCATCCTTTGGGCTGCAAATGATGTCTTTGCCCAAGTGCTATCCCCTAGATGGGGTTTCACATCAACAATATAGTCCAAAATAGGCCTTTCTTTGAGGGTTTCTGGAGAATATTATCTCCTTGCCTCAAACAACTCACAGTTGGTAATCTTTTCTTCCACAGGATGACAAGGAACTCTCAAAGCTCAGCTGGCTCATGAACAGGTCTGTGCCTCTCATCCATCGGACTTCAGATAAGTTGAAAGACTCCTCCGAGTCTTGATAGGAAGGGACTGCCGTTCTCTCCTTCCATTCACCCCTACCGGGGCATGTTGAATTGGGAGCTGGCTTCTCCCTCACCGTGCTCCCTCCTCCAGGGTTTTATCCTCCTGAGGCAGGACACATCTGTATGACATGATCCGGCATGTACCCAGCCAGCCAGAAGCAGCACATGCTAATAAAGTATGGGGTTTGCAGCACCAGGGATTCTTCAGTCTACACCACTGATGTTCCTGCCGGTAAGTCATGGGGATGTGAGGAGGTTTCCCTCCACCCTCCAGGGCATGTGTCCCCTGATGCTTTTGATTCACTTCCTGACCTAGCGGCTTGCATCTCACTGCCACAGTTGCTAATTAGTCTCATATAGATGTGCCCTATAACACTAAGATTTCACCCACTATCTGGGCAAGCATATAAATATCTCAGGAAACCTAATAATAAAATATATGCAATTCAAAAGAAACATTTAAAATAAAGGCTGAAATATATGTCACTACAATACAGGTCACTACGCAAAGCACACATGGACTTCCTAGCATATTGCCTGCAGCACTGCCCCATAGGGTTCTGACTCTAGGTCCACTTCAGGAAAGTCTCCCCTTTGCTCTAGCCATGGCATTTACTGCTTGTAAATGCCAAGAAATAACTTTTATGAAGAACCAAGACAAGCTCAACTACCCACATCCACAAATTTTTGCTCCTTGCACTTCCTTTGCATTGCATTTAACACCAGAGTTGCTGATGCAATAGGAAAAGATAATTTTTGCACGGCAGGGAGGCTTGAAAGGTGGAAGGATTTCATCTTGTTCACAGAAAAGATAGAATCATAGAATCATAGAAAGTTAGGGTTGGAAGGGACCTCAGGAGGTCATCTAGTCCAACCCCCTGTGCAAAGCAGGACCATCCCCAACAATATCATCCTAGCCAAAGTTTGTCTAGCCAGGTTTTGAAAACCTCCAAGGATGGAGCTTCCACCACCTCTCTGGGTAACCTGTTCTGGTATTTTACTACCTCCTAGTGAGAAGATTCTTCCTAATATCTAATGTAAACTTGCCTTGCTGTAACTTGAGACCATTGCTCCCTGTTCTGTCATCTGCCACCACTGAGAACAGTCTAGCTCCATCCTCTTTCAAACACCCCTTCAGGTACTTGAAGGCTGCTATTAAGTCCCTTCCCACTCTCCTCTTCTCTAGATTAAATAAGACCAGTTCCCTGTCTTTCCTCGTAAATCATGTCCCCCAACCCCCTCACCATTTTTGTTGCCTTCCACTAGACTCTCACCAATTTGTCTACATCGTTTCTGTCATGGGGGGAGGGGCCCCAAACTGAACACAGTACTCCAGATATGGCCTCACCAGTGCTGAACAGGGGAACAATCACTTCCTTGACCTACTGGCAACACACCTACGCAGCCCAGTATGCCGTTATTCTTCTAGGCAACAAGGACACACTGCTGGCTCAGATTTAGCTTCTTGTCCACTGTAATCTCCAGGTTCTTTTCTGCAGAGCTGCTACCCAGCCAGTCAGCCCCCAGCCTGTACCTGTTCATGGGATTGTTCTGCCCTAAGAGCAGGACTTTGCATGTGTCCTTGTTGAACAAGGTGAGCAACAGGTACGCACCTCTTGCTGCCCCAGCAGAGCCTGCTGAGTTGCCGGCCCCCACAGGCAACATGGTCCCAACTGCAGCTACCTCTCCTGCTCTCCCCAAGACAAAACGTAAGGTGTTTGTTGTGGGAGACTCCCTCCTGAGGGGGACTGAGGGGCCAATCTGCCACCCCGACCCCTTAGCCTGGCAAGTCTGCTGCTTCCCGGGGGCCCGCATCCGGGACATTACGGAGAGGATCCCAAAGCTCCTTAAACCCACAGACCACTATCCCATGCTCCTTATTCATGTGGGCACCAATGACACTGCTCGGAGCACTCCCAGCCAGGTCATGAGGCGCTACAGGGATTTGGGAGCGGGGCTTAAGGGTCTGGGGGCACAGGTAGTGTTCTCGTCGATCCTCCCAGTATCAGGCTATGGGCTGAGAAGGGACAGGAGGATCTATGTGGTCAACCAAAGACTGCAGCGCTGGTGTCGTCAGTAAGTCTTTGGCTTTCATGACCACAGCCCGCTCTTTGGCGAGAGAGGCAGCGAGCTGCTGGGAAGGAATGGCCTCCACCTCTCTCCCCTAGGGAGGAGGCTCTTCTCAGCCAGACTGGCTGACCTGCTCCACCGGGCTTTAAACTAAGCCCGTTGGGGGACATAATGAATCAGGACTACGTAAGAGTGCATACATGAAAAATAACTGAGAATTAAGAGTGCTACAAGATTTTTTTAAATTGCATATGGTAATGTAAGGGTTTTTTTAAATGTTCTTTGTTATACCAAGGCAGGGGCAAAGGCAAAAGAGAGGGTAGCAGTGTGTATTCAAAGTTGTGCTGTTTTCCACTCTCTCAAGGACGGCTTTGCTACCCTCCTACACTGGGCAGTGCTACAGTCAGAGTGATGAGTGTCTGTGTTTTCTGCCTGTCAGCAAAGGTGGATCAGGCCTGCATGACCTCAGCAGCTTGCTAGGCCACAGCCAGGAAGGTTTGAA
This sequence comes from Alligator sinensis, assembly GCF_000455745.1. NCBI lineage: Eukaryota > Metazoa > Chordata > Crocodylia > Alligatoridae > Alligator > Alligator sinensis. Next base: position 5,179,103 of record NW_005841835.1, read on the forward strand.
TAGCCCCATAGAAAAGTCCAGCGTGACCCACTGCTGACACAGGCAAATCTTTGGGCCTGAACGCAGAGCATCCTGGTTCTCTCTCCGATACAGCTCTGAGCATGGTGGGTTCCTAGCATTACTAAAGAAGATCGCACTTGTTCTTGCACACAAGGTGCAATTCTTTTCCGATGCAGAGTGGAGTGCCACTTGAAGATGAGCCAAGGTACTGTAAAGAGCTGTATCTCTCCCTCATCTGTCTTGCTTCCTTTTTGGGAATGTCACGAATGAATACCCTAAAAGAATTCAGCTTTGTTCTTCCAACCAGCTGTTGCTCAGCTGGAATACTGCAATTGTGAAATCTGCCCTGGAAAATGTGTATTTGTTTTGCTCTGCTTTGTTTTGTCATCTGCCGAAGTAGGAATGCTCCTTTTCATTCTGTGATGGTTGAAAAGAGGGGCTTGGTGTTGGTGTTATATAGCATAATTAGGAATTATCTATATATGTAATGCTGCCTAAGAACTAATTCAGCAAGACCTCTGTTTCCAGAACGCCTATGAGAAGTACACGAATATACAGAATTGAGCTATAAGGTGGAAAACCCTTCCAGATGGGGACTTGTATTTTTTAATATGTAAAGCATTTAGTGACTTTTGAGTGCTATATAAATACCAAATAGCACAGAAAAGATACAAATGGCACGCAACCGACTGTCAGTGCAGCAAATTAAGCTTCTGTTTATAGCAGGAGTGTAAATATAGGGTTAACGGTTAATTCATTTAATGATGAATGTGACACCACTGTGTTATCCTGTAAGAACGTGAATAGAGATTTGCAGCAGACAACATGCTGTGAGCCCAAAAGAATAGGAAACTACTGCCTGCTTTTTTTAAAACTATTGCAAAATGTGGACACAATACTTGGACATAATAGACTGTGTCTGACAACATTTGTACAGTATGTAGCGGAGTGAGCCCCACTCAGCTTCCTATAGTTATCCATATATAGTGACTAAAATTGCAGACACTGAATTAACTCTGAATAACATATGAGCTGGAGTGACAGCCTTCATGTGGTTCTAGAAGGATGAGAATAAGATAGATGGCTGTTTGTGTAGATGTACTAAACTGCAAATCCAGGGGTCCATAGAGTATGGAAAATATGCCAAAAGCTGGGTTGTCCCTTCCATCCCACAGACCCCATTGATTTCCTGCAGGGCAGGAATCCCCCCTTGCAGAGCAGCTTGCAAGATCAGGGTAAATCCATTTCTAGTAACAGACTTTCTCACGCACCCTACCCACTACATTCACGTTTCTCCACTTAGCCCACCTTGGCATCCTTCTGAACCCTGTTATTTTTCAAAACTATTTGGAGAATAGAGAGTGAGTTCTGAATGCCAGCAAGCAACTCTGCCTCTACTGAACCAAGCGGAGAAAGCAGTTGCACTTGAATTTCCCAATTGCCAATTCTCCTTTTTCCTTTCTAACACCAGAATGGAAAGAGCTTTTAGCAAAACTCTCTCTCTAACTTTAGCGGCTGCTCCAGTACCATATAAGGAGACGGGCCATTTCCAAGATCCAAAATATTGAGGGTTTCAGGAGGTTGAGAAAATGGCGAGTTCATATTTATACAGAAACAAGTGGTATGTCAATCCAAATCACAGAACCCGTGCAAAATGCACTCTCTGACAGGAACGCCGCTAAGCAGCGGCGTTCAGCGCCTCGTTTTTAGGCAATCGTCAGGTAAAGCTCCATCTAGAATAGATTGAACTAAAGCAAGATGACAGGAACTGGGAACCCCCAAATCCGAAAGAAATAGCTTTAGGGATGAAAAAGGAGAGTGTGTAAATAGCAAAAGTAGAGGTACCACATTTTGGAGCCAATTGCTTTAGAGAATAAGTGTGTTTTTAAAAACGGATTAAAATAGATTTCTGCAATGGAGGAGCAGGGAGTGCACAAACATTTTTATTTTTGCTCTCAAGCAAATCCCGGGACGTCATTCTCCCCCTGTACTCGGCCTTAGTGAGGCCGCAGCTGGAGTACTGTGTCCAGTTTTGGGCTCCACAATTCAAAAAGGATGTGGAGAAGCTTGAGAGAGTCCAGAGAAGAGCCACGCGCATGATCAGAGGTCAGGGAAGCAGACCCTACGATGACAGGCTGAGAGCCGTGGGGCTCTTTAGCCTGAAAAAGCGCAGGCTCAGGGGTGATCTGATGGCCACCTACAAGTTTATCAGGGGTGACCACCAGCATCTGGGGGAACGTTTGTTCACCAGAGCGCCCCAAGGGATGACGAGGTCTAATGGTCACAAACTACTTCAAGATCGTTTCAGGCTGGACATAAGGAAGAACTTCTTTACTGTCCGAGGCCCCAAGGTCTGGAACAGCCTGCCACCGGAGGTGGTTCAAGCGCCTTCGTTGAGCACCTTCAAGATGAAACTGGATGCTTATCTTGCTGGGATCCTATGACCCCAGCTGACTTCCTGCCCTTTGGGCGGGGGGCTGGACTCGATGATCTTCCGAGGTCCCTTCCAGCCCTGATGTCTATGAAATCTATGAAGCCCCATGAGACTTCTTTTGGCCCAATCCTCCAATTTGCCTAGGTCTGAATCCTAGTCCTACCCTCCAGCATATCTACCACTCCTCCAGCTTGGTGTCATCTGCAAACTTGCTGAGGGTATACTCTGTGCCATCTTCTGGGTCGTTCATGCAGAAATTGAACAAAACCAGCCCCAGGACCAACCCCTGGCTCACTCCACTTGATACTGGCTGCCAACTAAACATCGAGCCATTGATTACTATTCTCTGAGCCCGATGCTCCAGCCAGTTTTCTATCCACCTTGCAGTCCATTCATCCAGCCCATACTTCCTTAGCTTCCCTGCGAGAATGTTGTGGGAGACCACATGAAAAGCCTTGCTAAAATCAAGTTACACCACATCCACCAGTCTCCCTGCATCCAGAATGTCAGTCTTCTCATCATAGAAGGAAAACAGGTTGGTCATGCATGACTTGCCCCTAGTGAATCCATGCTGACTGTTCCTAATCACCTTTTTCTCCTCCAAGTGCTGAGAAATGGATTCCTTGAGGATCTGCTCTATGATTTTTCCAGAAACTGCAATGAGGCTATAGTTCTTCCTCCCTTATTTCTCCCTTCTTCTTCCTCCCTTCTTTCTCCCTTTCTTAAATTTGGGTACTATGTTTGCCCTTTTCCAATCATCCAGGACCTCTCCTGGTCGCCATGAGTTTTCAAAAATGATGTCCAGTGGCTCTGCAGTCACATCAGCCAACTCCCTCAGCACCCTCAGGTGCATCCCATCCAGCCCCATGAACTTGTACAAGTCCAGCTTTTCTAAGTAGTCCCTAACCTGTTCTTTCCCCACTGTTGGCTGCTCACCTCCTCTCCAAACAGTGCTGCCGGGTGCAGTAGTCTTGGAGCTGACCTTGCCTGTGAAGACTGAGGTAAAGAAGGCACTGAGCACTTCAGCCTTTTCTGCATCCACTGTCACAAGTTTGCCAACTCCAGTAAGGGACCCACACTTCCCCCTGGCCCTCCTCTTGCTACTGACATACTTGTAGAAACCCTTCTTGTTACCCTTCACATCCCTTGCTAGCTGCAACTCCAATTGTTCTTTGGCCTTCCTGAAGTTGCATGCCCCAGCAATGCTCTTATCCTCCTCCCTAGTTATTTGTCCAAATGTCCACTTCTTATAAGCTTCCTTTTGGTGATTTTGTTTACTGAAGTCTTCCCTACTAAGCCAAATTGGTCTTCTTCCATACTTGCTAGTCTTCCTGAGCCTCAGGGTGGTTTGTTCCTGCATGCTCTGTAAGGGTTCTTTAAAATACAGCCAGCTCTCCTGGGCTCCTTTCCCCTCAGACTGGCTTCTCAGGGGATCCTGCCCAAGTCAAAGTCTGCTTTTCTGAAGTCCAGGGTCCTTACTTTGCTGCTCTCCATCCTTCCTTTCCTCAGGATCCTGAACTCAATCATCTTGTAGTCACTGCTGTCCAAGTTGCCACCTACTACATGCCCCACAAATTCTTCCCTGTTTGTGAGCAGCAGGCCAAGAAGAGCATGGCCCCTAGTTTGCTGCTCCAACACTTGCACCAGGAAGTTGTCCACAACACTCTCCAAAAACTTCCTGGATTGCCTGAACACTGATGTATTGCCCTCCCAGCAGATGTCAGGGTGACTGCAATCCCCCATGAGAACCAGGGCCCACGATCAGGAAACTTCTGCTCACTGTTTGAAAAAAGCCTCATCCACCACTTCCTCCTGATCTGGTGGTCTATAGAAGACCCCAACCATGACATCACCTTTGTTGCTTTCCCCTCTGATCCTAACCCAGAGGCACTCAACAGGCCTATCCCCAGTTTCATACTGGATCTCTGAACAATCATACTTCTCTTTTACATAAAGTGCAATTCCTTCTCTTCTCCCCTGCCTGTCCTTCCTGAACAGTTTGTACCCATCCATGGCAGTGCTCCAGTCATGTGAGCTATCCCAACAAGTCTCTGTTATTCTGATCATGTCATAGTTCCTGTGTGAGGTCTTCCAATCACTTCAAAGACTGTGTGAGGACTTCCAGTTCTTCCAATTCTGTTTCCCAGGCTCCATGCATTTGTGTGCAGGCATGTGAGGTAAACAGTTGATTTCCCTGATTTCTCAGGAAGTATGAGAGCATCTCCCTGGTTGCCCCTTCCCACTTGCTCTTCCTCCAGGTCTCCTGCTTCCCCACTTACCTCAGGACTTTGGTCTCCATCCCCCGGTGAATCTAGTTTAAAACCTTCCTTACTAGGTGAGCAAGCCTGTCTGTGAATATACTCTTCCCTCTCTTTGTCAGGTGGATCTCCTCTCTTCCCATCTATCCTTCTTCTTGGAAGAACATCCCATGGTCGAAGAAGTCAAAGCCCTGCTGGTGACACCACCTGTGCAGCCAGATGTTCATCTGCAGGATGCACCTGCTCCTGCCCAGGCCTATGCCCTTTCCCTTGACCAGAAGGATTGACAAGAACACAACCTGATAAAGCTGAGCAGCAAGTCTACATCAGTGACCTGTGATCCTGGCTTTGCTCCCCAAGGGCAGTAAAATTAGGTGCAACAGAGAGACTCCCTGAGCCATAGAGGAGGAAGGATGTAAAAGATCAAAGCCTCCTGGGATGCTAGAGGACTGAAGCATGTCCCAAACCAACCCTACAGGCATTATGTATAGCACTTATGTGACAGGCTGGCTGGTAGTGACTTATTTCAGGGGTTTTAAAGGGTTAAAAGATGATTGGAGGACTTGGGATTCCCTTTCCTCACCAATCAGGCCCCAGAGACTCCCCCTCCATGTCCCCTGATTGGCCCTGTGGGTCACCTGGAGGGGGATAAAAGGGGAAGCACGGCTGACTCAGGGAAGAGACCAGCGAAGGACCACGAGGAAGGAGATTCAAGGAGCTGGCAAGAGCTGAGCTAGCGGGGCAGGAGCAGTTGCCCCAGAAGAGCCTGAAGGAGTGGGACCTGCAGGCAGCTCTGGGGTCCTCAGCAGCACAGCGTGCAGCTGGCAGGAGAGGCTCCCCACTGGGCTCCGGGATCCCCTACGAGAGGCTGTGGCCAGCAGGAGAGGCTCCCCAGCTCCATCAAGGATCTGAGCAACGACCTGAGAGGTTCCCAGCTCTGCTTCCAGCTCCTCCAATCAGAGGCCAGGCAGCTTGATGTGAGGCCGGGGATTAAGTTTAGAGTTGTACTAGTGGCTGTGTGGCAGAGTTTCTGGCTATTACATGGGAGAGCTGAGTTTAAGTCCCAGCTTTGGTGACTTGGGGTGAGTAAGCTAACAAGGAGAAATTCCTCTTGCAGTAGAAAGGGGCCATTGTTTTTTCCCCCTCCAGGTACCTAGGCCCTATATTCCTTGCAATTTGACATTTTGTATTTTGTGCCTTTTGTATTTCCAGTAATACCAACCAGTATTGTTTGTTCTGCTGTTTGTGTTTTACATTTTAGTGAACCCTGTCTTTTGTCAATTGGATGAATATATCTATGATTGTAAGTGTCTAACCTTTGTTGAATCCTGCCCCTTCAGGGCATTGTAGTGTCCCCTATACCCCCTCTGGTTTATACTGGTTATGTTCCCAGTATTGTTCCCTCATAAAAAGGTATGTGGTTAAGTCCCCATTGGTGGTCTAACTCTGCTCTATAGGGGGAGGAGAGTCCCTACACCTCCCACAGCGCTTGTGCACCTGCTTTGATCCCTTCAATTGGAGAGGGGGTACCTCTTGGAGTGCAGTCCAGGTTACACTTAAAATCAATAGAATTTGGAAAGAGCTAACATTTTGTTATGGAACCTCCATGTTTTTCTGTGACAACTGCTTGCAGAGCAGTTACAAAACACTGTTTAAACTCATGAAACAAAGTCCTTTTTGCAACAATCTTTTATAATACCTTATCTCCCATTTATATTACTCATCATTCATCTTTTACTAGAATAATTTTCTATAACACTCCAAAAGCTTGGATCCCCAAAAAGAGTGGATATACAATGTCTAGTAATCATTCCACATACCTATGAGTGAATATTTTATATGCTATGAAAGCTTTGCTTTGGGTGAAACTTGACAAGTTGCCCTTATAGCCAATCATTTTAAAGTCCAATACAATTTCAGAATTTTCACTGTAATACTCTTGACTAAAGAGTACTTTGATGAACTGAAGATGGCTTAAGTCAGGGGTCAGCAACCCTTCACTAACAGCAAGTCACAGCTTGCAACTTCAGGCCACCATTTCCCTACCGCCGTCAGGCCACCATTCCCCTACAGCGGCTCTACCCATCATAGCTCTGCCTAAAGGGCTGCTGTCTCACCCCTCCAGTGCAGCCTCTGCCAAAATCATGTTGCCAAAAAGCAGTTAGTAAGAATCTGGGGTTGCTAATTCAGCAGTGACAGTGACCAGAGGCTGTAGTGAAGGGGAGATCAGCTCTCCAGAGAGAACAAAGACACTGGAGCAGCTGGAGAGGATTAGTGCACCATTAGTAAAGCACAAAATATGGGCTGGATTGGATGGTTGTGAATCACCACACTGTTAATAAAATCTGGACTGGATCAGACCTTTGTGGGATAAGTATAGGCCACAGGTTGTAAGTTGCTGACCCCTGGCCTAAATCTTTAACTAAAAAGTTCCATGCCCTAGTTCCATAATTGTCAAGTGAACTGATTCATATCATCTGGGTCAGGTGCAGACATTACAGTTTGCTGGTTTAGGTGTTTAGAAACTGGTCTATACCCATAACAGGACAGAAGTTTGGAGCACACAGAATGGTTTAAAAATGGTGGAACCCAGTCTCAGATAGACCTGGATGGATATAATATCAGACTTAACTCATTTACATTATACCAGTCTATCAAACTTCTGTATCAGATCCCCTCCTGACTCAAGTTACCTCACACTCACCCAACATCCCAGGCTGCTTTGTGGGCTCCCTCAAACCCCCACCTTGCAGGGGTGCTTGCTAGCCACAGCCCTGCTCAGCAGCTCTGAGCTGTCAGCCATGGGGGGGGGGGGGGGGGGGGGGGGGGGAAGGGAGCATCTATAGCACAGGAATTTTCTATTTTTACCCAATGTTCCTAGGTGAGGTAGGGGGCGGGCTCTACAGAAGGAAAGATGAGACCCCTCAGAGCTCTGGCAAAGTGCAGGGAGTGGCAGCAGACACCCAGAGCAATTCCTGCAAGGATGACTCCTGCAATCATGCCAGGCACCTGCTGCCACCACCTGCAGTTTGCCAGAGCTCTGAGGGGCCTGATTCTACCTTCTGTGGAGCCCCCTTTTTCTTACCATATGGTACAGGGCTGCAGGCATCTATTGCCAGGTGGAGGTGGGAGGGGTCCGGTCCTGCTTCTTGAAGCTGTGCCTGCTGATGCAGGACCAGAGCCAGGCCTGGCCAAGCAGCCATAGGCAGGAGATGTGGCACCTGGGCAGTGGAGGGTGTTGTGGGGTTGGCCCCAGCCATCCCTGGCTCCAGCCTGAGTCAGCACAGCTGGGGAGGGCCATGGGGTGGGGTCTCCCCCCTGCTGCCTGGCTAACCAGCAGCTCCTCTCCCCAGCCCCTCCCCCCATGCAAGCTGTCAGCTGTCAGTGGCAGCAGGAGGATGGGGAAATGGAGGCCTGCACCCCAGCCCCTACTGCTGCCCTTCTCCTGGCATGTCTTGTTGGCTGTCACTGGTGCCTAGCTCCAGCAAGACACAGTGGGCAGCTTGAGAGGTTTGCACCAAGCAGCAGGGACAGGAACACTCCATAGAAGGAAGAGTCGGGCCCTGCTGCCCAATACATGATCCTTCCTTCTCTAAAGCACTCCCATCCTTACTGCCCAGCACAAGCCTCCCAGGTTGCCTGGTGCATCTTTCTGGCTGCAGCTGATATCAAGCTCTGGCACAACACGCCAGGCTACCCAGGAGTCTTATGCCAGGCAGTGGGGACAGGAATCTGATCCTTCCTTCCACAGAGCTGGGCCACCCTTGTTTGGCTGTCAGACACCACCCCAAGCCCCTGCCGTCACCACAAACCCTCCTCTGTGCCCAGACCTAGGCTTCCAGGAGAGCCTCAGAAGTGGTCACCACGGCACACCTGGCAGCCTGACCAGCAGCAGGATAAGGAGGTATGCCATGGTGACCCCCTCTGGGGCTCTCCTGGAAGCCTAGAGCTGGGCATGGGGGGAGGGTCCATGGTGACAGCAAGGGTTTGGGGGCATGTGCTTGATAGCCAATCAGGAACAGCCTCTGCTTGGCTGCAATTCACTGCCCTTGGCTATCTCTGGCATGCTGGGAGGCATGTGGGGGCACCCCCTGCCTTCTGGCCTCAGCCAGTGCAGGTATCTCCGCCTCTCCCTCCGCCAAAGGGCAAACATATGTTCCCTTCATTCCTGACCAATCTATGCAGCTTAGAGAAATCTGTGCAGATTGAATCGATTCTGCTTCAGGCTTTTTGAATGTCTGCACTTAGCCCTGAAGATCTGATTTGAGGGTTTACTTTAAGAAGTGAACTCCTGAAAAAGAGACACAAAGGAGACTAATCTATTACTGCAAACTGATTAGTTATTATTTAATGCTTTTGTTTTACCTCCACAATGAACTATGTTCTTAAGTTTCTAGGACAATTTATCTTTACAAAAATAGTATATATCAGATTGGGTTAAGTAAATACTAATGATGTGCAAAGAAGACCAGCTGAGTTAAGGTTAATTTAATAAAAGTATCTGCAGGGTACTTACTCTAGCTTTGTTCAGATTCCTACTTTGCCTTTACAAGCAGCACACTTCTGCCTTTTTACTGAAGTGAGTGACTGGTGAATGCCAGCTTCTGATCTCTGGCAAGAAGAAATTCATTCAATGTTTAAACAGAGCAGGATACAAAATTTCCCTGCCAAAAATATGCACTTTTGTTCTCAAATTAACAACGTGTCATATAGATGTCAACCAACTGTCATATCCCAAGCGTTGGCTTAAAACATGGAGATCAAACATTTAGAATTATGAAAGCCCAGAGAAGGAATAATAGTAGTGAGAAAAAAGAAAAGCACTTTTACTGTTGTAGAGTTGGGTTTTTTCTCCCAAATGCCTTGAATCCCTGGGAGTGTGAAGTAAAAAAATAAAGGCAATGAGTTTTTATGACATTCATTTCAGATTAAGTACAATATAGTACATTAGTTGATATATCTGGTGTGCATTGCTTTTATAGTTGTAGTCAAACCGAGTGATTTAATGAAGGTGTATAATATGGAACTATACACCAATTTTTAAAAGTCAAATTATTTAAGAGGAAACACATGTATGTTAAAAAAATCTAAAGCAGTAGGTAAATTATTGGAATATGGGTTAATCCATTTATTCAAGTATTATATCTCCCATCACTGTAATCCTGAATAAGCTGGTAGAAGTGCATACATGTAAAAAAAAAATTAAAAATTTAAGGAAACCTTGAAAAATCTGTTTACCCAGGATGAATAATTATCTTGATGGGAAAGTAAAGATCTTTTTAACTTAACATTAATAGAATAGATAAAGTAGATGGGATCATATTGTGCCCAAGTTTATACTTTTGTGACAATAGTGTTAAAATTTAGATCAAGGTATTCTCGATATCTAGAAACACTTTATATTCTGCATATGGAATGGACAAATGCACTTTGGATATTTTTAGTGCAAAATTTAATTCCATAATTTCAAGCAAATTATACTCCAAATAAGCAGCACCAGCAACTTTTTCAAAGTTCCCTTGCACGTAGTATGCAGTTAAAGGACAAGCAGCAATAGTACAACTCAATATAACTATAGCCATCTCCAGTAATCTCAGTATTGTGCAGGACTGACAGGCATCGGTGGACAGGTTTGATATCCCGTGGGAAAGGATTTTTATGGTATCAAACCAACAATGCTATACCCAGCAATAGAAACTTAACTTTTGCTTGATATCTCAGCAGTAAAGCAATGATTGAAAAATCATGGGGTTTTTAGTCTCATCCCTAACTTCATAGTTTCATAGTAGTTAGGGGTCAGAAGAGACCTAAATAGATCATCTAGTCTGACCCCCCCACCACTGGCCGGAGCAGACGCTGGGATCACACGACCCCAGACAGGTGTTCATTCAACCTTTTTTTTTAATTTACCCAAGGTAGGAGCGAGAACCACTTCCCTAGGAAGTTGGTTCCAGATCCTAGCCACCCTACCAGTGAAATAGTGCCTCCTAATCTCTAACTTGAACCTATTCTCCAGCAGCTTCTGGCCATTGTTCCTTGTCAGCCCAGGTGCTGCTGGGGGGAATAGGGCCCTTCCTATTTGCTGCTGATCTTCCCTAACAAGTTTGTAGGCAGCCACCAAATCCCCCCTCCGCCTCTGTTTGCTGAGGCTGAACAGGTTCAGGTCCCTCAGCCTCTCCTCATAAGGCCTGCCCTGTTGCCCTCCAACCAAGCAGGTGGCCCTCCTCTGAACCCTCTCAAGGCAGGCCACATCCTTCTTAAAGGGCAGTGTCCAGAACTGGACGCAGTACTCCAGTTCAGGCCAGACCAATGTCACTTAGAGGGGGAGTATCACCTCTCTGGACCGGCTTGAGATGCATCTTTGGATGCACGACAGGGTGCAGTTAGCTTTGCTAGCTGCAGTCTGGCATTGGTGGCTCATGTGAGTATTTACTTACATTGGCGGCTCAATAATGACTCCAAGATCCCTTTCCACCTCTGTGCTCACAAAGGGGGAGCTCCCCAGCTTGTATGTATGCTGTGGATTCCTTCTCCCCAGGTGCAGCACCCTGCATTTATCTACATTGAAGCCCATCCTATTACCATCCGCCCTCTGCTGTAGTCTGTCTAAATCTAATTGCAGCTTCTCTCTCCCTTCGAGTGTGCCCAGCTCTCCCCACATCTTGGTATCATTGGCAAACTTGGACAATGTGTTTTCCACCCCCTCGTACAAGTCGCTGATGAAGTTGTTGAACAGCGTGGGCCCTAGGACTGAGCCCTGGGGGACCCCACTATTCACATCCCGCCAGGTCAAGTACGACCCGTCTACCACCACTCTCCGGGTGTGCCCCATCAGCTAATTTCTGACCCATCCAACTGTGTAGGCATCAATGCCACAGTCGCTCAATTTTATTAATGAGAATCGGGTGAGAGACAGTGTCAAAGGCCTTCTTAAAGTCCAGAAAGACTACGTCCACGGCGACACCATCATCCAGGGATTTAGTTACCTGGTCATAAAAGGCCATCGGGTTGGTCTGGCAGGACCTGCCTTTGATGAACCCATATTGATTTCCCCTGGGCATGATCTCCCCTGCTGGCCCCTCATAGATGTGATCCTTGATAATTTTTTCAAGGATTTTCCCCAAGACCGATGTGAGGCTTATGTGCCTATAGTTTCCTGGGTCCTCCTTTGTCCCTTTCTTATAAATGGGGACCACATTAGCTAGTTTCCAATATCTGGGCACCTGGCCCGTGAACCACGATACTCGTACAGCCGGGCCAAGGGCAGAGCAATGACCCCCACCAGCTCCCTCAACACCCGTGGGTGGAGGGCATCAGGGCCCGCAGATTTAAAAACATCCAGCCCTTCCAGAAGATCCCTAGCTACTTCTGCGCAGACCCGAGGCCTGGTAGTGCTATCCCCAAGATTGCCCCTACCTGTGGTGGGAGAGCTGTCCTGGTCCCTGTCCAAGAAAACAGAGGCAAAGAACTTGTTAAAAATGTCGGCTTTCTCGTCTGGCGTAGCCACAAGATTATCATTTGAGTCTAACAGGGGCCCTACATTACCCAGTTTTAATTCAGCAAAGAAATGAGAAAAAAATTTACAAAGTATTTTAAAACTTAGTCCCTCTAGATTAGCATTTAAGCATATTCACAGGATATTATAAGTAAAATTTAATTGAGGGTATATGGCAGACATTTCCTGTAAATCTATAGAATATTCCAGTCTCTAACACCTTTCACCATGACTGAAACTCACATTAAAAATATTTCTTTGCTAGCAGTCACAAGCACATAATCAACCCTTTGCCACACAATCTTAGTTGTCTTCCCAAAGCCCCTTGGACTATATTATTTTTAAAGTACTTTGTAAATTTTTTTCTCATTCCTTTGCTGAATTAATTGTGTTTATATTTAGCTCACTCTGCCAGCTGCACAGATACCCCTAACTGTGAAATTAAAACTTCCACAGCTGGAAACAAACTAAAATAGTCACTGGAATGATGCAACAGATCAATTAGCAAAGGGAGCAGCTGTTAAAGTGAATATAGGCCTTCCTGAGTTCTGTTTGCTTCCTTGTCATTTTATATCAAATGGTACCATTCCTCATCAGGAGATAGTCTTTACACATTCTGCATGACATTCACTTCAAAGCAGAGGCCAGAACAAATCTTTGGAACCACTTAAGTTCTACATAAGCCTTGTTTTGAGGGCTAAGTGGGACTTAAGTGGTTCATTGGACTAGTGCTGGCCCTCTGCACAGTAATGAGCTTTGCTTATGGGAAGCTCATTACTTCTTATAAAGTCATTATTGAATATGTTTTCTATTTCTTCTAAATGGCTGAGGTATGTAAAAATGTGTTCTCTCATCTCTGTGACCATGACCCAGACATACTGTACACCACAAAGATTATTAAACCCCAATTCACAATAGTCATGCCTTTTTGAACCAGGTGCATGGGAGATTAAGCCATCCATTTCTAGGGCCCAGTTCAGCATAACTATTAAGCAAGTGCTTTAGTACTTCGCTGAAAAATAAGGGACTGCTGGATCAGGACCCTAATGACTCATCATTCTTCTCATTTTATACCCCTCTCCCTTTCTTCCATATGCCTCAAAGAGGTACCACTGCACTCTGGTGATGCTAATACATACAGCCATAAGCCTTTTGCATGCAATATGTATGCTCTTAATCCATCTCCTCACCAATGAAGGCATTACTACCTCATTACTCCCAGGCCCTGCCTTATGAATTGCAGCAGCATGAAGCATAGTTTGCAAACCGCCTCATTCTCCTCCATGGCCATCACATCAGCCTTCAGAATTCTGTTAAAAGCTTAAAAACTAGAATATAGGTCTCATTAAACTGAGGCTGCAAATTATAGGCTAAATAATAAGCCTATTTCATTAAATTAGTGTTCTTAAACCACAGACAATTAGCTTCCTTGTGTTGCGTGTGTATGCAGGTGCATATCCTAAGAGCGTTGTTCTATCAAGAATCCAGGAAACCGTCACGCATCAATCTATAATAATCCTACTGTGGATCATGAACAGCATTACTTGAAATATCATAACTTCTCTAACCAGGTCTGTCTAAATGAGGAAACATCTGAGAATATTGTGTTCAAAGTATTCACAGAGAACCATGAAATGAAATGCAATGGAATAAGCTTATTTCCAGGCTGCAGCTTGGACACCTAGATTTTTTTTTAACGCAACATAGTAAGAATGCTTTATAGATGAGATTTTGGTGGACTGGTGAATAGTGCACATTATATAATTCCGTCAAACTCTTCTGATTCCCATGCATTCTATTTTTCAAGCTTTCCAAATTATTCATAAAAATTTAAAAGGTGCCACCAGTCCCTTAAAAAGCAATGATGTTATAGCAGGTTATTAAAAAGTTAAGGCAATATATACATCAACTCACTTGTATTTATAACAACATACACAATTTGACTTAAAAGGGACTTTATCCAGACAAAAGTAATGTGTTTAGAACTACACACTGGCTGTGTTACTACTAACCTATAACAGCTGATCATAGAAAATATTGCTAAAAAGTACCTCAGCTAACCCAATCTCTTTTTCAAGGCAGGAACATCCCTGTTGAAACCATCCCATCCAAGTGTTTGTCAAACCTGGTCTTGAAAACTTCAAAGGACAGAGATTCCATAACCTTCCTGGGTGACCTGTTTTAATCGTTTACCATCCTCATAGCTAGACAGTTCTTCCTAGTATCCCAGTTAAATATCCTTAGTTCATCTTAAAACTGTTACTTCTTGTTCTGTCCCTGGTGGCCACAGAGAATAGTCTATCACCATTTTCTTTATAACCACCCTTCAGGTATTTGTAGACTGTTATCAAACCATCTCCTAGTCTTCTCTTCTCAGAACTAAATAATACCAGTTCTCCAACTTTTCCTCCTAAATCATGCCTCCTAGACCTCTGATCATTTTTGTTGTTTCCACTAGATTCTTTTCAGTCTGTCCAGGGGTGGATCCACGAGTGCAGTTGCACCCCTCACCACCTTTAATTCCTGGTTACCCGAAGTGTAAAACCAACTGCCTGGTAGTGGCAGCAGCATTTCTATTCAAGCATCACTGAGGAAGTCAATTGATTTAATGGCTCATTATAATCTACCTGATTTGTTCTAAACCTTTCACTCCACAGATGTTAAGGATCCTCTCTCCCTTTTAACAGTCTCAAAGTTCCACCAATCAAGCTATCTTTTTGTCCCAGGGGGACACAAGCGGAAGCCCAGGAGCCCCCTCCCACAGCGGGACCCGAGGCAGGACTGACCTGTGTGAAGAAAGAAACAAAAAGCCCTGAAGAGAGGGCTCATTTGCCATTTTTCGGGGAAGCCGAGCTGCACCAAGAAGGGCCACCAGCATGGTTCATCAGCCGCTTTTATTTCCATCTGGGAACGGTGCCAGCGGATGACGTCATCAAAAACCACTGCCCGGCTGATTTAAAAGCCAGTGGCAGGGAAACAGAGACGGGGACAGCAACACTGGAGCCAGACGGTGAAGCTGCTCCCCAGGCTGCGCACCGGCAGGGTTGTCAGCTCGGCAGGGGGCCAGACGGGGACCCACAGGAAGGGTCCCGGCTTCTCTAAAAGAAATACCCACCTGGCTCATCAGGGTAGCTGGGCCAAGGAGGACGGCATTGAAGGATCCCAAGGACCACAGATACCAGATCTGTGAGTGGGGTGGGGTGAGGCCTGTATCCTGACTATTCTTTTCTTCTCTTTTCTTTTATTTGATTATTTTGGAGGGCACACAGATCCTGGACCAGGGAAGGCACCTCTAAGTGCCCCCAGGTCAAGAGGAAGAGTGGAGTCAGTACAGTGGACTGTGATGCCTCAAAGGGGGAGCAGATGCCGAGACAAGGACAGCCCTGCACCCTGCAGTCACCCAGGGTAAAGGGGCATCAAGGAATGGGCAAGAAGAGACAAGAGCAGGAGGAAACACCAAGGTGACAGGCTGGCAATCCATCATGCGGTTGTCCTGAGGGCTGGCGTATGGCTAGGGCATAGGGGAAGTGGAGCCCCAAGAATGCCCGCAAAGGGCAGCTCCCGTTCTGCGAGAATCCGTGATGGGGAGCCCAACCACTGAAGAAAAGAAGATCAAGTCATGGCAGGCGAGTGTCGGAGCCTCCTTCAGGGATGAACACGCGCACAGGTCCCAGGGACACACCCTACAGCCAGAGCCGGGTGCGCGTTCTAAGGTTGCTAGAGAGCAACTATATGAGACCAGACAGGTGCACTTTTCTTTAGTAATTCTACTATCTGTTAGCTGCTTCTAGTACTGTACCTCTTATTTAACAGTATTGCAAACTGTTTTTAACTCTAGCTAAATACATTAACTCAAGTGAACATTAACTCAGGTATGGAAATAAGTTTCAGTGAAGTACTGGATGCATCGCCAAGATGCTCAAGAAGGGTAAATTTTATGAATCTGAAAAAGAGATGTACATTTAGATCTAATGACTACAGAACTAATGGAATGGCATCTTTTGATTATTTTGGCTACTTTGTTGTGTTTTTATATATAATAGCAAATTAATGAACCTTCCATCAGACTTATATTTGTTTTTATTTCAAATTTAAATGGAATAATATAGCTCTAGGCCCCTAGCATATGATTAAAATATCTCAGTTCTTTCTAACTGGAGAAAAATATGTGTTATGTTATATGAAATGATATATCACACCATCTGCACTGCCCTTTTCAAAATCCTAACTCCACCCATGAATTTGTCTACATCCTTCTTGAAGTGCAGTGCCTCAAACTCAACACAATACTCCAGGTGAGGAGTAGACTTCCCATGCAACATTGGATAAATCATGAATAGTTTATACCTGTTTCCTTGTCTATGAAGTAAGGCTATTATCTACTTCAGTAGCTTCAGTAACTTCGCCAGTGTTGCAGAGCATACAAAAATCATTTCCCTTTACTTGAAGGTGACACTACTGTTAAAATAACCTAATATGATACTAGCTTTTTTACAACAAAAGCATATTGTTGACTCATATTCAGTTTGAAGGCTACTCTAACTCCCTTTTTCTCCACTACTGCAGCCTAGTTAGTTGTTCCCTAATCATGAAGCACAAGTTTAAAAAACAATTTTAAAGAAGAAAGAATGTCTTTGTGTTAGGGCCCAGCTACACATCCAAATTAAAACTAGCTATAGAGTTGTTACACAATTTCAAGCACTAACTTTATAGCTGGTTGGCTCTTTTTATATCTGGACAGACACTTTTATCATGGCTAGTATAAATTTATTTTGTGATTAACCAGTTAATTCATAGTTCATAGATGCTAGGGTCGGAAGGGACCTCAACAGATCATTGAGTCCGACCCCTTGGCTTGGGCAGGAAAAAGTGCTTGGATCAGATGACCCCAGCCAGATGCCTATCCAGCCTTCTGTTAAAGACTCCCAAGGTAGGGGAGAGCACCACCTCCCTTGGAAGCCCATTCCAAGTTTTGGCCACCCTCACTGTGAAGAAGTTCTTCCTGATGTCCAGCCTAAATCCGCTCTCTGTCACTTTGTGACCATTGCTCCTTGTTACCCCAAGAGGCATCCTGGTGAATAGAGCATCTCTGGTTCCTTGCTGCACCCCCCTAATGAATTTGTAGTTGGCCACAAGATCACCTCTCAGCCTTCTTTTGCGGAGGCTGAAGAGGCCCAGGTCCCTCCCCATAGGTCTTCGTCTGCAAACCCTTAACCATACAAGTAGCCCTCCTCTGGACCCTCTTGAGGTTATCCATATCCTTCTTAAAGTACAGTGCCCAGAACTGGGTGCAGTACTCCAACTACAGTCTGACCAATGGCACATAGAGGGGAAGTATCACCTCCTTGGTTCTATTTGTCATGCATCTGCTGATGCACAATAAAGTGTAGTTAGCTTTGCTGATGATTTCATCACACTGATAGTTTCATCACACTATGACTCCAAGATCCCTTTCCATTTCTGTGCTGCTGAGAGGATCATTCCCCAGCCAGTAGGTGTGCTGGATATTTTTATGCCCTAGGTGCAGCACTCTGCATTTGTCCTTGTTGTACTGCATCCTATTGTGTACTGCCCACTTTTCCAACCTGTCCATGTCTGCCTGTAGTCATTCCCTACCCTCTGGAGCGTTCACTTCCCCCCACAATTTAGTATCATCTGCAAGCTTGGACAGAGTACACTTCATGCCCACATCCAGGTCACTGATGAAGACATTGAAGAGTACAGGTCCAAGGACTGAGCCCTGCAGGACCCCCCTACCCACATTCTTCCAGGTTGATACCAACCCGTCTACTACTACTGTCTGAGTGTGACCCCCCCTCCCCCCCTCAAGCCAGTTTGCCACCCACTGGACCACGTAAGCATCTAAGTCACTGCCTCTTAATTTATTTATGAGAATGGGATGAGGTACGGTATCGAAGGCCTTCCTAAAATCTAAAGAAAACGACATCCACCTCTACTCCTGAGTCTAAGCGTTTTGTGATCTGGTCATAAAACAAAACCAGATTAGTTAGGCATGATCTGCCTGCTATGAATCCATGCTGGTTGCCCAGCTCCATTATTTTTCCTGCTGCACTCGCACAAATATGATCTTTAATAATCTTTTCAAAGACTTTTCCAAGCATAGAGGTGAAACTGACTGGCCTATGATTACTCAAATCCTCCTTCCTCCCCCTCTTGAATTGTATAATATATGTAACATGTAGCAGGAGCCTTATATAAAAAGATATAGAAGTTCATTGATTTGGAGTCATTTACTCACATTCATTTCCATGGCACTTTTTGCTGTAGCATTTGATCAATTCACAAAAATTATGTATTTATTCTATTAGACATTAATCCATGAGTGCAGTCATAGCTATATCTAGAATTACCATGCAACACTGAATAAATCATGAATAGTTTATGCCTCAGTTTCCTTGTCTATGAAGTAAGGCTATTATCTACTTCAGTATGGTTACCTCACTTAAATGATAATCTTTTTGGATAGGGACTGTTTTGTTAAGTGTTTATACAGTGTTTAGCACAGTGAAGTCCCCGTTCTTATCTGAGCAATGCAAATACATATAAATAATAAGACAGGATGGGTCCATTTACTTCCCTTCCAAGAAGTACACGAATTTAATGGAATATAGATCTAGATATATCTATATAGATATATCTGTTTTTATAATAAACAGTGTTTGTGCTGCCTGTATAGATATTTCCATGTTAATGACATACATATTGCTATATCCCCACGAGTTGTAAATTAGTATAGCTCCACTGACAACAGCTAAGATCTGGCTACTCAAATGTAAAAGATTTTGTTCTACTGTAAATTAGTGTGGAGTAAAATGATCAAATTCAGATCATTTTAGTATTGATAATGATGCTTTGCAATGCCTAGGCTTCTTGCTATGCAGCACGTTTCAGTATGATTTGTGTAGGCGCATAGGATCTCAATACAGCAAAAGAAAAGGCTACAGATCTGTCTAAGAACAATTAAGGTTAAGGCCTCTTGATCCTGTTTCATCTAACTGGTACTTAAGTGGCTTATGGGCATTTACGTCACCAAGGGTGATCCTATTCCACTTTATGCAACAGCCTGAATTCTGCTAAGACATCTAAACTCCACTTTGAACTGAAATGTTTCCTAACTAGATTTGGGCTACTGTGCATGCTTAGAAGCAATCTAACACAGTCACCTACACATCTAATTCTGCTTCCACTGGATGCGTCTATATGTGCTTCTGACTGCACAGTTGGTACTGAGCAGTCCTGGCAGTGCATGGGTTGTTTTCAGCCCTATTGCAGAGTAGCAATGAGCTACTGCGCAGTAGATCATTGCTACTGTGCAGCAGTGGTGGTGTCATGGCTAGTGCTGACTGATGCTATGTTGCCATAGTGACGAGCTACATCACTGTAGCTCATCATTATGGTGACGTAGTGTTTCGTGTACAAATGCCCCACACGCCCACTATGTTGTTGATTCAGTCCTACCTGGGAAAGCATATAAACTCCACAGAAGTCTGTGAATAATCACCTGCAACAACTGTCTGATACTATGGTGAGAAGAAGGAGGTAGTGCTAATGCATACCTTTTGCCCTTTACCTTACCTAGTGGACTGTCAGTATCAAACCTCAAGGTTTCCATCTCTCCTTGCAAAAAGGAATATTTCATAATATTTAGCATTCTCCAGCTCTCTACCTCATGGGACAGCAGCTTCATATTTCCACTCTCAAATCTTTCTAAAAATTACACTTCTCCACAAAGGTACAAAGACATGCTTCGTGTGTGTGTGTGTGTGTGTGTGTGTGTGTGTGTGTGTGTTTTGAAATGGGCAAGATGGTCCCTGTTGTTCTGGCCACATGCTTAGTCCTTTTAGTTGGCTGTGTGATCGGGCTGGCTGTAGCCATTAATCAACCTGCTTCCTTTGGACTACGTGAGTCTGTGCAACCTATAGACTATGTGGTGTAGTTGGTAGTGTTTCACATTTCAGTTGGTGTTTTCTTCTGTTTTCTGTATTAAATGTGTTTTGGCTACACTGCTTGTGAGGAGGGGGGGTTGTTTATGCAGGACGCCCTAGTAATTAATTTGGTGTTCAAAGATTTCTAGGTGGGGGCTCAGTAAATACATTTAGTATCCCAGAAATTGAACCCAGCCTTTGTGCTGCCAGCTGGTGCCTGGCAGAAGGGTTACACCTATAGCCCAGGTGTCTCACTTACTGGGAGGGTTGTTTCAATATGCAACTTGTGTTCTCAGGTCAACTGAGGCACTCTTATACATTTTATCTATTTCCAATATGGCTATTTAAAAAAGATAGGGAACTGCTGCAAATAAGGATTAGTTCCCATTAAAAATTTCAACAATAGCATTCTATTCTACAGGTGGCAATAAAATCAGATTGTGTAATATAAGACCAAAGTATAATTCGATGAGGTGAAAAAAAACAGTATAGGTTTGTGCTTCCCCAAATAGTAATACTCTGCCAAAGCACCTCATAAAATCTCAGTTGCAGACCAGAGTTGCATCGTGAAATAATAGGATTTTTTTAAATTATGTACTAACCATGAGTCTATATGTCCTCACTTCACTTCATGAAGAAAGTAAATGTGATTTTGTGAAACTAAAATTCCATACTGTGTGCTATTAATAGATCAGATGCAGGAAATATATTTAATTTTAGGATCCCCATTGTGTTCTTTCAACTTGCAGTTTTTTTCTCAGGCTACCTGTAACATTATTTAAGCAATAGTACAGCTATTTCTAAGTAAATAAATAAATAACATTAGGAACATTAAAAATATATAGAAATATATATACTGCGTTTCATTATAAGCCAGCTGAAAATATTTTATATTCCATTGCTTATTCAGTAATTTGACCCTGAAAAGTCAGCTGAGCAATATATGGTAATAAAGAAAGTAAGGATATGCATGTTTTTAAATCTGAGTTCTTAATTAAATCTTACCTAACTGTAGCTGGTATTGCACATACTCTCCCTTATCAGAATATTCCACAAAATTAGGACATTTAGCTTGATTCTGTGATCATTAGACAAGCAGAATTCCCCAAATAAATGGAAGTTTTCACTTCCAATTGAATGCAAGTTTACACAGTAGCCTGTTTGACTCCGTTTTGTTTCTATCCTACCTTTGTTAAGATGATGAGAGTTCATACCCTGCAGTCAGTCAGAGCAAGAAATGTATTTCTTTCTAAGCAAAAAGCTTTTAATTGAATGGGCTTTAAATTCAAGCCATACTGTAATACAGGATTTAAGATATGTTAAACCTCTAGTTTAATGTACGTAAAACAAAATTGGTTTCATTATTTAGAGATGGTTTTATTCAGCTCCTCTGCTAGGGAATACTCGGACTGGATAATTGGCTACCTTATACATGCACAGTCGTAAATGAAGCTTAAAATGTGGCCCTTTACACTGAGCATAATTTGGAGGAAAAAGCATCCTAGACAGATGTCTACTCCATGGTTTATATGAGTATGTGATACCATCCGCACTTTTCACAGCTAAACCCTTGAAAACTGGGAGATTGACAAAGGGCCCCAAACGTGAAGAGCATTCATTAAAAGATGTAAATAGCCAAGATCCATGCTGTTATGTTTCAATCTTCTTTATCCTGTTGAAAACAGGAAAGCCTCCTGTCATGCAGGCTCAGGGATTCTCAGGGCCCAATAAAGGTTAGTGACATTTTCAATTCATGTTTGTTTTCATTCTTCTAATCATGAACCCTGTGTCAGCCTGCGAAACCAGCTGAGCTTAATCCATAACCTTTTACTAGTGAAACATTAACTCACAGCATGTCCTGTTGTCTTTTTAAAGCAATACAAAAGAAAAAAAAACAGAGCCATGGTATACATGATAAAATATAGCAGCAGCCAAACGTGAAGGGGTGTTGGTTGTAGCCCTGTTGGTCTAAGGACATAAGCAGACAAGGTTTGTTGGGGAAATTTATTATCTTTTATTAGACCAACTAAAATAGTTGGAAAAATTCTTCTGTGCAAGCTTTTGGGTACAAATACCCTTCTTCAGGCAGAGGAAGTGTCTGCAGTTGTTTTGTGCCCTTCCTCGATGTGATTGAATAGAAGCCAGAGGCCAGTATGCAAGAATGTCAGTCAGTGAAAATGCAAATTGTGGCAGACAATGGGTGAGAAAAAGGTGGGGGGGAGGGGGAAGGGGAATGTAAACCTGGTGTTAAGATGTAGCTGGTAAATAACAGAGAGGTTACCTGGGGTATCAGACGTTAGGTAGCTTATAATTTGCCATAAATCCAATGCCTATATTTAGCCCATGATTTTTTGTATCCAGTAGGTTGATGAAGTGAAGTTCATAGGCCCATCTGCAAAAGGTGTTTTGTATATTCCCTCTGAGGATTTGAACTGAGAAATTGGAGAGAGAGCAATTATCTTGTGAGAAATGTGCCCCCACAGGTAACTGGGTATTTTTGTCTTTGATAGATTTTCAGTGTGCATTCATTCTGGTATGCAGTCTTTGTTTGGTTTCTCCTACATGTTTTCCATTAGGGCATTTAGTGCAGTGGATGACATATATTACATTTCTGGAGGTGCAGGTGTAAGATCCAGGAATGTTGATGGTTCTGTTGTGGGGTGTAGTAATTGTGGGGGTGGTGGAAATATGTTGGCAGGTTTTACATTTCTTGTCATGGCACGGTCTGGATCTATCTGGTATGCTTTGGTTCATAGGAAGTTTGCTTCTGGTGATGAGATTAGCAAGGTTCAGTGCTTGTTTAAAGGCTAAGATTGGTGGTTCTTGGAAGATTTATTTCAAGTATGGGTCTTCTTCTAGTATGGATTGCAATTGTTTCAGGATTTTCAGTATAGGTTCTAGGGAATTATGGTGTGCGATTTCATGGGGATATTCTTTCTGTACTGCAACAATGCTTCACATGGTATCCAGGTGGCTCTTTAAAAAGTGTGATCTATCTCTCTGGAGGAGCGTCCTTATTGGGTGAAAGCCCTTTTGAGATTTGTGAGATGACAATCATAGGTGTTCTCCTCAGTGCAAATTCAGTGGTACTGGAGGGCTAGGCTATATATTACAGCTTTCTTGGTGTGTTTAGGGTGATTGCTGGTTCTGTGCAGATATGTATGTCAGTCCATGGATTTCTTGGTGGTTTGTATTTTACCTTTTTGGATAGTGATCATAGTATCTAAAAAGAAAACATTGGTGCTGGACTATTCAGGAGCTAGTCTGATAGCGGGGTGGTGATTATTGATTTCCATCAGAAATTCAATCAGAGATTGCAGGGTTTTAGTCCAAATGATGATGTCATCGATATATTTTAAGTATAGCATGAGTTTGGTGCAATCCTTGAGGAATTCTTCTTCCAGGTGGCTCATAAAGAGGTTGGCATATTGTGGGACTATTCCTCCAGACCATAGCTGTGCCCATGGTCTGGAGGAAGAGTTAGTTATTGAAAGTGAAGCTGTTTTGTGTGACAATGAAGAATATAAGTTCAGTAATATCTTTGGGTCTGTACTCTGAGTTGTAATCTTGCTCTTATAGATATGTAAGGCAGGTGTGACTGCCATCCTGGTGTGGGATTTTGGTATATAAGCTGGTAACATTCACAGTGGCTAGGCAGATGTTGCCAGAAAGGTGGTTTATGTTTTTAAGATATGTTTTTCATAGAAAGTCTGTTATGTCTTGGACAAAACTCACACTTTGGGTGACAAGAGGTTTTAGGATTGATCCAATGAAACCTGATATTTCCTTAGTTAATGTTCCATGGTTTGATATGATAGGTCTGCCAGGGTTCCCTTGTTTGTGGATTTTAGGGAGCATGTAAAAAGTCCCTGGGTTGGGTAGTTGGGGGATCAAGTTCTGTAGTTTTTCTTGTAGTTCAGAAAGAAATGATTTGATGGTAGTGTTGAGTTTAAAGGTAAAAAGGGGGATAGGATCTTCCTCTAGCTTTTTGCAGTAAGTGGTGTCAGAAAGTGGTCTGTTGGCTTCTTTTCTGCAGTCTTCATAGGTAAGAATAACTATAGCTCTTCCTTTATCTGCCGGTCTTATTACAATTTGGTGGTTTGATCTTAGAGATTCTATGGCCCTTCTCTCTGAGAGGGAAAGCACTTATACTTGTAGAAAGCAATATATATTTTAATTCAATTAAATAGTATTCAGATGTAATAACTGCTTATTAATTTTAGACTATTCAGTACCAATACTGACTGAATGCTATTGGTAACAAATGCATGAATAACCAAGTGAAAGCTAGTGTATCTTTTCCAGAAGTTATTAGATAACTTTTCATCTATTACTCCAATATTTTTGTATATTTTAGTTTATCCATGTTTGATTAATAATATATTAATAGAGAAAGATTCACCTGTCCTCTCTTGTATAAATTATCCATTCCCTTATGTTTCTTAAAACTTCATTCAGATAAATGGAAAATAGTTTGGTTTCATAAAGAAACACTGTGCACTGATCTGGATTTTACACAAAATGCACTACAAACTGCATACCGCAACTCCTCCTACCTTTCTGACTGTGCATAGTGACATACTATATACACATCCATAGTTTACAAATATTAATTCATGAAATTAAAATCATGGAATCAAATTGAAGGAAAATAAGGAGTGGCACATTCCATGAGCCCAGCGTCGCAGCAGTCACAAGCTGCCTGCTACCTAGAGGTATGTAGAAAAAACATTTAAAACTGTGTCTATGTCTAAATTGCCAAATCTTACTGAACGTCTCTGAATCAATTGGAAAGGTCCCAGTTCGATTTGGGGGAATTAAAGGGTCTCCTGATTTGATTCAGATTTGGAGATTCAGCCACCGAACTGAATCACGGACTGAAGCTTCTCACAGTCCTAATAAGCAGTAAAAAAAAAGGCTATCTTGTAGGGCTGTGCGAAATTTCTTCGGCTGTTTCATTTCAATGCTATTTCGATGCATTTCAAGCTCGAAACAGCAAAATTGAAATTAAACTAAAGGCTTCAAAACAGCCTCGAAATGAAATGGGGGCAGTTGAAACATTTTGAAAGTTTCAAAACATTTTGAGTTTTGAAGCTGGGCTTGCTTGCACCTAAAGAGAAACTAAGAAGAGGGAGGGGGAGAGGAGGGAAGGCCTGCTCATATCAACATGTGTAGCTGGCCAGTGACTGTAATCCTTCCCTGAGATCCCTTCCAATCCCAGTGCTCTGGGGGAGGGATGGAAAAACAGCATAAAACTCATTGTTTGAATTGAGCTTTCTCTGTGCCTTCACACTTACAAGTGACACAAGTTTTGCTCTGAACAGTTTGAGGTGCAGTTTCCCAGAAACCCCTGCACCTATCTCCTTGAAACTTTGCAGGCTTATGCCCTCAGTAGGGGCTACCATCTCTACTGTTTTCATTCAGATCTGCCAAAAAATGACAAAGCTATAGGCAGTTTCATGCTTCCCCATTATAACCTATGGGCAAAACGTCGAAACAGTTTTGACAAAATGAAACGGAACAGTGCTTTTGAAATGAATCTTGAAACTAAACGCTGTCCCATGAAAACGGCAAAATGGAAGTTGAAACAAAACGGTGCTGTTTTGCACAGCCCTAGTTCAGAGTCAAATGCTAGAGGATCTTGACAAGGAAGCATATGTGCAGCTTTGCAAACCAGTAACATGAAAAGTGTTGTGTGACAGTTAATTACAACGATGACATCAGAATGAAGATCTGGACCCAACAACAGAAGCTAAAGAAAAAAGTTTTCCTTGTTAACCAACAGTGACTGTAAGAGTTGCTTACTGCATGTTACTGTTGCACATAGCATCGCTTCCTTCGGATGCACCATAATTCATCACTGGTCAGTATACTTGTACATAAGAAAATCTTCCTTCCCAGGTGTAGAGCAGCTTTGACACAGTGGAAGTAGGGGTGCACTGATAAAGATTTTCTGGGCCAGTACCAATGGCCAATTGTTAAGGAGCCAGATCAGGTGATACTGATCCAATTCCTATATAGAGCCTGACAGCTTACCGGCCGGTAAGTCTGTTGGGCGGAAGAGGCAGGGGGAGGGAAGGGGCATGGGGGGGGGCAGATTGAGTTCCCCACAGTGAGAGAGTCAGTGGGGTTTGGGCAGGGGCAAAGGCAGGCACTGCCAAGCTGGGGCAAGGCACAGGATGGAGCCACAAGCAGCTCATCTGGGGGGCATTGTGGGGAGGGACAGCTCCTGCCTCTGTGCACACCCCTGGGGGAAGCATTGGGAGCAGATGCCCCCCAGATTTGTGCACAAGGTGAGGGTGGGCTGCCTACTGCCAGCTGGGGCCAGGGGTGGCACTAAACTCTTCATGGCAGATGGGTTGGGCTAGGGCTGTGTTCAAGGTGGATGGCAGTAGAGCTGGGCGGGAGCTATGTTGAATTCTGGAGTGGCTGTAGCTTATAGCCTATGGGTGAAATGTCAAAACAGCGTTGAAACAATGAAACAGTTTCGACAAAACCAAATGGAACAGTGCTTTCAAAATGAAATGAAATTTGAAATGAAACAATGTCCTGTTGAAACGGAAGTTGAAATGAAACAGTGCTGCTTCACACAGTCCTACTATCTTGTCACAGCCTTTACTCAGCTCATAGCCCTTACTCAGTTCACAGGAGAGTGAGCAGAAATAAGTATGGACATACTTAATTTTCAGTTTCACAAATTTCATGGAAACCGCAAAATATGGAATAGTACATGAAATCTGCAAAATCAACAAAAGGTGCTGGCTGGCAAGGCAGCATGAAGGGCAGCAATCAAGATGGTGACCAACCCCTCAACCCTCCTTCCCCCAGGGCATCTTCACCAATCAGTGCCAAGGTGCAGAGCTGCTACGAAATGACAACAAAACAAGAACTTTATGCCACAATCAACCCACAAAAAATGATAAGTCCCTTTGCAATTTAGGTAGACCTAATGTCTTTGTTGTTCCCCTGCTGAAATTGTGTCTGTGATTTGGCAGAAAGAGCCGGAGCTATTCTCTGCAAGGAAGTTGGCTGGGGAAGCAGCACTGGCTCTACCAGGCTTTCTACTTCAATTTGCTTATCAGAGTAGCCAGTTCATTGCACAAACATGCACAAAGGCCTCAAGAAGGAGCCTTTCTTAAACAGCAAGAAAGGGTGTAGTGACATACTCCTGTCTCAAAATAAGTGGGAGAAGAAGAGCAATTGTGACTCTTAGGTGCAGATCATTCTCTGCTTCGCTCCTGTGGCAAAGTTGCTACTTACTCAGGCAAATTGTAACATCACAGTCAAGCCCAGAATGAGTCAAAGAGCCTAAGAGGGATAAGAAGGGCCTTTTATAGATAAAGCAGAAGGCAAATAAGTACTAAAGAGAAAGGAAGTCCATTAACAAATGAGTGAAATTAAATTAATGACAAAATGGGTGAAATAATAGTCTTATTACAAGAAAAATAGTTGGAACAATGAGGAACTGATGAAGGTCTATGAAAATAGCTATTGGTAAGAAGAGGTAAAAGGCTACAAGAAGCATTTCAGTGTACGTATTAGCTGATCCATATAGCATACATCAGAATTTATTAAAGGAATTTACTGTATTGACTATTGTAACTTAAGCAAGTCAGTCCATTTATTCATGTCTGAATATGGTGATATCAAAGCAGAATTTCCAGAAGTCTTCTCAAATCTCTATTAGCTTTGCACTCAGCAGCTGACCTCCCAATGATCTGTCATACAGCACCTTTCCATTTCCACTATTCTCCAAAGGGAGTCTTGTCAGATGGTATCAAACACTTTTAAGCAATCAATAAAACACATGTTCAGTGGATGATTGTACTCTGTATTTTTCAGTGATGTGATGGATGTTTGCAGTTGATCATGTATACCTCAATCCTTCTCTGAAATCAGACTGTTGTGCTGGTAGTCCTAGCATTCACCTCATGCAACACAGGATTATATCTGGCAGAGTGTAGCTTCCATGTGATATCAAGAGATGGTACAAAGCCTCATTTCTGGTAAGGACAAAAAAGCAGTTCATCCTGTCAATTTCTAGTCATTCATACATCATTGCAAATTTTTTCCACTTCAGACCAATGCAGCAGTCACCAATCACTTTCTACTAATTCTTACATAGTCACCAATCACTTTCTACCCCTGCTGCTTACATAGGCTTCATTTTTCAGAAGAACAAGAACTTCTTCCTCTCACAGAATTGATGGCTCTGGCTCAATACTCTTCTTCCTGTTATCTTATACTATGAGTAGCTCTGATGAGGTATACAGACTGTAATCTTCCCACCAATATTTGATATCATCAAGTTTAGTGAGGACTCTGCCATCCCAATCTTTTATTATATTCAATCACACAGAAAAGTTTTTTAGTAAAAAGTCTGACTAGTGTGAATGTACTTTGTAGTATTACCCTCTTTATGATCCTTAGGTTCCACATATTTGGTTCTAATGTATTGTTATGTACTTTTGTATAATGTAGTCTTTGAATCTGTCTACTCAGTTTCTTCTACTGTCTCCCAACTCATACTTTAGTCTCCAACTCATTTTCTTTTGCCCTTCCTCGTTTTTTCCACCAGGTCAATCACCTTATCACATAACTGTGGTGCAGCCCAATCCTGACTTATCAAAAACATGGGTATTGGTGGTTTTGAACTAATAGAATTAATTTTATCTCAAAGTGCATTCAGACTGTTCTCCTTTTTTCATTTGTGGCAGTATATGTCATCATACTGGAGACTTTGCATTATACCCCATTGGCATAGATGAACCAGATAAGCATCTTCAGAGATGGGATCAGTGTGACAATCTGGCTATGGGCAAGTACAGATGAGGATGCAAGCTGATGAAGAATGCCAACTATTGAAGCCCAACATCAGTTTGGCATTACTTAACCCATCCAACAAAGCTGCAGTTACTTGGCCTAGCAAAACATATGCACTAGAGTGATAGATTCACCTGGCAGTGTCTCAAACCCATTTTGGATAGAAGTTACATATTTTTTGTTGATTCTGGATAAATCTACTGCAGTGGACCTACAAAATACCTTACCTTTATTATTACTTACTTTTTCTCTTAAGGGCTAATAATTGATGGTCAGACCCTCAATCTTCATTCAGAAAAGTCTTTGTTTCCCAAATGCTATTTCTCTAGCATTGATGTATAGGCGATTTGATTCACTGGCATGTTTTCAGGTGACCTCCATGTGTAAAAAAATCTAAGATGCTGCATGAAGATATTTGTAATGACCAAGTCAGTGTCTACATTCTGGTCCCCAATTACCAGGTTGATAGCTTTCCTTAGTGTTTTAATTAACATCTCTTTAAACCATTCAGAAAATTCATCAGTTGCAGAGGATGGCAAATTTGCAAGATCAAAGTGAATATAATGTGTGTAACAACAGGAGGAACCAGGGGGCAGTCTGCAGAGCTGTGCTGACTGGTAATTTAGACTGCAACTCCCAGAAGCCGCCAGGGGTTGGTAGGCAAAAGAAAAAGGAAGAGGAAGCTCAGGGCTGGAGTAAGGGGAGAGAGCAGTGTGCATGTGAAACCAGGACAACCCTACACAGAGGAGTGCACAGTGGAGCTGGAGATCTCACTGCCTCAATCAGCCAGGACTATGGACTGAAAGACTTGGGGGCAGCTGCAGGCTGCTGTTTGAGTGCCCTAAGGGCTAAAGGCTTGCCTGGGAACACCTCCAGAGGTGTGGCAGGGAAATTAAGGTGCTGAGTGTATGTTACTACAGTGTTGATGTTTCTTTACCTTTTACCTGTTCACTCCCTTTGGCACATTGGCTTGTGATCCTAACCCTATGATTTTCTATATAAAAGTGGGAACCCCTGCTTGCTTCTTATGCCAATTTCTGGGGCTGCAGTGTTGGTACAAATTGGTGATAGCATTGAGATTCTGATGGGGTGCTATACCTCAAGTGAGGCAAATGGGGATCAGTAGTCACAGGCCATAAGATACAGGGCAAACTGCTACAGAGATTATATAGCTTTTGTTTGTTGTGTGGGCATTTGATCAGGGAAAGTGAGTACCATGGAGGAGGGGGTACTCCCAGTGGAATGGGAAAACACAAGTACAGCCATTTAGTGTCTCAAAGTCTATATTCAATCTAGCACCCTATAGCAGGGAGCAACAAGAATGGTGTAGCTGGCATGAACAATTTTAAATAGCTGCTGAGCTAAATGGGTGGAATGAGGGCACTAAGCTAAAATTCCTGAACCTGTTGCTCACAGGGAAGGCTGAAGAGGTCTCCATGGGCTCAGCAAGGAAGCCAAACAGGATTATGAGCACCTGACAGGGGCCCTCAGGAGTGCTTTGGAACCAGGTGCAGGTCCTGACTGGGACTGTGCAAGATTTCTTTAATCATAAGAAGACTTCAGCAGAATTGGTGCAAGAGTTTGGCATTGCCCTAAAATGATTAGCTGTAAAGGCCTTCCCACAAGTCAACCCTGAAGTACAGGACCTGCTGGCCCATGACTAGTTCCATCAGCAATGCCTTCAGTGGGGAGAAGCGGGTCCAGCTTCAGTTGGGAATGCTCGATAGTCTGGATGATGCCATAAAGCTAGCCACTGAGATGGAAGTGGTGAAATAAAATGGAGGCCCTAGATATCCAAGGCACCACGTCAAGGGTGTATGTACATGCTAGGGAGGAGAAGTCAAGAGCATGTAGACCATCCCTGGAGTTGGCAGCCTTGCATACAGTGATGAAGACATTGAGAGAGATCCAAAGTGAACTGGATTCCAGAATGAGGTGGTGATTATTGGTGTCAGAGCTGGAGGGAAACCTAGGAGAAGTTCCTTGCCAGTTCCTCCTAAATTCTGGTGCCCACATGGCCACTGCACATAGCCAGGTATGGGAGCAAGCTTCAACAGAGGCAGAAAGAAGCCTTCAACATTGTTGGCTAGTGATCAAGTTAGCCAATGGAGAAGCACTTCCGATTCCGAGCAAGTGGAGTACAACCATCAACTCCCAATACCTACAGCTGCCATGTAAAATTCTTATAGCAAAGGATGCCAATCAAGATGCCGTGTTAGGCACTGACTTCCTAAAAAATTATCATTTCACTATGAATTTTGCAGATTGTTCATGTTCTTTTCTGGGGAGGTTTCTCCCCTGGAATGCCACAGATGGCCAAGTGAGGGCATGCAAAGTGGTAGTGGAGAAGAATCTAACAATGCTTTGAACACTGTGGTCTGGTTTGCTCAGATGGAGTGCTCTCTCCTGCCATGTCTTGATGATACAACATAAATTTCTGGGGGCTGGAGGAAATGGACCAACAATAATTCTGAGAGCTATAGGCCGGTCTTATGGGACTCCATCACCTCTTTACCCCACCCTTACCACTTCAGCGAATTTTAGCGTAAATTCCGGTTCTAGTGCCTCTTTTCACTTTCTGAGAACACAAGCAGAATATGGTGCTTGTGAAAGTGAAACAACAAAGAAAATATAGGCACAGACCTGATTATAAACAGAATCCTCAAGTAATTATCCAGGTGTCCATGCCGTGAAGACAGGGCAGTGTTTACCGGGTTCGTTAGTACTTGGCCAACAGCCACACAATTTCGACGGGGGCTTTCAGAACTGACCAGTCCTCTCATAAAGGCTTAACAAAAGAAGAAAAAGGGGAGAAAAAAGACAATTCTCAGCTCTCCACCACTATGGTGTCTAATCCTGAGTCTCTTACAGTCTCTCTGCATCCTCCCCCTTTGACACTGGCCCTCTTTTTGGGCTCCTCATCCCTGCCAGTTTCAGGTGCTGTACAGTGCTGATGTTGGCTTCAAAGCTGTTTTGTCACAAGTTGTAAGAGGCCAGAAAAAGGTACTAGCCTATGCATGCCAAGCCTTAAACAAAGTTGAGAGCCAGTAGGCAACTACAAGAAAGGAACTGTTTGCTGTAGTAACCTTTACCGAATATTTTCCACACTTCCTCCTGCGGAGACACTTCATAAGAGCAGACCACAATTCTCTCCAGTGGCTATACAATTTCCAAAAACCTGAAGGACAGCTGGCTAGATGGTTAGAACAGCTGGTTAAGTGTGAATACCAAATAGTGCATCTCCCTGGGAGATGGCACCAGAATGCTGATGCATTGTCCCATAAGCCTCACATAGTGGAAGTTGAACCTAAAGCTGAAGCAGTAGGGATTCAGCCACTGTCAGCAGTAAAGACAGCCAAGGGTGAACAAACCCTGAATGCAGGAAAATCCAGAAGGTTGACAGACTGGCGTACAAAACAATGGGAAGAAACTAACATTAAAAAACTAATAAAGTAGAAGAAAATCAATAGTGAAGAGTTCCCTGAAGAAGGGCAATATCATCTGCGCCTGAAGAGGTACCAAGTAGTATGGCCTGAGGTGAGCATTAGGCAAGGAGTACTGGTACAAAAACTTACACAATCTGCCCAAAGAACAGAGCTTATTCAAGTAGTGGTACCAGAGAAGTAAATGCCAAAAATTCTGCAAGCTTTACATGATTCCAGTATTGAGGGACATTTGGCCATGCTCATAAGGTCCAGTCTTGGTATTTTTGGTTAGGCTGGAGAAAATCTGTTAAGGACTGGTGCAGGTCATGCAAGGTGTGTGGTGCCTGAAAAGGACCGAAGAGCAATCACAGGGCCCCCACAGTCTCCATGCAGGCTGGATGACCCCTGAAAAGGATAGCAATGAACTTCCTGGGTCCACTTCCCATTTCACCACATAGAAACAAGTATGTTTTAGTAGTGGCTAACTATTTTTCCACTGGGCAGAAGCATACCCCTCCAAGATCAGAAGGCTCAGGCTGCGGCAAAGGCAATTGTTGAGAGAGCTGTGTGCTATCATGGTGTACCACAATCCCTATACACTGACTAGGGGAGAAATTTTGAGTCTCAACTATTTCATCATGTATGAGACCTTCAGGAAATTAACAAAACCTGCACCACATCGTATCACCCCCAATCTGATGGATTAGTGGAACAATTTAACTGTACTCTGGTTGGCATGCTGTCCTCTTGAATCAGACAGTCAGAAGGAGTGGGATGAGATACTCCCTTATGTCATAATGATCCATTGGAGCGGTGTGCAGTCATCTACATGATATATACCATATATGATATTGTTTGGATGGGAAATGTGCCTACCTGTTGATATCTCTAGAGTAAATATATCAGAATTTAACAATCCATTGGAAATGTTACAAAGATGGCAGGATACCTAAATTTGGTTAGCCAAACTGTTAAGAGACATCAGGCATCAGCCACACAAAGGCAAAAGGAGTATTATGACCTCAGAATCCCCGGACAGGTATAGGAACCAAGAGAGCTGGAATGGGCACAGAACTAAACCAGGAGGTGGGGCCAGTGCCAAAAGCTATGTAAGAAGTTCAGTGGCCTGTATACAGTCATCAGGAAATTGTCTGAGGTGTTGTATTAGAAGGCAAGTAGGCCAGACAGATAAACATCTGTAGTATATTATAATTGCATAAAACCCTATGTGTGTTCAGAGGACAGAAACCCTGGACTGACAAAGAAGCTAGAGAGGCCTGCTCCTCATCAGCCAAGATTTTGGCAGAGGCTTCACAACAGAACCCTCACCAATATAGCCCCCAGTAGGTCCAATAGGATGCTGCTAAAGGATGCTTCTGGATCAGAAATGTAGGGTGAGATCCAGGGCCTGATGGGAATGAAGATAGTAAGTATGAACAAGTACTTGGGTTAGGATCAAGAATGGGTACAACAGGGGATACCCAAAACCAACCAGAGCCAATAAGGGTCCACACCCCTAAATCCTCAGGTAGACCACAGTGAGTGTGGACACCTCCCAGGTGCCATAGGGACTACATGGGGTAATTTTAGTTGGATGTGGGGGCACATCCAGTTTAAAGTAGGGGTAATATAATGTGAATATAATGTGTGTAACACCAGGAGGAACCAATAGCCTGCAGAGCTGTTCTGACTGGTAATTTAGACTGTAACTCCCAGAAACCCCCAGGGGCTGGTAGGCAAAAGAAAAAGGAAGAGGAAGCTCAAGGTTAGAGTCAGGGGAAGAGAGAGCAGCATGCACGTGAAACCTGGTCAGCTCTACACAGAGGAGTGCACAGTGGAGCTGGAGATCTTGCTAGTTCAATCAGCCAGGACTGTGGACTGAAAGACTTGGGGGCAGCTGCAAGCTGCTGTTTGAGTGCTCTAGGGACTAAAAGGCTTGCTTGGGGACAACTCCAGAGGTGTGGCAGGGAAATTAAGGTGCTGAGTATATGTTACTACAGTGTTGATGTTTCTTTACCTTTTACCTGTTCCCTCCCTTTGTCCCATTAGCTTGTGATGCTAACCCTTATGATTTTCTGTATAAAAGTGCTTCTTGTGCCAGTTTCTGGGGCTGCAGAGTTGGCACGGTATTAACTGGCTTCACTCAAAAACTAACTGAAATAATTCTCTTGCTGACTGGACTCTATCCAATTTAACTTGGTTACATCCACTTTGGTATTTCTTTGGATATGATAAAGGTGACCCCATTATTATAATATGATAGGTAAGTGCAGGATAACTGGAGAAAAGCAAATGTAATATTAATTTTTAATGAGTGATCCTGGTGCTAGTCATCTTTTAATTCTAACTACATCTCTAGTAACACACAATAAATATTAAGAGAAAAATTGCTATGAACCATATTGTGACCTATCCTACACAGCAACACAAGAGAGTATAGAGAGCATAAAACAACCCCTTAGTCTCTTGCATCAGTGAACTGTATTACTTATTACCTCCTGCTGGCAAGCATAAGCAGGCCCTACAGAGTCTATAATCTTCCCTCACTAAGGGGCAAGGAGTGGGTAGAACTCTCTGAAAGCAATTGGAATTAATAGTAAAACTATAGTAAAACTATGAAACTATGAAATGTCATTAAAAATTTGTAGGGTTGCAGTATGTGTTGTAGCTGTGATGATCCAGGAAATATGGAAAAACTAAGGGCTTTCTTGGTGATACCTTATTGAATCAACTGCATAGCTGAGATGCAAGCCACACTTTTGGGCTCGAAGTGGCTTTTTCAGGTCTAGAACAGAAGCAGATACAGCCTAAGCTAAATCCATAAAGTAACAGTTTGCATTTTACTCCATGTGTAAATGAACAGTCACTTGAAGAATGCAGGAAAACTATAAACTAGAAACAAAGCAAAGTTATTAGAAGCAGCTTCAGAACCAAAAAAAAAAAAAGATCACCAATAGGAGAACACTTTTCACAGAACTACTCCCTTTCTGACCTCACAATTCTAATACTCAAGGGAAATCCACAAAATACTATCACAAGGTGGGCCCAGGAATAAAATTAATAATTTTACTAGAGACTAAAACTACTGGCAGTAGTATAACAATCAGGTTACCAGAGCACCAGCCCCAGGGCCCATTTAGAGGAGGCACATGAACATCAGCCACTACCTCTGCCAGCCCATTCCCTGCTGCCACCTAGGGTGTTGGCCCCGACTGTTACACTTCTGAACTATGGATTAAACACAGCCAGTGTCGTCATGGCTCATTACACTCTACCTGCTATCCCTGCTAACTTCTCAGCACTCCACAGGTAATACCAATCCTTTTCCCCCTGATCTTCTACAAGTTATCTATTTCACTGTGCTTCTCTTGTTTTGAAGCTGCTTGTGATAACTTTTCTGTACTTCTAGATCTAATCCTCTGGTATCACCCAAAAAACCTTTGGTTCTCACATTAAGAACTTGATCATAATAAAAAAATATTTATTTGTAGAACAGCTTCCCAAGGGGAAAAATGCACGTCTTGACACTTACTGAAGTTAAACATCCTCTTATGTCAGTCTCAAAACTTTCATTCACTGCTCCACCCACTCCGTCACTGAAAGGGTATGGTAGTTGGTGGGTGTGTCTTTCCAGTCCTTGATAGCCATCTAGTGGCATAAACATGTCCGCTGCTCAACTGCCGCATTGCATTTAGGCCTTTTACGATTGCTGGGACAAAGATCCTGCTGTACTTCTTCCACAAGGACAGGAGAGTATTTTTCAAGTGATGCATTTGATATGGCTCTGAGT
The DNA here is from genome assembly GCF_000455745.1 of Alligator sinensis. Lineage (NCBI taxonomy): Eukaryota > Metazoa > Chordata > Crocodylia > Alligatoridae > Alligator > Alligator sinensis. The sequence goes on from NW_005841835.1 coordinate 5,215,274, forward strand.
AAATTGAACCAGAAGTCAGAAAAATCTCCTCACTGGTTAGAACAGGGCGGGGGCCAAAGGAGGTGTGAATCCCTGTTCTTTAGCATACCATTTATTTCATTACATCTAATTTGGCTGATATTATCAACATTATTACACTGATAGTTGTTTCAACTCAGACTAATTTAATTGATAGAATTCTGTGTCCTTGCTATTATATGAGACAATTAGCTCTCATTAGTTCACATTTCACTCATTTTCTACTGACTGATTGCACTACATACTGATACTCACTAATATCAATATGTAATGTAATCAGTCAGAGGAAATGTTGGTAGAGTATCTCTAGAAACTATCATACTTATCATTCTGATTGTCTTCAAAGTACCAATATTTTCCTATAATTTGATGGTTTCATAAAGTAATATTTTGTATGAATACCAATTTTAAGGTCACATACTTAATCATGTATGGATTAAGCAGCATTTAACTAATGAGAAATTTATTGCAACTTATTAATATATTACTATTATATAGTGTAACCTACAAATAATAAAAATGAAACTACAGTTTGACTTAGAGACTTTTTGCTTCCTTTTTCTTGTTTCTTCAGTTTTCCTCCTATATTCTAAGTTTTTTTTGTATTCTATTGTGAAGGTCCTGCTGTAACCATATGGAGGGCTTTAGCAAAGCAAGAACATGCAGCTGATGCTTTGTAGAAGAGGTGAAGAGGTTACTCAAATTGTACTACTGTTAATTTGTCCCTTAAGCATCTACAGCAGGGAGTCTATAATAGAAAGAACCAAAGCACAAAGATTTGGCTATCAGATTATTACGTCAGAAATGCTAAAGATTCAAAGGAAAGAAAAGAGTGAAAGGCTTTTTGTAACCAATTTAATATAATCCACTGAGCTTTCGTTGAAGCCTATTTGTAAATGCACTGCTAGTTTACTCAAAAATGCATATACAGGTACCTATATTTTCCTTCTTAAAAATGTTTATGGTTACTTAATGATGCAAATTTGTAGGTATCCTAATAAACAATATGCTTTTAGTCCTCACATTTTTATGAAATATTAAGCCCCTCAATACTCTGGTAAAGTACAGATCATTCTGAGAAAAATAATAGCACAACACTCTCCAGTATACTGTTCTTTAGAGCTTAGCTCCTCAATAATAAATGTACATAAGAGTCTTTATAGCTAGCCTCAAACAAGATCACAATCTTTAAAAAGAAAATATTTAATATAGAAAATATAAAAAGGCATAAAATAAACAGTTTGCAGTTTAGGATTTTAAAAATTCAAAATAATCATATTTCAAAGAGTAAATCAAATTAGATTTGCTATGCTAAATTTGATGCTGAATAATGACATAGGACATTTAAATACCATAGTTGCTATAATAATCCCTGTTTGATTCATGGGTTCCCTGAACTGAGCTAAGCCTTTAGAGAAAAACTAATTGCTACAAACAGTAATTTTCAAGTCCCTTTTGTTTCCTATTGCAGGCACCTCTGGATGCAGAAGGTACCCAATTAGCAGAATTCATGGTCCTGATTGTGCATTGTGGGGCTAGTGTTTGAACAGTATAAACACTGCTGATTACTATTCCAATGTAATGGTTGATTTTTTTTGATTGCTTAATAAGGCCATCTATTCTGCATCAGGCACTGGCAAGGCTGTTGGTGAAATCAGTTAGGTCACTTTTTTCTGGTCATAGTAGCAGGAGGAGCCTTGTGATAGTAACAGATGACTAAAGACATAATTACAGGCTATTTAAACACATCTGTTTTCCCACTTAACATTGTTTGCTCAAGTTAGATGTAGTTAAATAAATCAAAAGGAAAATAATGGCAAAGACACTAAAAAATTACTATTACATGGTTAAAACTCTAGGGCTTGTTATAATTACAGAAAACAGAGTTTACAGTGATTTTTAAAAGGCACTAATTTATATTAGTGAGTTTCTATACACACACTCTGGAATGCTGGTTGTTGCTGTTTTTAGTCAATGTTATTTAAATAACAATTTATATGAAAGAAACAGCTGAAATAAAAAAGGTGGAATATTATTGTTTGTTTATTAAAAGTATTTGTCTGTGTCCCTCCAATATTAGAACTGTATTTCAAAACAAGTAACTCCTTTCATGATTTGTGATTAACAACTAGTGCCCTAAATGTACTTTCCATTAAACAGCAATCAGGATAGCAGAGACCAAGGGCTAAATCAAAAACAAACAAACAAAACAAAAAAACTTAGGGTTTGAACCTGTACTTTGATGGATTTGGAGTGACCAAGTCCAAAACTGTAATCCAGAAACCACCACTCAGCAACAATATAACTTCAGAAGCACCTAAACTCACTAAATGTGTTACTGTTTAGCCTGAAAGTTCCCCTTGGCACCTGCACTTCTGCTTCTGGTCATGCCTGGAAGCATCCTTTCTAAACAGTTTTGTTCTTAGATTACGCATATGCCCTAAATGAGATCCAGAAAGCAGGAGGAAAGGCACCTACATACCCAGAGGAGCCATAATGTACTAGGCATGCTTGGAATACAGTTGTAATCTGCATTCTGTGTTTTTGCGGGATTGGGCCTACCACAGATGCAGTCATGGCTGCTTCACTGTACTGGTGCCTGCTTTATATATAATAGCTTATTGGGTGAAGAGCTTGCCCAGAAAGTAAGGGAGTTTGGTTATAAGCCCTTATCAACCTGAGAGAGTTCAAACCCACATCTCCCAGTTTCTATTCAAGGGTTCTTACCAACAGGCAGTAGGTTAGTTTGGAGGCATTCCCCTTTTCTGTCACTGAGCAGAAGCAAATTCAAGTTCATAAGGCTAAAAACAAAGGGACTATGGTTAGATGCAGACATTAAAATGTCCAACACAGAATCAAGGTAAATGACACTGGTTTCTCTAAGCAGACTAGGTTAGTTCAGTAGCGAACAGAAAACAGGTTTGCCTTTTGTTCGGACAGGCACACAGTTTGCCTGCACTGGCATAGAACAGCATGTTAGGGGTGCTCACACACCTCCCAGCATGCCCCAGAGGCATCCCAGGCTGCCAGAGGTTGCTGAATACACCTGAGCAGCCAGGCCATCCCTGATTACATGAACAGCATGTGCCCCCAGCAGCTGGGAGGGCACAGCTGCGCCAGTGGCGGCGAGAGCGCAGCAGTGGGAGACCAGTGGCTGTGAGCAGGGAGCTCCTGCAAATGCCACTGGCACTGTCAGTGGTGGGGGTGGGGTGGTGAGCGCTGACCATGGGCTGGTGACCACCCGCAGGCACCGCCGGCAGTGTCAGCAGCAGCCATGGGTGATGATCAGGGACTGCTTGCAGATGCTGGCAGTGCCAGTGGTGGGGCAGCGAGCAGCGATTGCCCGCAGGTGCCTCTGACAGTGTTGGTGGTGCCTTTTTGTAGGGGGTGCACCATCACACACAGGGGGTGAACATGCACCCACGTGCACCCCTTACACGTCACCGCAGCCTGACTAAATGCCCTTCATTGTGACTTCATGTTCCAGGCTGTCTGTGCCCCACCATGGTATCCCGCCACCTGCACCTAAGCAGGGAGACCCAGGAGCTATGGCCCCCCACCTCCTCTCCAGAGCATAGAAGAAATGGGAGCCGCAGTCCATCTCCCGAAGGAGCTGGAAGCACACCACAGGCGCAGTGGTTGCCCAGAGCATGAAGCTTTTCCTGCCTCTCCCAACACTCTCCACAGAGGTATAGATTGGTTGGGTCAGTGGCCAGGCACCTCTCCAGCTCCAGCACTTTCTGCTCGACCTGCTCCCGGACCTTCTCCCTCTGCCGGGTGTGCTCCCGAGTGTAACTGTGGCAAAAAAGTCAGATGCATACCTTCCCCACATTCCACCATCTCTGAGCCAAAGGGAAAGCTGCCCATTGCTCCTGCCAGGCCAGCCAGAACTCATGGAAGGCCTCCCTGAAGCTCACATCCTCTAGCAGACTGGCATTGAAATGTCAGTAAGCGGACCTTGGACACCCAGGCCCTATTGTGGCCTGGGCCGAAACAAGGCGGTGATCTCTGAAATGGGTTGGCCAGATGCCAGAGGAGTGGGCCTGGGCAAAGTGCAGCAAAGAGATATAAACCTGGTCTAACTGGGAGAACAATGCCTGTTCCTCCCACACCCTCACATAGGTGAAGATGGGGGTTGGTACGGTGACAGGCACGCCAGACGTCCATCAGTGAGTAATCCATCAGGATCTCCCTGAGGATGCCCATGGCAGCCCGCTCCCTGCCCACCCGCTCTTGCACGTCTAGGGTGACATTAAAGTCCCTGCCAAGGACCAGGCACTCGCAAGGGTTGAGGGTGCCAATGTAAGTGGCCGCCTGGCAGAAAAAATCTGCCAACTCTGGATCTTTTGCAGGGGCGTACCTGTTCAGAAGGTTCAGGACCAGCCCTTGCACTTGGACCCGGAGGTGCAGCAGGTGGCCCAGCACCACCTCAACATCCTGGTGAAGCTCTGGCTGCAAGCCTGGGGAGAACAGTATGGCCACCCCACAATAAGTGGGAGAGGTGACCAAAAAAGAGTCACCAGCATCTCCAGAGATCCTTTCTGCAGCCATGGACTCTGAAGGTCATGATCTTAAATGACCTCATGGCTGGGGGGGTGGAGTGGACAGTTCATCAGGGGCCTCGTGTATCTCAATGCCCAATGTGGGGTTTCCCGGCTCACGCAGTGCCCTCCCTTAAGTATAGAGGGCATCTATGAAACTGCAGGCCTGCCTATAGATCCGGGTGTTGCAGCTTTTGGGCCTTTTGCCTTCCTCCACCAGCACCCTCACAATGGCAAGGACACTGTCAAAATCTCCCCAGCAGTCCAAGGCAAGCTATACCTTGCTGGCGGACTGCCGGATGTAGTTGTGGTCAAGAAATGCAAGTAGCTCACTCCTGGGGACTGCCAGGACTGAGAAGCTGGCAGGCTCCATGGAGCCTGCCGGTTCTCAGGCATCCTCCTCCTGGTCCTGGGGCTCAGTGGGCTCCTTAGGCACCATCTGAACCCCCACAGTCCGCTAAGACCCTAGACTCCAGTTGAGATTGGGAGAGCTCTGCAGCCACTTGGGACAGGGGTGGAGGTAAGGGTGAGGGTGGGGCTCGTTCACAAAATGGTAGGGTAGAGCTAGAGCCCCAGGGGATCTGTGCAGGGTCCATGACAAGATTGGCTTCTTGATTAGGAGACCCCACCCCAACCCACTCTGGTGCGGGACCATGGGGTAGGCTAGAAGTGAGGTTTTTCTGAGAGGGGTGTCACAACCCAATTATAGTAGTGCCCATGTCACTGGCAAGAGATGCCATCCAAAACAGTTTTAGTCCACACTGAAGCCAACTAAGGGTTAAAGAAAAATCCTTGTTGGTAACAGTTTTTTTTTTTTACTGTGCATGCTAACAAAAGAGATTTATGGCTGCGTCACAACCAAGAAATGAAACTTCTAAAGAAACGAAACTTAGCCCATGATTTATGATTGGTCAGGGCAAAAAGGGGTAGCCCTGCTACAAACCCCTAGAGATAATTGGCGATTTTAATTAAATTTATGACGTGGCGAAAAACAATTGGCTATCATACAAACAAAACCCTGCTGCATTTCCGCCAAAGTGGAAGACAACTCTGTCCGCACCTTGGAGTAAATCTGACAATTTGATCAGTTGTCAGCGTCTTCCCGCCGCGACCTCCCTGGCATACCCTTGACCCGCATGCCCGATAAGCCTAAACCCGCCGACCGCCGGTCCGTATATATGTCTGCAGACTGACAGAACGTGCAGACCGACCGAACGAACTCTAAGCTGTAACTAACTAAGTATATCTGACCTCCGTCTTTCACCACCTTGACGGCGTGAGTAAATAATCTTGCTTTGCAACCGATAAGCGTCCGCCTAATTAATTCCACTCCATGCGTCACAAGTACCCGCCTGACGGACCCTTAACTGCCCGGGTGGGAGTCAGGGAGAGCTGCTGGCCGGCTGCCCTTGGTCCTGACAAGGGGGAGGGAAGAAAACCATCAGGCACCAGGGTGGCTTCAGTGTCTGCCTCAGGATCCTGGGAAAGGGGACCTCCCTCCCCAGGACTCACTAGGGTGAGCCCCAGTGCCCCTGTCTCCCCCAGACAGTCGGGGCAGGGCTCCACTGCCGGACCTTCCTTTGGGTCAGCCTCAGCCTCAGCCTCCATGGTCTCAGGGGGTAGGCCCTGGCCAGCAGAGTGAGGGGCTTCCTTCATGGGCTCCTGTTTGGGACTGTCCAGCAGCCCCAAAACCTTCATAGGAGCAGAACCTTCATGGGAATCACCTGTTTGATATCTCCAGGGGTTGGGGTCTCAGGTACAACCAGGGAGACCTATGGGAGCTGGGCCACTCCTTCCCCCTGTGTGGTGGTCTTAGGAAGGGGGGAGGGGTCCTCCTGTGCCCAGGCATTCCTCTTGGCTTTGCACTCAGAGGGGACCTATACCCACTCAGCCATGGGGTGGTCCTCAAGTAGACAGGCTTCAGTAGGAGAAGGTGAGGGGGGGGCAGCTACAGCAAGGGCATGACTAGGGGCAGGTGGGGCCCACTCCCTCTCTCCCCTTGGCTGCTGCTGCCCTCCCCAGGACCCTGCCAAACTTGGTTTGGGAGCAGGGTCCCCTGAGCTCACAGGGGGGCTAGATGATGTGGCTGGGGTGCCAGGGAGGTCTAAGCAGGGGGAAGGGTACCAGTGGTAGGAGCATCTTTCTCACCAGTGGGATCTGTGGATCCCCTCTCCTCCTGGCTCATGGGGCGCTCGTGATGCAAGTGCCCTGGGGCGTGGCACCAGAAGCATTGCAGGTCCTCCAGTATATAGAAAAACCTCACCAGGGCCCCCTAAAAAGGAATTGCAAGGCACCCCTCAGCCTCCTGCAACCAGCTGGATCATAACCTGGAGATGGAAGTAGCACACATGGCAGAGGCCAAGGTCTTGGCACCCCAGCAAGAGGGCCACCACTGGGCAGATAACTTTCCCCAGGGTTTGGAGCTGGGGGAGCAGGGCCCAATTAGGGATATAGGGAGGGACAGAGCTGAGGACCACCCTGGTCCCAAGCTCTTCTAGGGACTTGAGGGCAACATACTCACGAGCTCCCTCTCCACCACCTTTTGTTCAGCGGCCTTCGAGGCAAGGAAAAAGACCCCCTTGCCATGAAAGCAGGACGCCACCATGATCTTAGAGGCCCCCACTACCCAAGACAGGCCCTGCACCCAGGTCTCAAAGTGCAGGTTCTCCACTTGGATAGTTGGCACTTCAGCCCATGCCTGCACATGAGTGCCGGATGTCACAGGCCAGCTGGGCACTGTGAGTGTATCAATTTTATCACAGGCCAGCTGAGCTGTTTGATTCAGTTTCGGATCAAGGAGGCAAAGTTGGGAGTGAAATAAAGGCAAATTTATTATAGGTTACACACACACAGCAATTAACAGAAAGATTAATGTGATAAGCAAATAATGCAGTATAAAAGAGCTAATAGTAAATAATAACAACAGATAATAATAACAGATAGATAGATAGATCAATCTGTCGCAGGCCAACTGGGCACTGTGAGGTTATTAGACACGCTGGGCTGTTCAAAACAACAAATAGACAGACATGGGTTGGCAATTTATTGATAGTCCCTCAATGCCAGGTGCACGCCAAGTGATTCCAGCAAAGTCAGGTGTCCCCGATGATCGACGCTGTCAAAGGGATTACCGGGGAAGGTCCCTTGATCAGGATCCAATCCTCACTCACACCAGGAATCCGGGGTCCAGGCATGGAACAGAAATGACTGTTCTGTTCCCTCCTTCCTGCTGGTTACCTGATGCATGTGCTTTTTATACCTAGTCTTATGTTAATCTGTTGGCCTCAGGGCCACTCACAACGTGTAACACTATAGCTGTTACCCTATGGTATTGAAAGATGTTAAAATTATCATAAAAGGTTACTACCCAGACTCGGGTTTATCCAATAAGCAAATTATGATGCAGCACCTTTAGGCTTGAAATTGACATCGCTCCGCCTAAATCCCAACCCCTTTTAGGCTTCATTTGAATATGCTTTCTTGGGATATGCTTTCCTGGAATGTGTTGGGTGTGCCAAGCAGTTAGATCCAGTTGTTATCGCTAAGGCTGAACCCTGAGCAAAAAACGTTAGGCCAGCTAATCTCACAGCTACAGCTTTGCCTATGGGGCCCAGTCAGTTCCATGAACAGTTAATTTATCATTTTGGTCAGACTTATGACAGACAAGTTACATTTGCAGTTTACAGACTTACAAGCTTATATTAACTAATATTACCTGTTTAGGCAAAATACCAAATGCCTCCAAGAAGCACATATTATTGCTTATTAATCCCTCTGGTTCCGGCTGTCACACCGGAAAGGGGGCCCTGCCACCTGAGCTAGAAGAGCTGGCAGTGTAGAGTCCAGGCCCCGCAGCTTCAGGTCACCCTCCAGCCACCTGTGCATAGCTATGGTTCCCTTGCTGGGGGGCCGCATTGATGGGGCTGGGAATAGGGACAGGGACAGGCTAAGTGGGTGTGCTAGCTGGTGTAGCACACCTGGTTCTCTCAGACACCGGTGGTCTAGGCTTGGGAGTGGGGCCCTTGCACTTCCTACCTCCAGCTGTGGAGGAGGCTGAACAGTAACCCTTTCCACTGCCCTTACCCTTGGTCCCTGATGGTGGGGGAAGGAGCTTGGGAACTCCTCCAGGGGGGCCTGTCTAGCGGAGACTCTCTGGCTCTGTTGGCTCCCTGCCAGAGTCCCGCCTGCCCCTGCAGCAGAAGTTGTAGACTTCTCTACCCCTGGAGGAGGTTGGTTGGACTCTGCCTCTGAGGTGGGGACTGCAGGGGAATGCATCCCCTCGAGGGCTGGGCTGGGATCCGCCCTCATAGTGGGGACTGCAGGAAGTTCTATGGGGGTATCTGCCCCCCCCCCGAAAGTTCCTACCCTACCATTGCTTCACATGAGGAAGGGGAAAACAAGAAAACCAAAATATACAGTAGAGATGGTGAACCTAATAGGGGCAGGCTGGGGTTGTGGGGAAAATAGGAAGGGGAAGGAGGCTGAAGTTCACTGAGCTACAGCCCCTCAGGAACAAAACCAGGAGGGCTATGCTTGGGGAATGTGGGGGAGGGGGAACACACACACACAAAGGTTGGGGAGACTCAAGTTGGCTTATTCAACACACAACAAACACCAGGGAAGGGGGAGTGGATCACAGGACTTATCACACAAGGGGAAAAACCACACAGGGAAGGCTGCTGAGGCAGATGTAAAATATGGCTGGAGTGGTGGAAGGGCTTTGTTTGTTGAAAATCAGTCTAGGAGCCCCTCAGGCCTCTAGCCAGGCATTCAGCAGCAGAGCAATAGGCAGGAAAACAAAGCAGGATCAGATGCAGTGAGGCAGCTGTTGGGGAGGGCATTAGCAATCAGTCAATTAGGGAGTAATCCAGTGCAGCGTGGTGTTGAGTGGTGCAAGGTGGTGCAGCAGGGAATCTCCCTGTCTCCTGAGAGGGGGAGCAGCAGAACAGATGGCAGCAGCAACAGCAGCAGCGGTGGTAGCAGCCATCCAATTCAGTCACTCAAGATGTGCTTCAGGTGAAAGTGGAGGTGAAGGTGGGGGGTGCCCTGCCAAGGCACCTGGGTCAGGCAGGGCACCTTTAGGCTCTGGCAGTGATGGTGGGGGAGGGGCTTACAGGCAGTACAGGCTCCTTCCCCGGGCTGTCCCCCGACTGCAGCTTGGTGGTGGGCTGGGCAGCAGGCCGGAACAGGGGTGCAGAAGCTGGGGTGCAGTGCTGGGGTGTGGTGCAGTGCAGTGGCATGTGGTACACTGCACCCCATGGGAGGGGGCAGCAGCAGCAGCAACCCAAGGCAGGAAGAGGTGTGGCCATCTTCTCCCCAGAAGCTCCTGAGACCAAGCTTGCAGCAGCAGCCTGGGACGGGAAGGGGCATGGCCAACTTCCTCCCAGAGGCTCATCCCCTTGAAGCTCCTGTCTTTTTGTATCTTCCATTATAACATGGGCTTTAAAGCCCACCCAGTTAACTAATAGCCCTTTTGTGGGGCCAAAGGGTGAAAGATGCAACTAATTTCTTGGGACAACAAAAGTAAAAACAGGATAGGAGTGATATGGGGGGTGTCAAAGGGTCAAAACGTAAAAGTAAGTTCTCCAGAGGGGGACACCAAGCAGAGCCCCCTGGCCTGCACCCACTGGTCCTCGAAGGCATCCAAGGAGCTGGTGGATACCACCCACTGGTGCTCTGCCCAGAAACGTGCCCAGATGAGTGAGAGGAAAGCAGCCCCACAGTCTCTGGACACCTTCCCAGCCAGAGCATCCTTCCTGGTCAAGTACAGGGCCCACCTGGCCAGGCCCAGCAGGAGGTTGACCAAGAGATCCTGGGACTTGGTGGGGCCACAGATGTGATGCCCAAAAACAAAAGGTGGGGGGTGAAATTCAACCAGAACCTCAGGTTTTTAACCCCAAGCGGCTCACCAGGACAGGTTTTTATACTGCTGGGGCCATCACAGGTGGCCTCAGCCTCTAGCTCCCCCTGGCTGAAGATCCAGGAGGATCTGGGCAGGGTCAATTTGCCCCAAGTGACACAATTTGCCCCACACCAAAGTGTATGTTCAGGCATGTCTGCTGAGGCAAAAACCTCCGGCACAAATTTGTGCCACTGCTATTTGAGCTGCTGCAAGCACACATGCCTGCATGTGTGGATGTGCCCCATGGCTTTTCCCCACATATTGGATTAGAGAAGTGGGAGATCATGCTGAAGTGCATCTTTACAGCTTCTCCAGGTGCACAACTCAAGAATCACCCTGGCAGTGGGACCGGAGTGGCTGAGATAACAGTTCCCATATGGGACTCCTGCCATCACATCGTGGCTTTCTTGGACTGGGAGGGAGAGATGGAGGGAGGTAGTTTGGCAATTTTTTCTCCTTCCTGTTGTACTGCAGCTACAGTGGTTCTCATAGATAGATGAATATTAGGGCTGTGCGAAATTTCACCGGCTGTTTCGTTTCAACAGTGTTTTGACTCATTTCAAGCTCAAAACAGCAAAATCGAAACAAAATGAAGGGCTTCAAAACAGCCCTGAAACAAAACAAGGGCAATTGAAACATTTTGAAAGTTCTGAAATGTTTTGAGTTTTGAAGCTGAAGCTGGGCTTGCCTGCAGGGAAACAGAAAGTAAGGAGAGGGAGGGGGGAAAACGGGGGAAGGACTGCTCTGATACTGACTGTGACTGTTTGGCTGCCTGAGATGCTGCTGGTGCTACTGAGCTGCTTACCAAGTTATTACCTGTTGTCATTTGAAGTGGTGGACCAGGATGAGGCTGTAGGGGAGAAAGAGACTTCATTGGGGCACATTACTGTGTCGTGTAGAGGCCCCAGTACCACTGAGGGCGCGCTTTAACACACACACACAGTGTCAACCATGTCACAAGTTTTGCTTTCCAGCAGTTTGAGGTGCAGCTTCCCAGAAACCCCTGCACCTATCTCCTTGAAACTTGACAGGCTTTGTGGCCTCAGCAGGGAATACTATGCCTGCTGTTTTCCCCTCCACCCCCGTGCCTTCACACTTACAACTGACACAAGTTTTGTTTTCAAGATTTTGAGGTGCAGCTTCCCAGAAACCCCTACACCTATCTCCTTGAAACTTGGCAGGCTTTATGCCATCTGAAGGATCTACCACCCCTACTGTTTTCACCTAAATCTGCCAAAACATAACAAAGTTATAGTCAGGTTTGTGTTTCCCCATTATAGCCTATGGGCAAAATGTCAAAACAGCATTGAAACAGTGAAACAGTTTTGACGAAATGAAACAGAACAGTGCTTTTGAAATGAAACAAAATTCAAAATGAAACACTGTCCTGTCAAAACGGTGAAACGGAAGTCAAAACGAAATGATGCTGTTACATACAGCCCCAAGGTTCCCTCTAAGGTGCACTCGTGCGTGGCCGCACACAACTAAAAGTCTGGCTGCGTACAGCCTTTCCAAGGCCACACACTGGGAGAGGAGTTGAAGGTAAGCTCCTAGGTGAGGTGGGGGCAGGAGCCTAGCACGGGCTCTGCTGGCTCCGCGGAAGTGCTCTGCTCCCCCGCTTCACCTCGGGGAGCGAGGAGGCACATGGCATCAGGACCGGGGAGTGGAGCACTTCCTCAGAGCCAGCGCAGCCCATGCCAGCCCCCTGCCCCAGCCCCATCCATGCCTTGCCTCACCTCAGGGAGGA
>NW_005841835.1:5227491-5248061 GCF_000455745.1 Alligator sinensis
CCAGTCTCCAGCCCCCAGCTCCAGCCTCTGGCCCCCAGCCTCTCGGATCCAGCCCCCAGCTCCAGCTTTTCAGCTCCAGCCTCCAGGCCCCAGCCTCCGGCCCCCAGCCCCCTTCGGTAAGTGTCCCATGCTGGACTGAGGCAGCATGCTCATGGACTGAGGTGGCGAACTCACGGACCACTACTCCTTAGAGGGAACATTGCACAGCCCTACTGCATATTATCTCCTGTCCCTGACCTCAGTGGTCTCTCTGCCACCTGGGCCCGAGCTGCAGCGAACCCAGGCAGGGTACCAAACACCCACATCTGTACCTGTTTTTTTACACTTTGCCTGAAGAGCTCAATAAACCCTTTTAGTGCCTTTCTGTGAGTGCATGCGGGGGAGGAGGGGGCGCTGGTTCAGCACCACTGCTCCAGCCAGCTGCAGTGAGGTTCTACTTTTCCCAGGAGCTGAGCATGGCCCTGAAAGGTAGGGCAGGCAGGTGTGAATGAGGCAGATTTATGTTCCCATAGACTGCCAGGTGGACTGCTAATCACCTGAGGCCAGGGGGTGGGGGGAACCTGGTGCCTCAGCTGCACCCCAGGATGGGAAAGAGGATGGGGGGGGCTGGTATGCCCATTGCTAAAAGATAAAAACCTCTCAAACACATATGTGCCTAGGCCCCCACAATGTGAACAGGTAGAGCAAGATGATTCACACCTCCCGCCCCATGCTCTACCATCCCTGTACTACCCCTCCCCTGACCCTGCACCAACACCCTTCTGGGTTTCTCAGCCACAATAGCTTAAGAGAGAGCTGTGATCATGGAGACTGCCTGTAGCAGCTGTGGGTCCCCCTACCCAGGGGCTCCACATTGCCCCCAGAGCCTGGGTGCCCATCATGGCCACATGGAATAAGGCAAGCAGTACCTTCCCAGACTGCACAGTGTCCCTGCTTGGTGCCTGAGTCATCAGCAGAAATGTAAGGAGGGCTAACGGCGGGTTGTTCAAGTCATGCTTCTGCAGTGTCTGCTGCACTGATAGTGGGGGGGAGGCAGTAAGAAGGTATCAGTGAGGACCTAGTCAGGGAACTTCTGGAGGGACTGGATGTATTTAAATCAGCAGGTCCTGACGATCTCCACCCCAGAGTGCTGAGGGAATTAGCAGAGGTCATTGCGGAACCCCGGTACAGTTTTATGAGCACTCATGGTGCTCTGGCATGGTGCCATAGGACTGGAAAAGGGCCAATGTGGTTCCCATTTTCAAAAAAGGGAGGAAGGAGGATCCATGAAACTATAGGCCACTTAGTCTTTCCTCGATCTTAGGTAAGCTTTTTGAGAGAATTATCCTGGCGCATGTCCGCAAGGGGCCAGCAGGGGAGATTATGCTTAGGGGCAACCAACACGGGTTCATTAGGGGCAGGTCCTGTCAGACCAACCTGGTGGCCTTCTATGACCAGGTCACAAAATCCTTAGATGCAGGGGTAGCAGTGGCCGTAATCTTTCTGGACTTTAGGAAGGCCTTTGACACTGACCCTCACCCCATTCTCATTAAAAAACTAGGGGACTATGGTGTCAACACCTACAGAGTCAAATGGGTCACTAATTGGCTGGAGGACTGCACCCAGAGAGTGGTGGTGGACGGGCCTTAGTTGACCTGGGGGGATGTGGGCAGTGGGGTTCCACAGGGCTCGGTCCTCGGGCCTACACTGTTCAACATCTTCATCAGCGACTTGGACGAGGGGGTAAAAAGCGACACTGGTTAGGCCACAGTTGAAGTACTGTGTCCAGTTCTGGGTGCCGCACTTCAGGTGAGATGTAGACAGATGGAGAGGGTGCAGAGGAGGGCCACATGCATGATCAGGGGGCAGCAGGGCAGGCCCTACGAGGAGAGGCTAAGGGACCTGAACCTGTTCAGACTCCACAAGAGAAGGCTGAGGGGAGATCTAGTGGCCTTTTACAAACTAGTCAAGGGGGACCAGCAGGCATTGGGGGAGTCCCTGTTCCCCCAAGCACTACCAGGAGTGACTAGAAATAATGGTCACAAGCTGGCAGAGGGTAGATTCAGGCTAGACATCAGGAGGTGCTACTTCACTGTCAGGGCAGCTAGGATCTGGAACCAACTTCCAATAGAAATGATGCTGGCTCCTACCTTGGGGGTCTTTAAGACAAGGCTAGATGAACACCTTGCTGGGGTCGTTTGACCCCAGTAATCTTTCCTGCCATGGCAGGAGGTCAGACTTGATGATCTGCTCAGGTCCTTTCTGACCGTACCAACTATGAAACCAACTATGAAACTATGAAAGGAGTGGGTCCAGAACAACTGTGGCAGCAGCAAAGGGAATGGTATCCTGGCACCTGCATGCTTGGTTGTGATGCACAGACTCAAGGACCAGGGTGGTGGGGCTACCTGCAAGGTGGAGGGCACAGCCTCAGACTCTAGGTCCTGGGGCCCAATATCAGTGGCATCAGAGCTCAACTACTGCTCCTATGTTCCATGCTCCCTATTGGCTATTAGCCACAGCTGAGAAAAAGTCAAGGGAGATCAATTCCAGCTGCAGGTTTTAACATCCTGTGATGATGCAGGGACTAGCACCAATGGAGTGTACTCCTCATGGGCCACTTCCATCAGCTGTGCTCTTGCCCCATGGTGCCTGGGGATCTGCTTCTGGGCACCCAGTTGTCCCATCCTCCCCGGGCCTCCATGCACCTCCTGCTGGCAATTCCTCTGGGTCCCCGCAGTGGTGCTGTAGGTATTCATGGTCTCAAGGCTCGTGTCCGTGGTGTGGCAAATCTCCTCATAGAAGGGCATGGTCTACCTCCAAGCCCCAGACTTTTTGTTGGCATCATGCACACACCTATATTGACTCTTCATCTACTTGATCTTGAAGTGGCATTGCTTCCAGTCCCTGTTGTAGCCCCATGACTGTGTCTGCTGGGCAATGCACTTGAAGACATCACAGTTATGGTGCCCTTTCTGGGGCTAGTGCTGGGTCTTCTCCTTGCCCTACATGATGATGAGATCCCTGATCTCCCCATAGTCCCAGCTGTGTGACTGGGTTGGTTAGTGGAGGAAGATGGGACAGGGTTATCCGTGCTCCACAGTGATGCCCCTCCCCATCCTAGTACTCTGGGATCTTGTAGCTGCAGGCCAAAAATGCCTTGCAGCACACCATTATGCGCATGGCTTGGGTACCTACCAGCAGTAACCAAGCTGTAGAGGCCACAGGGTTGTCACTATGTAGGCACAATCCTGATGTTCTGCCCCCTGCCCCCCTGATCCACCAGAGGTGAGCTGTGTGCACTGGCTCTTGTTTGGATGGGGGGAGGGGAGAATGTATGATGGGGTCTGGGTAGCAGGATGTCTGTCTCTGGCCACTGAGATGTAGTGTGCAGGATCCAGGGGTGCAATCCATGGGACTGTGCTTGCTCACATGAGTTCTCCTGGGCTCCATATCAGTTCTGTATTTACATTGTGGGGTGCTTCCTGATGGGGTGCAGGGGCATGGCCTGGAGACACAGGTACCCAGGTCCTGAAGCATGTGTTTCTACACACACCCCTCCACTGCCTGGCTCCGGTGACACCTGGCTGGAGGCAGGAGGCAGGACTGGGAACAAAGGCTTTGCTGGCTCAGCTCTGTGATATCCTGGGGAGCAGGGCTTGCTAGGCACTCAGCCAGAGCAGCTGAGCACAGACCAAGTTCTAGCATACCTGCTGGGGGCAGGGCACTAGCATAGACCCACAAAGGAGCCTGGGATGCCAGTGGATAGCAGCTTAACTTGATTTGTTAGGAGATCTGGTTTCAACATTTTTAGTCTGGTCTGTGTGGATACCTTTGTGTTATGTATAAGTTGTTACATTTGTCTGGGGATTGCAGGAGGGAACAGCAGATCAGTAGGCTAAGAAGGCTCTCTGAATAAACAAGCTTTATTATTTTATAAGTTTAACTCCTTGGTCTTTTGAGAATAATACGTGGTACCAGGAGTAAGGTAAGTAAAGAAAAAAAATGGAGTATCTCAGAATTCCTGAGGGGTAAAGCTGTCTGGCAATGTAGCAGAAAACTGGAAGAAATGTAAGCAGAACTTCACCATATATACAAGGGTCAGTGGAGCTACAGAGAAGGAAGATTCTCTCGAGGTAGCTATTTTTTTTAATATAACAGGCCCAGAAGTTCTGTCTCTTTATAATAGCCTATAACTGCCAGAAGCAGAACAGAAAACTTATGGCGCAGTAATAAAAAAGTTTGAAAAATATTGTATAACCCAGGGGTGTCCAACCTTTTTGAATGTGGGGCCAGATCATGAACTTTTTATCACCCAGTTGGCCAGCGAGCCATAGTCATATTTTATCACCCCGTAGGCTGTATGTTGGACAAGCCTGAAATAAGGCAAAGCTGGCATAAACCACCACCTGTGCTCAGCTAGTGACAAACTACAGCAAATGATGTCCTGGACCAGCCATCCCAATAGCTGGGGCCCCCCTTCTGCCTACTACCACCACCATTTGAAAGCAGCCCCAGAAGATATTTGACAGCTGTGTTAAAATATGTGACCAAACTGATGTAGCCGGTGCTCTCACGCAGGCCAAGGGGCCTCCTATGCCACTGCTTCCACAGGCCTTGCCCACACTAGCACCACTGCTGCCCAAAGTCTTGGCAGCACTCAGGCAGACAAGGCAGGGGCCCAGCCAATGCATGAGATGGGGGACGGTGTAACTGAGGGAGCAAAGCCGGTTCCCAGCCTGGCAGGGTCTCCGGCCTGGTCTACCCAGGGCAGCTCCTGGTGGGGGAAGGCCTCAAGGAAACACGGGCCGCCCCGCTCCTCCATGCTTCCCTGCAGTGAAAGCAAACGGCCCCCGGGAGGGTGCAGGCAGCTGCCGCGGCAGGAGAGCAGCACCCAGCCCAGCCGCAGGGAGTGACAATCCCGCCTGCCCCCTGGGCTACCCCTGAGCAGTGCAGCCCCACAAGCTGGCGCTGCCTGAGGGGGGCTGGAGCGAGGTGGCCACTGCACCCCATCCCCTTGCCTGCCCACCCACATGGCCCCACTCACCATGGTGCCCAGCCACCCATGCACGCAGCCCCAGCAGACTCAGTGCTGCGAGCCTGGAGTGTGAAGCCCGGCAGACACCGGCTCCCACTGCCTCACCCTGCAGAGGTCACACCAGGACCCCGCCTGCCAAGGCCCTCCCAGGGCTGCCCTGCCGACTGCCTGCACTGGGCACCACACCCCTTTCCCACCCGCCCCGCGGCCGCCAAGCCCGGCGGGTCCTGGGAGGCAGGCGGGATGCCAGGGGCAAAGGGCCAAGCCAGAGACAAGTAAAAGTGGGTGCTGTCTCCAGCTCGTCCCATTAGGTGTGGCCAGGGCAGCCCTGCACCACGCAGCCCTTGGGCGGTGGTGAGACTGGGCTCACATGATGTGGGAGGTCACATGAGCCCGGCCCCATGGGGGTGAGCAGCTCCCCTCCCCTGTCCCGAGCGAGGGACCTCGGGCCTCAGAAAATGGCTTCACGGGCCACTATGCGGCCCATGGGCCGTATGTTGGACAAGCCTGCATTAAATTGTTAACAGAGGATTCCAAAGAAGGCATTGGAGCAGCTTTGCTTCAAAAACATAGGGATAACTGGAGACCAGTAGCATATGCATCTAGGGCACTCTCTAAGTCAGTGTGTCTATATCAGTGGTCACCAACCAGTGGATCTCAATCCACCGGTAGAAAGGGGTATCAGATGTGCCACCTGTGGTAAACTGCGGCGGGTGAATAGCCACCCCTCCAGTACGACCAGGCCGGGGACGAAAGGGACACTGACCCAAATGAAGATGATATGGTAGAATGAAGTTTTACTTACAACTTGCGTAGGAAGACAGAAAACTCTTTAACAACTGTTTGCGATATTACAGTCGGAGAGCGATTGCAATAACGACAACAGCAACAATAACTGCCACACGAGAGCTCGCTATGTTCGAGTATCGAGTATACATTCGACCTAGGGGATGTGGGATCCTGGAAAGGGTGATCAGGCCTCTCCAAACTGATGCGTGGATCCCCCCTAGTTCGGGAGTTCTGTCCCTTTATAAACTAGTGAGCCAATTAGAATGTGCTGCTAATTTTCAAAAAAAAAAAAGTGATAACAGATATTTGACCTGGTTGGCCTGGTGATAACAGATATTTGACCTGGTTGGCCTGGAAACCATATACCTAGCCCCTATCCTCAGAGGTGTCAGTACTGGATGGTATTTTGTTCAAAGTCTCATGACTTGTTCCAGCAGTGCTAAAGAGAGACAAGGTAAACAGAATACATGAGGGGCATCTAGCCATTGAAAAATGCAAAAGGCCCAATATAAATAATGACAGAAGATTTTTGTAAAGGCTTGTACAACATGCCTAAAGTACAGATCAGCACAAAGAAAAGAGTCCCTAATGGTCATGGAGGAGCCCGGAGCGCCATGGTATCAAGTGGGTATTGACTTATTCATACATGCAGGAAAAAAATATGTATTAGTGCTGGATTATTATTCTCACTATCCTGAAATTGCATTGCTTGAAAGAACAACAGCAAACTATGACATAACTTGCATCAAATTGATTTTTGCTAGACATGGGATTCCACAAATTGTGAGAACAGACAACAGATCTCAATTCAACTGTCTTGAGTTTAAAGAGTTTGCAAACAAATACGGATTCTGTCACAGCACTTCAAGTCCTAATATCCACAAGCCAATGGTTTGGTGGAAAATGGTGTATAAATTGTGAAGAAATTGTTGAAAAAAGCTACACATTCACACACTGATGTTTACCTATCACTCTTAAATTACAGAGCAACACCCATGAAACACAGATTGTCCCCAGCAGAAATGCTGTTTAACAGGAAACTCAAAACCAGGCTTCCAAATCTTGTGGATGATGCTCAACAGAATGAAAAGCAAGACATGAAAACATTTTTAAAAGTCTACAAACTCAAACAAAAATAATACTATGACAGGGGTTCCAGGGAGTTACCACAACTGCACAACCAAAATATGGTGCTTATTTCAGATGAACGAATGTGGAAAGAAAAAGCACTAGTTTCCCATCAAGTAGCTCCCAGATCCTTAAAGTAGTCACACCAGAAAGACAGATATTAAAAAGGAACAGATGACACTTGCAACTCGTAAAGAGGAGAAATGAAGCAACATCACAAGATTCACCGAAGGAAACAGAGCTAACATCAAAGCAACAAGAAACGACAGAGGAGATTGAAAATGACACAGAAGTAGAGACATCTGAACAAGGAAACCAAACAACAAATGAACCAATAAGGATTGAGAAAGCAGAGAAACTGAGAAGATCACTTAGAGCTAAAAAGCCAACACAAAGACTAATACAGAACTGTTAAAATGTGCTTTTACTATGGGTTGAACTAAACTGCCAATGTTAGTACAGCAAGAGCTCTGTTATCTGGCATCCATGGGGAATGCGGGGGGCCAGATAACCAAATATGCCGGTTACCTGAGAAGAGTCTTTGCCTGGTTGGGTCGCTGCCCCTCCCACCGTGTCCAGTGCACCAGGCTTTCACTCCCTGGCATCAGTGTGCCAGGGGACAGAGAGTGGGGCCCTGTGCAGGCTGCTTTACCCCGGGCCATGGCCTGAAGTCAGTGAAGTGGACTCGGTGAAACCAGAAGTGGGACTTCAGTTTCGCTTTTGCCATGTCAACCGGCATGCCGGTTAATAAAGCATGCCGATTAATAAAGTGCAAGATAACATGGCTTTTACTGTATATTATATGTGGACGTGTTACAAGTAAATGGGGAAGATGTGTGGATACCTTTAAGTGTTATGCATACGTTGTTACATTGCCAGAGGATTGCAGGAGGGAACACCAGATCAGTAGGCTAAGAAGACTCTCTGAATAAACGAGCTTTAAGATTTTATAAGTTTAACTTCTTGGTCTTTTGAGAATAACACATGGTCTATGTGCCCTGAACATAGTCTAATAGTTGGAACACTTTCCTGGGAGACAGAAAATGTGGATTTGAATCCTGGCAAAGCTGAAGAGGATGCTGAGCTTGGGTCTCACTTCCAAAATAAGGACTTTGGTCACAAGGCAAGAAGTAGGCAAAAATGTTTCTGACCCCTGCACTAGGCAATTAAATAAACTGTGGTGGTAGCAGCACTATCACCAGCTGCACTTTGAAAAGAAACTAGAGACCCCTGCTCAGTTGTTTGAAAGAACAGTTGTAGGTGTTGGCTTAGAAATGGTATTTCATAGACATTAAGGACTGGAAGGGACCTTGTGAGATCATCAAGTTCAGCCCCCCTGCCAGAGGCAGGAAGTCTGCAGGGATCAGATGATCCTAGCAAGATAAACATCCAAATGCCTTTTGAATGAGTCCAGAGTAAGTGCTTCCACCACCTCTGTGGGGAGTCTGTTCCAGATCTTGGACGCTTAGACTGTAAAGAAGTTTTTCCTTATATCAAGTCTGAATCAGCCTTTTTAGAAGTTTGTGGTCATTAAACCTAGTTATCCCTTGGGGAGCCCTGATGAACAAGTGTTCTTCCAGGTCCTGGTGCACCCCCTTATATACTTATAGGCAGCCATCAAGTCCCCCCTGAGCCTTTTCTTTGCCAGGCTGAAGAGTCCCATGTCCCTCAGGTTCTCCTCATAAGGCTTTCCCTCTTGGCCTTTGATCATACAGGTGGCTCTCCTCTGGACTTTCTCGAGCTTATCCACATCCCTCCTGAAGTGGGGGGCCCAAAACTGGATGCAGTACTCCAGCTGCGGCCTCACTAAAGACAAGTAAAACAGGAGGATGACATCCCTGCTCTTACTCGAGATGCATTGGTAGATGCATGCTAGAGTTTGGTTTGCTCTGCCAGCCACAGCACTGCCTTTTTCCTTTTTGGGAATTGGCTTATAGGTGTGTGTATGTATGTATATAATATATTCTAATACACATTCTAATGAATATATATATATATATATATATTAGAATGGTTTAAGATGATCAGCAGGGGTTAACTGATTTCTAAGAAGTTCGGATCTCACAATCACAGTTTCTCCCAATCTTGTAATCAGACAGGCTGTCTGACACAACAAGGCCAACAAGAACACATAGTTTGGAAAACAGTCTGGGAACTGGAAACATGTACCATACTGTCCCATAACATGAGATAAAGTGACACCAGCTGCAAAGCCCAGAGCAAGGGGGCCTGAGTCCTGGTTTTGGGGGAACAGACCAAATTAGGAAAAGGCCCAGAAAGACCAAATTCGTATGTGTGCATGGAATGTGTTGATGACACAATATGTGGATAGTATGACCACAGAGAGGCAACCAACCAGAGATGGCCATGGATGAAGTGCCATCAGAAGTCATCAAGAGAGAAGAAGAATACAAAAGCACAGAATTGAGAGTAACACAGGGTCCCTCCTTCTTCTCCTCCTTTCAGTCCCTCCATTTGTCCTGTCCCTCCCTGTCTCTCTTCCTCTGAGAGGGGTCCCAATCCCCCAGGAATGGTCCTCGAGGCCACTATGGAAGGCATACGACCAGCCTATCTCATACACCCCACAGGGTGGGGCTCAGCATCCCACCTCCAGACTGGTGACATCTGAAATATAAAAGAGTGCCTCAGACTGAAGACTGCATCCTGGCCAGATGTACTTTGACTCTGATGACAGCCCTAGGATTTGGTAGATATATAGAATTGCTTGATTGTTTGTATTGCTTTTTTTCTGTTATCACTGTGTGCCAATACATGTGTCTATTATCGAATGGAAAGGTCGTGGTCAGTCTGAGGGTGCCCCTCCACAGAACAAGGTATCTGGATCCTAAATCCAGGGCCAACAGTAGGCACCAATGTTCTAGAAGGGCTTCAGGCTTTAGATTCTGAGGGGAGAGAGGTGCCTGCAGCCATAAGTCAGGTCCCTAACTCCAAAGAGGGGAGGGAGATCAGACACACCCTTGTACTTGGATTTTCCTATTAGCTGGATCTAGACTTTCCACTTGGGATCTGGGTTTTGGATCACTTGTCTGGGGCATCTAGCTCTCCTTCTGCATTCTGGAACTTAGGCTGTTTTTAATGCATACAAAGAAGGGATGATAAACTTAGAGGCCTGAATCTGGCCTGATTCTGGCTAGGTGCTAAAAATTAATTTGTAGTCGCCTAAGTCTTTTACAGGAAACCTTAAGACAAGAAATGAAGTTCATTTTCATCTCTCAGTTGTAATCCTCAAAGGGAATTTACAAAACCCCTTTCATAGACGAACCTATGAACTTCACTTTATCAATGTACTGGGTACAAAATCCATGGATTTAATATAGACTTATTTATGGAACATTACAACCTGCTTGACATCTGACACACCAGGTAACCTGCTTTCAACTGCACACTTGCATTCCTTCACACACTTCCCTCTCTTCCCCCCCTTCCCCTCCTATCACAACCCATTGTCTTCCTAACTTCCACTCATTCACATTTTCATAGACATGCTTCTAAATTTGCTTCTTTTCTACCTTGGAGAACACATAACATAAGCAGACTCTCTATGCCTGACAAAGGTTGTTTGTGCCCAAAAGCTTACAAAGAACTTTTTACCAACTTTTTAGTTGATCTAATAAAAGATATCACATCTACCCAAAGAACCTTTCCTGCCTATATCTTTAGACCAACATGGCTACAACCAACAATCCTACTTGCAACATAATGCACAGGAAATCAAAACTATGAAAAGCAAAAGTGTTAGCAAAGCTGAAGAAATGGTAGATGATATTCAGAAACAAAGAGCCACATCACAACATCAGTCTTGGATTTGCAATATGTGGCAGATGCCATCAAAAATCAACATCTGTCTCTCCTTAGTAATTCTAATGCTGTGATATCTTCTATTGTTAAACATAAGAAGGTAGGACTGGCTACACCTAGCTGCACCAGCAAAGTAGCTGAAAGTTAAGTAACTGGGAACAGCTGTCTGGACAGACAGCATCTTTCTGTTCTATATTCATATACTGGGATGCCGAGTCATGACTGGGCTCTATGGTAATATAGAAAATGGTATCATGATCATTATCCTACTCTTACATTGCAAACCCTTTAGACAATAAACTCTCCAGGGCAATGAAATCTGTATTCATGTTTTGCACAGCACCTAGCACAATATGAGTTCATTACTGCTTGCAAGTTCTGGGTGCTATTCCATCATGGCCATTAAATAACACTCCACATTTGCATCTGTCAGAAAAAGAGGAGAATAAGGAACTTAGGCTGTTTTTAAAGCATAAAAAGAAGAAATGGGGAGTATTTAATAATACCCAATTTAAGTATAAGTGCTCCAATTGACAAAAAAGTGATGAGAGTCTCAGAAGAGAAGAGAAGAGAACATGAAGCTTGTAAAAGGAGCCTACTAAGCAGATGGATTGTCCCAAGATATGCCAGCTCCAGTTGTTCTCTTCCAAGCACCTAAATACCAGTTAGGAGGAAAAGTTGAAATATAATTGCTATAGTGTTTACAGATTATTTTCCAGGAACTCTCATAATACCTTTAGCTGATGACCTTAAATATTAACTCTGTCTCCCTAAACCTTTCCCTTTAAGGCTCAGTTCAAAACATAGTACTGAACTCTCATCCTGAACTTCAATGCAGATAAACCATTTAAGAGCCAAGATGAATTTTAGGGGAAATCATTATAATTAATTATTTATTTTGTATTTCAGTAGAAACATTATGAAGAGGTCAAATGGGTATATAGCATAAACCTCTGATCTTCTATGCCAGGGAGGTCCAAGTGGTGGCCCACAGGCCACAATAACAAGCTTTATTAAAGCACAGCCCTCAGGCCCCCCCCCAGCCATTAATCCCCCACCATCACTCTGGCTGCAGCTGGAACTGATAGCTCCAGGTTCTGCCCCTTCCAACTTCCCCTTCCTGCCCCTGCCCCTGTCCAAGGGGCAGGGCATTGCAGCACAGTGCAGCCTGCAGTGTCAGAGGAGCCCATAGCCTCAGGTGCCTGAGTGGTGTGGTGCAACAGGAGAGCTCACAGCCAGGGAGCTAAGGATGAGTCAAGGCACCTGGGTACAAGGTGCAGCAAGGGCATGTGGGGAGCAAAGGGATGTGGGGAACAACAGAAAAGGGTATGCAATGCAGTGGGGTGTACAGAGTACAGTGATGAGGGCACCTGGGCTTGTAGTGCAGTGTGGGGAGTGAGGAGCAGTAGGGGGGAGTGTGGAACAGCCAGAGGGCACCCAGTGCAATACGGGCATGGACAGGACAGCGAGGCTTGCAGTGATGTGGCAGAGGGGCAACACGGTTACACTCAGATTTGCAGCTACAATATATTGCACAAATTTTCCACTTCATCCTCACCAACAGCTTCACTTTCAACACCTGATACATCCACCAAATCATGGGTGCCATTATGGGCACAAAGATGGCTCCCTAACCTCTACATGAAACACCTGGAGTAGGAATTTTTAGAAACCTGCACCAGCAAACTTGCAGTAAGCCTGCTGCATTGCACAAATGACATTTTCATCATCTGGACTGAACATCTGGACTTGCTTATTAACTTTTACCAGTTTCATAAACAACCACACTTCAGTCAAATTCTCTAAAGAATACTCCAGGTAGCTTATGAACCATCATATACAAAAAACACAGGCCACCATACTTGCATCCATAAAACCAGTGATAATTTCAAACACACCAAAAAAGCTGTCTTTGGTCCCAGCAGGATCATTGGCACATCCCAGTCAAATCCCTAGCTGTAGCTGTACCAACACCCAATGCCTCTGAGAAAAGCTTAAAAACACCTGGACACATGTAGCAGGAAGGTGGTGGAGAGGGGCAACCAGCAAAGGCCAGAAGCATGGGAAACCCACAGTAGAACATAGGCATAGCTATACCTAAATTATCCCTGATCAGTGGCTGTCTAACCTCTTCTTAAACACCTTCCGTGATGGAGAATTTGCAACACTCCTAGGCAGTCTATTCTACTGCCTTACAATTCTAACAGTGAAGTTGTTTTTTCGGATAGCCAATTGAAATTTATTCTGATGCAACTTCAAGCCACTGATCTGCATCTTCCTGTCTGCAGCAAGAGAGAAAAGATGCTTTCCTTCTTTTATAGCAGCCCTTAAAGGATTTGAAGATTGCTCTTCTATGCCAGGAAGGTCCAAGTGGTGGCCCATAATTGATTCCTCAGCCTTCTGGAACAGAAAGTTGCTCTCCACACAAATTAGGAACTGGCTCCATATTTTATGTTGCGCTGTATTGTTTTTCCAGCAGCTGTCTGAAAATTGAAGTCTTCCATCAGTACCATGTCACAGATTTCAGATAATTTTGTTACTTCCTTGAAGGGTGCCTCATCTACCTCCTCTTCCTGACTTGATGGTCTATAGTAAATCCCCACCATTATAGCAGTGCTTCACCTTTAATCTTCACCCAAATGCACTCTTCTCTGCTCTTCTTCCTTCTGATCCCAGGAACAAGTGTATGCATTTTTAACATACAAAGTGACACCACCACCTTTTCTCCCAACCATAGTCTTCTGAAGGAGAGCATAGCCCTCAATGTTGATGTCCCAGTCATAAGAGCTGTCCCACCAGGTCTCTGTGGGCACTTTTACATGTGCTCTAGGTCTGGGGGGAGGGGCTGCACTTTAATTAGAAGGACTCCAAAAACCCTTCTAATTAAAGCACTGCCACATCGCCTGTATCAGTGTTCCCATGCTTAAAAATGGCGGCAGGAGCACTTTAACTAAAGCTCATTTAACAAGCTTTAAGTGCCCCGCCGCCATTTTTAAGCATAAAGGACACTGATACATGAGACACAGGTGGTGGATGGAGAACAGCAATTGCCATACTCGAGCAGACTCAATTGCTCAGATGCGCTGGAATTCCAGCACACCGGAGCAGCCTCGGTGCTTGTGTATAGGCGCCCTGTGGTACCAATCAGATCATAGCTCCTTTCACTGGCTGCAACTTCCAGATCATCTTGTTTATTCCCCATACTTCTGACATGTGTATGCCTACATTGAATATAGTCTGAATTTTGACCTAGCCACTTCCCGTTTACACTGCTTGCTGCTGTCCTGTGGCTCCCTGGCCCTCAGATTTGAGCTTCTTCTTCTAGTCCTTTTCCCTCCAGATTATTTACTCTGTTGCTAAAGTGTCTTTGTTCACCATCCCCCATGTAACCTAGTTTAAAGACCTTCTTATTAGATTGGCCAGACAATACTCAAGGATGTTTTTTCCAGTTCTGGTCAAAGGAATCCCATCTCTTTCTAGCAATCCTCCCCCCTAGAACATTCTTCCATCCTCCCAAAGCCTTCATGCTGACACCAGCATCTCAGCCACATGTTTACATCCAGGATATGATGGTCCTGGCCTGGGCCTTTGGCTTCCACTGGGAGGTTTAATGAGACCACTCCAAGCTCCTTAATCCTCTTGCCAAGAGCCTCATGGTTGCCTCTGATCTGCTCAGTGTCACTCCTGGCAGTATTGTTAGTGCCTATATGGACAAACAAGGAAGGGTAGTGGATGAATATTGGCAGCCTTTCTGTGATATCCTGAATTTGGGCTCCAAGCAAATAGCACACCTCCTGCGAGCCCAAATACAGATGACAAATTGGTGTCTCTGTCCCCTGCAGGAGGAAGTCACCAATTACCGCTACTTTTCTCTTCCTTCTTGGTGCAGTGGTCCTAGAGCCCCCTCCCTGGGGCCCTGTACTTCCTGGTCTCTAGACTGCTACATCCTTTGCATCATGCCTGCTGATGGCCTCTCCTCTGCCTTTTTCTCAGCTGTTCCACTGCAGATTGATTGAAAGTGGTTGCTGACTTCAATCTACTCCTGTTCCATTCTGGAGACCCTCTTTGTTTGAGTAGCAACATGCTGCCACATCTCCTCTTTTCCCTTTGGCCTCTCTAATGCCAGCCTCTCATAATTCTTGTCCTTTTCCTTGATATAATTCAGCATGGATACCTGTTATACACCAGGGTGTGGGCAGTCTTAGTTATCCAAAGCATGGGTGAAGCTGAGGGTTAACTGGAAGCAGAGACAAGAAGCCAAAGCCAAAGTTCAAACCAGAATCACAATCAGGGAACTGGAATCAGGGAATACCAAGGGTCTTCCCAGAGTTGGACGCTAGAATCAGAGTCAGGAGTCAAGACCAGAAGATCAGCAAGGAAACATATGGAGGGTCAGGACCAGGAACTTTTGCCTTTGCCCAGAAAAGGAGACCATGGACTGGGCTTGGTTTTTAAAGGCTGAAATGGGTGGAGCCTGCTGTTTGTGGCTTCAGGGGATTGGCTGCCCTGAATGTCTCATTCAGCCCAGCTGGGACCAGGCTGCTGGTCTGGGCTTGTTTCAGGTGGCACTTGTTCTGGGGATAACTTGCTCTTATCTCTTGATTGGGACTGGCTGGGTCTAGAGTTTTGGCCTGGCCTCATTACAGTACCCATGCTTCCAACCTTTGAATCTTTTCCTCCAGGACAGACACCAGCTTACATTTGGTGGTGGTCTTGACCATCTTGGAGAAACATGAACATGGCAGATCCCACACAGGTCACAACTGCTGACCCAGCCTCCATTTGTGTCTCCTTTGCTCACTGGAGAACAGCTGGTCTATAAATAAAACACAAAAAAACCTGCCAAACCCATACACTAAATATCATCATCAGATGCAAACTCTGTACTGATTAACAGCCACTAAATGGGACACAATCCTGCCTTAACAATAACTTGTCAACTCAACTCTATACCACAATCAACACCCCCTACAATAAAACTAAATAAAAAGGATATACCACAATGAATGATCACAGAAAAACAAGACAAAGGACATAGACACTAGAACACAGAAAGGAGAATACTTTTCACAGAAAAACCACTCCCCTTCTGACCTCACAGTCCATGTGCTCAAAGGACATTTATAAAGAATGTGTTTAGGAAGAAAAATTCATTAGTTTACTGGACACTAAGAATCAGGGACTTAACATAGGCATTAACTTTATGGCTCACTATAATCTACCTGATCCACATTAATCTCTTTGTGCTCCACAGGTGATAACAACCTTCTTGAATAGTTTTCCTTTTATCAGGCTGTCCTTTCTACTTCTATTTCTCTTGTCTGTTAGCTGCCTGATAATATTTCGTATATCCTGTTTTTATTTACATAGAGTTTTGCACAGGCTTTTGTTCTATCTGCTGTATAACTCAAGCTGTGTCTGCTTTTTTTCCCCTCAGATACCTGAAGTAGGGTTCTGATCATATCCTTCCCAACTATACAGATGGTCCAATAAAAGGTATCACCCACAAAAATCCTTACTTCTTGTAATTTCCTAACAGCTGTACTACAAGAATGCCATAGTGCCTTTCTGTTCTAGATATGTCTTTTGTTTAAACTATGTGCCTATCGTGTGTACTAGGCCTAATATCACTAGGGTTGAGAGATTTGTTTTAACTTCAAGCAGTGGCTGCTGCTGTTTCTGCTGTACCTGAAATTTCAGCTTGTATACCTTTTCTTGGTATTCTGCTTTAAATTTACATTAGTTCTAGTTAGGGGAAGATCTACGATTTAGTAAGTGGGGGTGTGGCATACCACCTCTCAATCTCTGGTGGGGTGTGGAGGCAAGGCAGGCTATAAGGAGATACTTATTCAGGGGGTTGGACACAATGATCCTTTGTGGTCCCTTCTGACTCTACAGTCTATGAATCTATGATCCGAGCCACCTCACGCAGCTCCCAGAGTCCGGATGCTGTGCACTGTGCTGTGCACTAAGAGCCTAACTGCAGGAGCCGTCCACAGCTCCCCACAGATAGAAGTCTTCTGGGGCTCTTCTGGACTACTGCTTCACCCCGCTGAGCAGCTCTCCTCAGCTCTTCTAAGCCCCACTCTTCTCTCCTCTCCATCCCCGACACATCTCCCTCATGCCTGGCACGCAGCTCCTTTTATACTCTCCAGGGCTCTGCCCCTGAAGTCTTCTGGACCTGACAGTGTTGCAGTCTTCAATCAGGTCCAAGGGAGCTCTTTTCCCACTCCCCTCAGGAAAGAGAAATGACTTCATTTCTCTTGCTGCCTCCTGATTGGTGGATGGGCTCCACCAATCAAAACAGCAGAATCTCAAGCCTGGGCCTCAACCCAAGCTCTGAAAGGTAAGCCTGCTACACAGTTTTTTTAATTTTAACTGTTTTGTATGGCTACTGTAACTGATTATACAATGTCTTATGATTACTAAAGGTTTTGATGTTGTTTTAATACATAATCTTACCTATGTGTACAAAAAAATTGCTGGTGTTACTTAAGGCTGTAGCATTTTAAATTGGTGGTGCACAGTCTGTCAGAGTTTGGGAACCGCTGGCCTAACATATTTGTGCATGTCCCACTAGTTGATATTCAGTTTCTTCATTGTATACTGTTGCCATCCCACATGCCAGTCTGAGCTTAAAAGTTGTATACTTTTGAACTTTCACTTTGCACTGATGTCTAATATGCGCAAAATCTTACTTTATAAGTTACTTCTTTTTTACTTCAATTTGATGCATTTTTTTTCTGATCTGTAGACTTTGGCATAATGATTTTTCTTGCCACAATTGTTACATATGACTTCATATGAAGAGTATCTTCCATTATGTTTTTTCTTCACTCTACCATAGGTCTTTGACATTTTTATTTTACATTTAAGGATTGTATTACTATATATTTTGTTGGGTTTTTTGGTTGTTTTACACAAATATTGGTATATTTTTCCTTTTATGTTTATGCTTTCTCTGTGCTACTAGATTATTTATATCTATGCCTGACCCAGTATGTTCCATATCTTCTATCAAGATGTACAAATGCTAGAGGTTTCCTTAAACTTAACAAAGGGAAAAATAAACTGATGTCATACAAGGCATTCCAAAGTACAATAATATCCTACTCTAACAAAAGTTTTAGATTTGAATATTCAAATAGAGCTGTAAAAAATGTACCAAAAACACCAGGCTAAATATTTGACTTTATAAAGTCATAGTTTTAGGTGCTACTACCTAGAGATACTGTAGAAACAGAGGCTTTTTGTGAAAGTTATCTTTTAAAATCATATGTTGAAATAACCTTTGGGGTTGAATGTTATAGCTAAAAATTTAAGAGGACAGTCTAAATTTTGTTTTGTTTAGTACAGGAAACCCCCGCTTAACTTGGTTTCACTTAGCGCTATTTCGCTATAGCGCTCATTTAAAATTCATACCCAATTTCACTTAGCACTGAGCCAGTTTCTTTATAGTGCTCAGCGAAGCAGCAGCGGTGGCAAGAAGCGGTGAGTAGCAGAGTGGGCAGGAGGGCATGAGCTCAGGGCTCACACTGGTGCCACAAGGCCAAGGCCAGCCAGGGTCCCAGAGTGGGGCAGCAGGTGCAGGGGGCCAGAGCTGGCACATGGTTCCAGAGTAGGGGAGAACTGGGGGGGGGGGGGGAGGGGGGGGGGGGGAGAAGTGACGGTGGCAAGAAGCAGCAAGGGGGGGGCAGACATGAGTGAGGGGCCTGTGCCAGTGCCAGCAGGGGTCTAGGGTGGGGCAGCAGAAGCATAAGGCCTGGGCTGGCACATGGTGCTGGAGCGGCTGGCGGGCAGGGGGTGGGGAGAAGTGGTGGCGGGGAGAAGCAGTGAGTGCAGGGCCCCATGGTGCCGGAGCCAGCAGGATTGCGGGGTGTGGACTGGCACATGGTGCCAGAGCAGGCAGAGGGATGGGGAGAGGCGGCAGCGATAGTGAGAAGCTATGGCAAGAAGCGGCAGTAACCAATTATTTCTATTTACATTACTGCCTATGAGGAAATGGGTTTCACTTAATGTGGTTCCGCTTAATGCTCGGTTTTCCCAGAACCACTTAAGAGTGTTAAGCGGGGGTTGCCTGTAAATTACTTAAATCTATTGAAAAGATATATCAAGCAGTATTATCAAACAATCAAAATATGGAAGCACGCAGGTTTCACCTGAAGACAAAACATACAGTCACATATTGTGAAAAGTGTATTCCCCTTTTCTGTCAAAAATATTATCCAGCAACTTTCTTCCAACTGGATGTCTACCAAAAAAAACCCCAAAGCATGTTGTAAATGGTAGAGCTGACCCCTTTAAGAGATGTGCAACTGTGAGTATAATTGAGATGTTAATAATTATGCTCATGCTGATAATTATTGGGAATAGGTTGGTGTGGTTGTTAGACAGCCCACCTTTCACCTCTAGGTCTTGAAATTGATTTCTATCTGGGGTTATATAAAAAGAGTTCAATTATCTCCATTTCGCTGTTACTGGATGGATTTTCCACCTCATTAACAAGAATAAAAATTGAGAGGGACCAAAAGTACATTTTAACACTCTTAATTAATATAATTAATGTAAAGGTTTTTTTAATGAAATTTGATGGGAAGTGTAATGTAGTGTAGGTTTGTTTTGGGGGAAAAATACAAAATAACTAAAAAAATTAAGTTTGGCAACAACCTGCTATTAATGATCCAGCATGGTAATATATTTCCATTGCAGTGTACAAGAATTACTATGACCTTATAATAAGAAATAATAAATGTTGTTGATGTGCAATAGCCACATATAACCAAGTATAAAGAAAACTTATTAACCCCCACAAAAAACAGCTATATGATACTAATTCCTTCTCCATTTAATGCATAACAAGGAAGGAAAATAAAGTATAGCCTATGCACTAGAATAGTAATAGAAGTTCCAAAAAATTTACACAATCTATTCACATTTTTAAAATTTGGAGCTATTTTAGCATGCTAACTAACCCTATTTTCTCTATCTAAATACTGTAAAACAGGGTTCAGTAACCTACCACCCATGATTCAGATCTGTGTAGTTGGGGCTTTAGCAATATTTGACAGCACAGGACTTCCATCCAGGTGGCATGGAGAAGTAGTGGCAGGGAGAAGTAGCAGAGGCCAGGTTCTAGCACCAGCCTGCCTCAGACCTGAGCTGAGCCATTCTAACCTGACGCTGGAAACTTTGTCAAGTGCTGCTCTAAACAAAGCAATCATTGTTTTAGTGTCTTCAAACCTATATATGAAAAATAAGCAACTATTTCATAGATTTCATAGACATTAGGGCTGGAAGGGACTTCAGAAGATCATCGAGTCCAGCCCCCCACCCGAAGGGCAGGAAGTCAGCTGGGGTCATAGGATCCCAGCAAGATAAGCATCCAATTTACTCTTGAAGGTGTTCAATGAAGGTGCTTGAACCACCTCCGATGGCAGGCTGTTCCAGACCTTGGGGGCTCGGGCAGTAAATAAATTCTTCCTTATGTCCAGCCTGAAACAGTCTTGCAGTAGTTTATAACCATTCAACCTCATCATCCCTTGGGGCGCTCTGGTGAACAAACGTTCCCCCAGATACTGGTGGTCACCCCTGATAAACTTATAGGTAGCCAACAGCTCACCCCTGGGCCTGGGCTATTCCAGGCTAAAGAGCCCCATAGCTCTCAGCCTATCATCATAAGGTCTGTTTTCCTGACCTCTGATCATGCGTGTGGCTCTTCTCTGGACTCTCTCAAGCTCATCCACATCCTTTTTGAAT
The DNA here is from genome assembly GCF_000455745.1 of Alligator sinensis. Classification (NCBI taxonomy): domain Eukaryota; kingdom Metazoa; phylum Chordata; order Crocodylia; family Alligatoridae; genus Alligator; species Alligator sinensis. The sequence goes on from NW_005841835.1 coordinate 5,248,001, forward strand.
TGTGGAGCCCAAAACTGGATGGAATACTCCAGCTGCGGCCTCACCAAGGCCGAGTACAAGG
>NW_005841835.1:5249828-5264278 GCF_000455745.1 Alligator sinensis
AGCTATCCCCAAGATTGTCCCTACCTCTGGTAGGTGGGATATCCTGGTCCCTGTTCAAGAAAACAGAGGCAAAGAAACTGTTAAACATATCAGCTTTCTTGTCTGGCGTAGCCACAAGATTACCGTTTGTCTCTTGCAGGGGCCCTACATTGCCTGGTGCCCTCTTCTTGCTCCCAATGTACTTGAAAAAGGACTTTTTATTGTCCTTAATCCTGGACGCTAGCCTGAGTTCCATCTCTGCCTTGGCCTTCCTAATAGCCCTCTTACACTCCTGGGCCAAGGAGGAGTATTCCTCCTTGGTGATAGCCCCTCCCTTCCATTGGTTGTATGCCACCCTTTTGGTCCTCAGACACTCCTGAATGCCCTTGCTGAGCTATGGGGGTTTCTGAACACTCTTATCCCCCTTGCTTCTCTCAGGGACTGTTATCCTTTGGGCCTGGAGGATCGCCCCCTTAAGGTACGACCATCCATCCTGGACTCTCATCTCCTCTACCTTCTGGGCCCTCAGTGCCTCCCCAACTAATCTCCAAAGCTCATTGAAGATGGCCCTTCTGAAGTCAAGGGCTTTAGCCTTGGTGTGAGCCCTTGATGCCCTGCATCAATGAAATCCAGCAGGTGATGATCACTATTGCCCAGGTGGTCAAGGACCTGCAGTCCCTTCACCAGGTCATCCTCCGTGGCCAGGACCAGGTCCAGCAAGGCATTACCCCTAGGGGGGCTGTGCACTTCCTGGATAAGTTGAAGGTCCTTTAATACAGTCAGGAACCTATGCAAGCAGTCAGACCTGGCTGTCTGCTCCTGCCAGCAAATGTCTGGGTAGTTTTAGGTCACCCATGACAATAACATCCCTTGACCTAACCGCCTCCATAAGCTGACTGGAGAAGTTCCGGTCCAGCTCTTCCCCTGGTTTGGTGGTCTGTAGTAGACACCCACCGTAAGGTCCCTTTCGCCACGCCCCCCTTGTAGTTTGACCAATAGTGTCTCTGCCCAACCTTCCTCTAACCCAAAGCTAATCCTTGATGATGTGAGGTGCTCTTTGACATACAGCACAACCCCCCCCCACCTTTCCTCTCTGTCCTGTCTCATCTCTATAGGGTGTATCCCCGAATGCCCATCGCCCAGTCATAGGTAGGGTCCCACCAGGTTTCTGTGAGCCCTACTAAGTCCACAATGTCCCTACTACGTCTCTTTCTTCTGTATTGCTAGCCAGTGTAGCACTGCCAAGCCTATAAGGATGCTGCAGGTTTTTCCTCCCAAGGTGGAGAACCTTGCATTTTTCAGTGTTAAACACCATTGGCCCGTCCACTTCTGACTCCAATGTCCACATCATTAATGAAGATGTTGAACAATATGGGTCCAAGGACAGAGCCTTGGGGGACCCCACTGGTCACAGGCACCATGATGATTGACTTCCGTCAATTACTACCCTCTGGGTCCGACCACGGAGCCAATTTTCCAGCCAGCGGTTCATGGTGGACCCAAGACCACAATTGGCCAGTTTCGCCAAGAGGTGATCATGGGATACCAGGTCAAAGGCTTTTTTGAAGTCAAGATATATGACATCAATCTATTCTCCCTTGTCCAGGTGATAGGTCACCTGGTCGTAGAAGGAAATGAGATTGGTCAAGCAAGACCTACCCGCAACAAACCCGTGCCAGCTATCCCTCAGGATTTTGGCATTGGCCAATCCATTAAGGATGGCCTCTTTAATAAACTTTTCTAAGATCTTCCCTGGGATGGAAGTCAGGCTGATGGGCCTATAGTTAGCCAGATCCACTTTCCTCCTTTTCTTGAAGATAGGCACCACATTGGTCTTTTTCCAGTCTTCAGGCACTACACCAGAGCACCAGGAGTTTTCAAAGATTCGTGCCAGAGGCTGGGCTATGATGCTCGCCAGTTCCTTGAGTACCCTGGGGTATAGATTGTCAGGGCCGGCTGACTTGAAGGTATCCAGCCTCTCAAGGTGTTCCTTCATGAGGTCAGCATTGATGGAGGGCAGGAGATTATGGGGTCTGATTTTACACAATGTACAGTCCTATATGTTTTGCAACACAAATTAGAGGTGTAATGAGAAAAAGGGCTTCTCAGGGCTAGCATTTTCCAAGTGGGGGTGAATATGTAAATGTGTATGTGCATGCTAGCTACTAGATATCATGTGGTACAATAGCCTCAAGCTTAGGAAACCAGCATTAGCCTGAAAGTTTACTGAATCCTAGAAAACACTAAGGCTAGGGACAGACATTACACATAAACCTGTTTAAGTGATTAGAAACTGTTTTAAATCTGTAACAGAACATAAGTTCAGTGCACATAAACCACTTTTAAAATGACTAAAACTGGTTTAAGATAAACTGGGTTCAATGCAGTATCAGACTTAGCTGATTTGGGTCAAACCAGTTTATTCAATGTCTGTCCCAGACCCCTTCCTGGTCTAACTTAAACCAGAGTCTCCCAGCATCCTAGATGCTTTGCAGCCCTGGGCTGGGCTGGGCTAAGCTGTGCTCTCTGCTCCAGAGAACAGGCTGGCCTCTGCTCCCTAGCCAGAGCTCCAGCAGAGACCACAGGCACAGCAGCATCTTCCTGGCTTCCCCCCTGTCCCCTCTCCCCCCGCTGCTTAAGTAGGGATCCCCTCCCATCTCCCACAGCATCAACCCAGCCCCATGAACCCTAGGCATGTGGTATGCTAGCTAATGCTGAGAGGTGTGTGTCTCCAATTTCACTGAGACAGACAGACAGAACAGTGTCCATTTAGGGCTTTTTGAAGTTAATCAACAGGTTAGCTGGTAATGTCCTTCCATTCCTTCCTTGGAAAAAAGATGTTTAAGAAGAGCTTGAACTAATGAGAGAGGCTTTTGTTTTGTTGATGGACTGATAAATGCTGTGTTATCAGCTCCCTGCAGGCTTCCTCGCCTGTCAGGTTTTCAGGCAGTATGAAGAAGCAGGGAGAGGGAGATTGAAAAGCTCAGGATCATCGACAGATGCATGCACTGCACACCCTCCCTTTGCCTCAGAGTGCTAGCTCAGGGCTGGTGTCTGGCAACACTTCTGCCTCTTGAGCAGTGAGCAGGGGAAAGCCTGGGATGGTGCAGGCAGGGTGGAGGTTTAAACCTGCCAGGGCCTGGCCTTGCCCTCTCCCCCCAGCTTAGCACTAAAGAAAGGAAGGGAGGGCTGCTCTAGTGTCCCCTGGCTTCTAGCCTGAGCCACTGTAGGCATGTTCCTCCACTTCCTCAGTCCAGAGGGAATCTCTGTGCAGTTGCAAAGCAGTTCGACCTAGGTAGGTTAGACTAACCTGCAAAGATTGAATCAATTCAGGCTCAGGCTTTTTGGATGTCTGTCCCTAGCCTAAGAGTGGCATTCCATTTCCTTCATGGTCATCTAAGTGTCTAGATTGCATGGCATTTTTGGTGCTCTCTTTGAAGCTGAGCCACTGCCCGTTGTATTTATTTCATTGGAAAAAATGGAGGGAAGGTAGTGCAGGGAGAAAGTTTCTGCCTCAGTCAAAGCAAGGACCCCAGTGATTTGAAAAAAAAGAAAGTATAGAGGCATGAAATAGTACTGCCATCTGAAAAGATGCTTCTCAGCTCAGTTCCTCATGGGCTGGAAACAAGGGCCTCATAGCCTGTCATAATTGGCTTTAAAATACTGTTTAATCAAATAACTACAGTAATAGCAGTCAACAGGCAGGTAATCAGCTAAAAGATTGGTTCAGCTCCAGACCATAGTTATTGAATTCACAAATTCTACCTAGTTTATATTCATTTTCTAGGGTTTGGAAGAGGTTGGAAGGCAAGCTGTACAAGGAAAGGTTGAGAGAACTGGGAATTTTTATCTTGTAGAAAATATCATTATGGGGGGACATGTTAGCATTCTTCAAATATCTGAAAGTCTGCCACAAAAAAGAGGAAGAACTTTTATCCCTCAATGCAGTGCACAGGATGTGTAGCAATGGCTTCAAATCACAGCAAAGTAGTTTTAGATTACAGAACACTAAGGAAGGTTTTCCTGATATGACAGTGAGACAGTGAAATAGACTGCTCAAGGAAGTTGTGGAATCTCCATCGGTGGAAGTTTTCAAGAAAAGATTAGGTATCCATTGGTAATGGATGATTTAGGAGTAGCATTCCTGTATCTATGCAGAAGGTTGGACCAGATGGCCATGGAGGTCCCTTCCAAACCTATGATTCTGTGATTCCACATTATTGTAGTGCTGCACCTGAGCTAATGAAGCTAATAAGTATTCTGTGAGATGCTGTGTGCCAGCTAGTAACACAGCTATACTTCAGGGTATCTCTGCACAGAACTGCCTTGACTGTCTAGAAAACTTCAGTGTTGAAAAAGTTAATATTGAAAATTAGGCTTTAACATATTTCAGATACCACTAGGGGTATCTGAAGCCTTACAGCTGACAACTGTCTGAGGATCTAAATGTAAGGCTTAGATGTCCAAACTGGTAGGTAAATGCCTAAGTCTTACAGAAGCACCCTTGTGAATCTAGGCAGAAAAAACAACCAAAAGGTGGGGCCCTCGGTTCTGTACAAGACAGTATCAGATAGTCCCAGTCCTGAACAGCATCCATTCTGAAAAGAAAAGGCAGCAGAATGAATATGTTAGCAGCAAATATGTCAGTTACCCAATATTTGGGAGTGTGTTTAGTTCCAAACCATTTAGAAAGGAATGAGCCATGTGGAAATTAAACATGAAGAGAAAAATAAGAAAGTAAGAGGGGCAGGTGTGAGGAAAAGACATTTTGCACAACTTCACTTCTGTCCTCTTTTTGCTATCTTCCTCTTTTTAACCAAGACTGTGGAGGTTAGAGCATGCAACTGGGATACAGTAAATTTAGGAACCCCCCTCTAACTGAGTCAGGGGAAGGATTGGAAACAGGTCTCCTACCTATTCTGTATGTCCTAGCCACCAAACTGTAGGCCAGTCTGAGGTGGGTCTCTTTCAGTCACTCCTGTTACATAACTCAAAGAGTCGCTGAGCCAGAGAAAGAGAGAGTGACTCTCTAGTGCTGTGGTGACAGCACTTCTGGGATGTGGGACACCTGGGTTCTACTCCATGGTTCAATACATATTTAATTAATTGTGCAAGGTTAAAGCTCATCAAGAGAAGAGAATGAGAGTTCCCCCTTCTTGTAAGGCTACTCTTCTAAGAGGTGTAAGATGCAGTTTCAAATATGTACAGAGGGAAGGGAGTTGAATGTGGGTCCCTCGCAGTCTCAGTGAGTGCTTTCACACCTGATAAAAGGAATGCACCACCCTAAAACATTATTTTTCTGAATCTAGACCTTGTTCCCTTCTTCTTTCTTAAAAGTCTTTGAAATGCAATATTTCATTTAAAAATAAATTAAACATTTTAAGACATTAAATAAACCCTACACCATATTTATTTGCAAATGCATCTTTTTCCCAAATATCAGCTCTTCAAAACTGGGGTGTATGCTTTAAGTGGGGAAGCTGAGTTTCTATGCTGGAATAGAGGAATGGAAGCAAGGAGATGCTATAAAATGGGTTCTGTGCTTCTGCCACTTCCAGCCTCCTGGAGGGAGAGGGCAGAGGTCACCCTTCAGGGTCAGCGCTACAGTGTTAACCCTTTCATAGCTGCTACCAATTTGCCAGTGGTTGTGAGGGTTAACACTATTTTCTGCCTGAGCAGCTCCGGTCAGGATTCAGCCAGAAAGTTAGGACCCTCTGTAGTCAGAATGCAGCCACAACTCTGGAAAACTCTTTCTTCTCCTTCATTCTGCCTTCCCAAGACATTCTGCATGTCATATTTTGAGGGCATGGGATATGCAAGTGAATACAGGTATATGTTTTTTGCTTCGTCATAAAAAAACAAAATATTTTTACTTTTTTGCTGACCAAATCAGAATTTTTTTCAGTGTTACACTGTAGCAGACTGAAAATTACTCATACATCTCTAATTAAAATATACCCCTGCCTCATTCACAATTTATCCTATGTAACGAATGAGGCAAGGATTCTCTGTGAGGAAACTTTTGATCATGTAATTGAATACAAGTATCCAAACAGATAATGACAGTAGAGCAGAAGTAGGATCACACATTGTTTGCCTTGTAAAGTTTAAGTTCATGACTTTGCAGTCTTAACAGGTTTTTACACAATATACATAAGTGGTCTCCAACCTTTTTAAGTGGGAAATCACCTTTGGCATTTAAAAGCAACCCAAGATCTACCATGCCCCACCACCACCCCTTTCCACGCCCCCCCACCCCACCTCAGAAGGTAAGTCTGTGGGGAGGGAATAGGGGGCAAATTGAGGCTGAAGGCGAAAAAAATATTTTGGGGCACACCTCCCCAACAGGTAAGTCCCACCCAGCTGGGGCCCCACTTAACTTACCCCTGCTCCTGTCTCTGCGGTACTGTCCCTCACCGCTTGGGCCTTCATCTAGCCCCGGGCCCTTCCCTCCCCTATGGACTGACCTGCTGGGCTGTGGCACACACGTGCATGCACACAGGCACTCAGCCCCCAACCTCAGCCTTGGTTCAACTCCAAGGGGTTCCAAGATCTACCACAAGAGGCTCTGAGATCTACCGGTGGATCGAGATCCACTGGTTGGTGACCACTGATATACATAATGCATTAATATTTAAACATGTTTCTTTTTATTCTTGTTATACACAATAGGCCACACTCTATTCTACCTATTTGGTGCATAAATGGATATATGTGCCTAATTGCAATTCTGCTTGACTTCCTGAAAACAATTAATTTTAAAAGGTGAGGGGCAGGGGATCCTCATTCTCCTCACTTATTTGTAACTCAGCCTTAAGATTGTACTGATGGTGTGTTACCAACACAGATGCATTAATGGATTTTCAGGACTTGAACCAGGTGGAATAGAATCAGACTTAAGCACCTAAGTCCAACGAGATGTCAAACCAGTGGAACAAAATCTGGTCTGATATGTCTACAGCTTGCTTGTGCTTTGATGATGAAAGATGTTTAAAAATGCTTTCTGTAATAAAGTTATAGAAAAATATCATTGTCATATTAGGAAATATTCATGTTTTTTACTGAATACACTAAAAACAAAAATGCTCCCAAAATGTTTCATTTTGGGAATTGTTGTATAAGCAGTTTCTGAAAGTTTGGATTGTTTTACTAGTTGGAAGATGCTTATATTTTTGAAGACTTTAAACTTAGTTCTCCAACAAATGTAGATTGCCTGCTTAGGATTGACTTTAGCTTGCACCTTTTTAATACAAAAATGCACACCTGCAGATAGATAGGCACCAGCCCTATCTATCTGCTTGTATTTTGTCACTGAGTTGTACACATCTTTCTCTATTTCTCAACATCGCTTCCAACTAATGCAAATTAAATACACATAATACCCTTACAAAGAAAATTGTGCAAATGTATTCAGAGCACTTACAAATGCTTGATTTTTCATATTTGATAGAGTCAATTTAGTTGCATTTTTTCTGCTAAAGTGGTTCATGATTCTTTATTGCTCTCTGCCCATCACTGAGACTACATCATTCTAAATTGCAGAATTATCCAGAAGAGGTTATTTATTTAGAAGTACTAAATTTTGCTGGGGGGTGGGAGGTGTTAACAGTTTTGGCTACCTCAAAGCATGTATCTTAAGGACATATTAAATTGCATTTAGTAAATATAAATATACATTTGTCACATCTATAGTTTTAAATAAAATAATTTCAATGCATGGAAACACTAAGTATTTTGCCGAAGATGGGAAAACGTTGCATCATTCCAGCTTTGATTTGTAAAGCAATAGGATTGTGCATTCATCCAGTTTATTATAAAGGACTTTCCAGAAAAGAAACCTCCCAAATGCAACCATTTCATTTATTTCCACAGAGTAAACACAGTAGTCTTACATAAACCCTGTAATAACCATGCTGAAATCTGGGCAGCCTTGTCCACAGGAAGTTATCTATTCTATAGTAAAATGCAGAAAGTTGGTTGTTCATTCTATAGTAAACATATCTAATAAAGAAAAGAAGAATGGAGAGGAAATACTGGTCAGAAGACTGGATTAGCCTCTCCCCCCTAGATATGATTCTTCCAGAAAAAGCTGTGCTCAGACACACCTATGCTATAGCTTTTTCTGTGGCTTGTATCCATCTATGAGGTTGTCTGTCAAAATAAAATATCTAAGTCACAGGCAAAATTAATTAGTAATTGAAAAGAATTTTGGAAACCTCAGAGCCGTAAAATGTAAAAAGCTAGTCAGATCACTGACGCAGAAAACCAAGTCAGTTGAACATACCACCATTGTACATAATAAATGCACTCGGTGCTATATTGCACCCACACAATTTTTAAATCAATGAATAAAAGATTTCTCCTCCCTAGGATTTAAAAAAGGAAAAATACTAAATCATAACTAAAAATGGAAAAATATAGAATCCATTAAAGACATTCTCATAGAAGAACTCAGTGGGCATTCTATTTAGCAGTTCACTGCTAAAGGGCTTGCAAATTGTATAGCTATCAAGCAAATTATGGATGAAGGAACTTAAAATATTAATGGAATATATGTATTTATTTGACCTTGTTCTGTTCCATTCTACAGTGGAAGTTTACTTTTAAATGTCGGAGATATCAGAAGATTCTTGCCCCAGTTTTCTCTTCACAACAGAGTATCTACAGGGAAAGGGAAATAAAAATTTGGGTTTCAGTACTCTCTGGCTTATGGCATAGCCCTAATATCTTTGAATCTTTTATTTATATTTCTATCCTGAAGTTTATTATTTATTCACTGTGCCCATGTCCCCAAGTCCTCCCCTTTCTAAAGAACAGAGATGTAGTTCTCTTGGTCATACATGTTTTATCCTGGGTATCTGTGTCATATTTGTTGCCTTCCTCCTTTATGTCTTCTCTAGCTTTCCCTCCCTAAAGACTGACAGCTAAAATGACCACAATATGTCACATACATGCATCAATGGGCATGTCTACACGTGACCATATGGCACCTTTATTACTGTGTCATCATTTAAGGCTTCCTTTTGGAAATACTAAAAGACAGTGCAGTAACAGCTTGTACTGCTCCATGCCGGTCATGCATGGTTATTTTTGGCTCTTACATCACTGTAGTAACACACTATAATGAGGGAGCATGTTGCTATGGCGATGTAGTGGCAGCAACATAGTTCTTGCCAATGGACACTATGGTTCCATAGCATCTTGTGTAGACACACTCAACGTTATGTACTTTGGTGATATTACTTCCTTCATGGGAATGAAAACAAAGTTTATGTAAACATGTGCCATCAAAAATAGCACTGGAATTCATACTATTACATTTATGTACCACATCTGCATTCTTCTCAAACTTACTGACTTCTAGAAAGCTGTCTTTCAATTTCTATCCATTCCAGTGATACATCTCACCCAATATTTATATGTTTATGTTTATTTATCCAAATAGAATTTTGGTGCACTCCACACAGCTTTATTCTTCACGGTTAGTTTAGTTTGGCTTAATCCGTTTGTGCGTATAAACAGTTGTCACATTTGACCTAAGATAAACTATTTTATCCCAGGACAAAGTGCAATCATTCAGACATCTATGTCTGTTATCCCAGGACAAATCCTAAACAGGCTCATGGAATAAGTAGCACTAACCGTTTATCCCAGGACATCGCAAAGTGCATCTGAACAGCTGTCCTGGGATTACATCATTGAATCAATGGTAGAAAAGTAGCAATGCATTCAGCCACTCACTAAAGTCTGGTTAGAAGGGCAGTGTGTGTACTTGGCAATCCTGAGATATTTCTGTTCCAGGACAAACACAAGCACAACTTGTCCAGGGACAAATGGAATGCCTGTTCCTAGCCTGCATCTTCTAAGCCTTAAAGGCCTTCCAACCTTACTATATTTAACTCTTTATCTTTTTGCTTATAAACCCTTTGCAACCTTTTCTTTGAAGTGTGGAAAATGTATTTTATATACGAGGAGCAATTTAGTTAGCCACTCCACACTTTGAAATATTTTTTATATATGTACATACCCAAATACATCCTAGGTATAGTAGAACCTGACCAACTCATATTCAGGTGATTCATAACCCACTGGATTTGCAGTGGGTTGCCAAGTCAAGACAAACCACACAGCTGTTTAAATATAATTTCTACTCCCAATAATACTGCTTTTCCAGTCAGCTGGAGCACTCCAGTGGTCCTGTGCAGCAATATGATGCAGCTGCATATATCTCTGGTTGGCTTGTACACCCTCATCTTCCCAGGGACAAAGGAACCTAACCCTATGAAGTATTTGGGTTCTACTGTATTAGATATGTAACTACCCCTCTTTTATACTCACTTCCCTTTAATCATTAATATTTCAAAGCTAACTTTGTGTGTTAAATGTGCACTTAAAATAACTTTGGTGCTTCGCAAATAATTCATGCTTACTTGGATTCTAACTTGCATAACAGAAAACTGGGGTCAGTTGTATAGAAGTCATAGTCCTAAATAAAATATTGCCTGTTGCTGCTTGCTGACACTGTTTCTCTTTCTCTTCTCCAGTGTCCAATATGTTTTGCTCAGTTAAGGGCTGAATAAGTCAGCTTTAGAACCTCAACAACAAGCTCTGGAATGTGCACTTACAGATGCTGCACTTGTTTTCCCAATTTGGGTGTGACTGCAGTACCGCTCAGACAACCTAAAACAGCTTAAAACCAGCCAGCTACGGTACTAGTAGAAATATAGACACAAAATACAGACCCATTAATGCTGACATACCCATAGTCTTTATGGTAACTTTTTGCCTGATCATCACTGCTGACTTCTGTGATCTCAGTGAAATGATATCAAGTTACTGAGAAGTGTCCTCTCCAATCAAACACAATTTTCTTGCAACCTAAATCAACATTTTTCTCATGCATAGATTGTATTTTACATTAATAATCTAGTAAAACTTTCTCATGTAGTTCACAACAATATTTAGTAATGAGAAAAGATGTTTCTAATCTTGCTACATTAACAGTCTTTGCAGACATGGAAGGTTTTACTTCAGGACTATTTCCATTAAACATTCTGGACTCTTTTACTTAGCTTCCTATACAAATCACCAACTGTAAATTGTGGGATTCATTTTTTATTGTTTCTTGGTAAATAAGCATATCTTTTTAATATTTAACTCTACTAGTTTGGCAAAATCGCTTTTTCAATGTTTCCACAGATGTAGTATAATTGAAAATGGAGCCCTATAGCACTGTTTTTTCTGCTTGTTTTATTAATCTACTATGCTTTTTGTTGTTGTTGTTGTTTATGCCCTTCCTTTTTCCCCTGTCTTCTTCACATTTCTATGGCTAAAAGACAAAACTGAGCTGAGTATTGAGACAGTATCATTTATTTGTGTTCTTTAAGCAGGCTGCGGCAGAGCCAGAAGATAATGGACACCTCATTTATTCAGGCTTTGAATGATCATATTTAATTCCCAGTGACAGCTGTCTTCACCACATTAGCATTGCAAATCAGCTCTGTTTTGTAATGGCCTTCTATTGAACATGATTCAATTATGTGTGGTCCATAGTGAGGCAGGATACGGTCTTAGTATCTATAGCAATATTTCTGCAAGCTGCTGCTCTTTACACTGCTTACATTTTAGCTGTCTGTTTATCACAATGCTTTCCTTGAACTACACTGAACTCCTTGCACTTTCCAGCTAAATAAGGAAGAATGAGTATAATATATCAAAACAGTTATCCAGGCAGACATACTATGTACCTCACTCACTTTATATATATGAGACTAGGAAACAGTTGTTAAAAATAATCATGCATCCCTATACTTAAAACATTTATATTATAAAAGTAATTAAAATAGATTTAAATGATTATACAGTGTTAAAAGGTACCAACTACTGAGATTCAATGCTAGTTAGAAGACACATTGTGATAAGCATTTTCTAAAGTAAATCTGCTTAACATATTATTTTCCTGAAATATGCGTGAAGAGAGCGAAGAGTGCCTAATGCTTGTAGAGTGATATAGATAAGCATAAAATTGGAAAAATATAGTTTTAAAATATTTAATAATTCTTTTTTAATTTAGTGTAAAATAGGTAAATCCTGCATGCAGTATATCCTAAGCTTTCTAAGTCTAGGACAGACATATGCAATTTAAATGTTATGCTAACTTTCCAATCCCATAAGCATGCTATTCTGGTTTACTGAAATCTATAATTGCTACAATATAAAAAAGAATTCTTGAATTTTGGTACATTTAGGTGAAATTCTAGGTATTATGAGGCTATTCCTGCCACAATTCAAGCTTCCCCAAACAACCAGTTTCTAGTAAAACATAATCTTTACTCACTCACTGTGGGTGCCTGCACACAAGCGCGGAGCCTGCTTTGACACGCTGTAATTACAGCACGTTGGAGCAGACTTGATTAATCATGTCTGCCGGATCGTGATAATTACTGCACTCCAACAGCCTCCCATGTCTTGTGTGTCAGCATCCCCACACTTAAAAATGGCAATGGGGGCGCTTGAACTAAAACTCGTTCAACGAGCTTTAGTTCAAGTGCCCTGTGACAGGGAACCCTAACCCTGTCATGAGGAAGAAGGTGCGCCCCTACAAGGCCAGAACCTTCTGGGCACAGAGGGCTGGGGAGGAAGGGGTTAACTGCTGAACTGGGATGGATAGTCAGCTGACTGGAAGAAGCAGGACTATAAAAACCCTGGGTTGAATGGCAGTAAACGCCAGCAGCCAAGGGGGAAGGACTGCATCTCAGAGCTCCAGGGAGAAGCTTGGTGGGAAGTCCAAAGCCAGGAAGAGGGGAACTATAGAAGCCCTGGAGAGATGACAGCTGCACTGCAGCAAGGACTGGAGCTGATGGTGGGGAGCGGAAACACGAACCTGCAAGTGTAAGCTGACATATCTCTTTCCTTATTCCTATTTTTGGGGTGGCAGATATTGCCCATGGACAGGACTGTTTATTTGTTTTCTTTTAGTGATGGAATAAGACCGGTGGTTTGGGTGAGTCTATTAGGGGTTGGAGGAGGCCTCATTTTGGGGACCCACTCCCAAGTGGGATCCCCAATGCCAGTGAGGGTGCAGCTTTTTGGGAGCACAGACCCTGGTGCTAGTGAGGGTGCAACTTTTGGGGGCACAGATCCCGGCACCAGTGAGGGCACAACTTTTGAGTTCACAGCCCAGCACCAGTGAGGCACAGAGAGAGACAGGGCTGCGGAGAGTCTGAGTGCCAGTAAGGGCACTGTTTTGGGATGATCTTAAAAGGGCCAGGGAGGCCTGGAGCACCTGGGGGGGTGCAAGTGTATATTTTCTGTTGTTTGGACGGGTGGGATCGCACCTGGGTTTTGAACTTGTGACCCATTTGGCTGGGGGGGCTGGTGCATGTGCCTTTGGGCCAGGGAGTGCCGTGCCTTGGAAGGGAGCAGAAAAGGGGGCCAAGAGCCTCCAGGCACTGGAAGGGAGAGCTAGAGCCTCAGAGTCTAACCCTGTTTGGTGGGTTTGGATGGAGAGGCCTAGCTAGAGAAAAAGGGTGTCAGACCATCATAGGAGAGACCCCAACATACCCAATATAATCGGTAGTCTCCCGCTTGCACACTAATTCCATCAAGACATGGCAGGTGAGATTAGAGCGGGACAGCAGAAGTCCAAGAGGACTCCAAGGGCGCCCCATGTAAGGCGCGGATGACCCGGAAGACGGTGTCACAACCCAAAGTTGTGGTTTTCTTGTTTGTGTGTGTTTCGGCATTGCTAAATCATGTTCCCGCCAAATTGCAGCTCTTTTGCATGGTGGAGTGTTCTGTTGCAATTAAGAACCTGCGTGCAGGAGTTTTTCCCTCCAGTTCTGTAGCTTTCTTTGCATAGTGCATTCCTTTTGCATTATGGTGATGCACAATTCAAAGGAGTTCCTGCCATTTGTATTTAGATTCGTGCCACATTATTGGCCGGTTCTAAATGTAGGCATACGTGGCGGCTAGCTATTGGCTTGCTAGCCGTACAAAAGGCTTGGGTAGTTTCCGCCCAAGTCGGAGAGAGAGAAAGCACGTGGAGTTCGGGAAAGGAGCGTGAAGATCTCTAAGCGCTGCTGATCCCTACGAACCCAGCTTTTTCCTTAAGAGGGCAACAGAGGTTTAATTTGTCAAACCCACGGAGCTTCAACAACTCCGGGGGACCTATTTACCGAACCCTCGGAGCCTTAACAACTCCGAGGCACATAACCTCTAGCCTCTCCCTGTCGCCAATCGCAGTCCAGACGTATCCCTGTCCTAAGGACCCAATTGTCGAACCCACGGAGTCTTAACAGCTCCGGGGGACCTGGGAACCGAGTAACCCACGGAGATACAGCTGCTCCGTGAGAACGAATTATTGAACCCGCGGAGCCTAAACCACTCCGGGGTCAAGGAACCGAGTCTATTAGAGTCCTCCACCGAGAACTCAAGCGGAGCTGTGCCTGGAAAGCTGACCAGCCTACACC
>NW_005841835.1:5264347-5267700 GCF_000455745.1 Alligator sinensis
CCCACCCCCGGCTCGCACATGGCGACCCAGATGGGATTGGGAGAGAACTCGCACATGGCGACCCAGGCGGGATCGGGAGAGGGCCCGCACAGATGGCACTGGGGAGGGCGACCTGTTACACGCCTCCACTGCCATTTTTAAGTGTGGGGATGCTGATACATGAGACACTGCTGTGCTTTAATTGGAGTGCCATCCCCCACCCCCAGAGTACATGTAAAAGTGCCCTGAGGCACAGTAAAGGCTCTTGCCCCCTTGAGTTTTTGTAAGATTACCTGCCCCTGTCATTTCCCAAGAATCTAACCTTTGAAAAAATACTAATAATAATAATAATAATAATAATAATAATAAAATACTGTCCTGCCTTGCTGTAGATCACTCATAATACCCTACCCCTGTAGCATAAATCCTGGTGAATGTATGGACTCGCATCAGAAATGCAATGTTATACTTCCATCGGTGAAATCACAGACCATTATTACGTATTAGGTCAGCAACCTATGGTTCATGGTCTGGATATGATCCGGGAACCCACTGAATTGTGGGGCTGGAGCTTTGACAGCACTCAGCATCAAAGGCTTTGCCCACATTGTGCCATGCCACACCAGGGCTGGGCAACTGGGCATTTTCCCATGCCATGTCACAGCCAAGCAACAGAGAGAAGCAGTATCAGGGGAAGCAGCAGCAGTGGTTAGCTGGGTCCTAACACCATTTTACCTCAGACCCAAGCTGGGCATCAAAACATTGTCAACAGCTGTTATATACCATAGGTCAAGGCTGTCTAAGTTTGGACCAGCCACACACCACACCAGTCACATGCCACAGGGGCCACATACCACACAGGCTCCCCAGGACCCCCATCATACAATTAATGCAGCTCCACACCAGGCAGACAAAGTAAGACTTTCCCTTTGCCTTGATATAGGTAGTTTGAATCCCTCCCATGCTACCAGGTGGGTAGTTTGAGCCCCCCTCCTGCTGCCACCACATGAGCAGTTTGAGTCCTGTCCCCCTGCTACCACATGAGCCCCCTGCACTGCCTTATGAGCAACAGGGGTCACCTCAACTGAACCACTGCACCCCACCTCCCGGATCTGTCCCTGGTTAATGTTACTGTATTTTTACTGTAGTAACATAACTGAAAGTGCATAACTCATCATCTTTCAATGCCTTTTTATCCTTTCATAAGCATTTTAGTAATTTTTAGTATGTCCTTTACTGGACATATATCTACAACTCTCTTTATCCTTCAGTATCACCTGTGTTAGACCCTGTAGCACAGGGGTGGGCAAAATGGGCATATTTACACATGTATACATTGCACTGCCAGGTGCTTTGAAAAGTGCCCCACCCGGTGCTGTGAAGCATGCAGTTATATAAGCGGCAAAATGCACATCAGAACTGAGAAAATGGCGGTGCCACACTTGTGAAATAAAACGCGTCAGAGGTGCTTTAGTTCAAAAGTGCACCACCGCCATTTCCTGCATGCTGACACTCATTTTGCTGCTTATACAACTGCACATGGCACAGTGCAATTCACCTCAGCTCACATGTGGAGCAGACTCAATTAACTGAGTCTGCTCCAAAGTGGTGGACCTGCAGCACATCACTGGAAAAAAGTATGTGTATAAATGCCCAATGTGGCCCATGGGCCAGATCTGGCCTGCTAGACAATTCCATCCAGCCCACAAGGCCCCTCTGTAAGCCCCAGGCCTCACTACCCCCCTGCAAGCCAGCGCGTCCCTGCACGATGTGTGCTAAGCAACCAACCCCCCACCCCAACCTGGCCTGACCCACCCCCAGCCCTGAGCTGGGGGGGCATCAGAGACAAGAAGCCTCTGCCTGGCAGAGGCTTTTGCCTGGTTACCCCAAAGCTGTTCCTAGCCCTCTCTGCCTGCAAGAAGGGGAATTCAGGTAAGGGCCACCACATGCGGCTGGGAACAGGGATGGGAGTGCAGGAGCTGCGGCTATGGGGCCGAGTAGGGCTGGCCCTGCACCCTGCCACCATATATGGCAGGGGACTCAGGTAGGAGTGCTATGGGACCAGGATGGACTGGCCCTGCATGCTGCCACCACTTGCAGCCAGGGACACAGGTGGGAGAGCTATTGTACTGGGTGGGGCAAGCCACACACACTGCTGCCATGTGCTGCCAAGGACTTGGGTGGGAACTGCATGTTACAGGGATGGGTGGAGCTGGCCCTGCATGCTGCCAGCACCTGCAGCTGGGGCCTAGGGTGGGAGTGTGGGGAGCTGCCCACTATGGGGTTGGGTGGGGCTGGCCCTGAAGCTTCAGGGACTGGAACATTCCAGGGACTCCAAAGACCCCCAACACACACACCCACACCCTCCCACACACCCCCACCATACAGTCAAACACACCCACACCCTCCCACACACACTACCACCCCTCCCATAACCCCCCACACACCCATAGCCTCCACCCCAACCACATACCTAACACCCACACTCACACCCACCCTCCCCCACGCATCCTCCATACCCCACCACACACACTCCCCAACCACCCCCCAACATACACCCCCTCAACCCCCACACACAAAATACAAGAGTAAGCTATTATGCAATCGCCTATAGAGACATGCCACAAACACACACAAATCAAGACAAAAATATTTCTTAAATAAAATTAAAATAAGTTATACTAGATGTTTGAGTTTTTTAGTATATGATCTGTCTGGGGTTTTTTTCTGGTTCCAAGATGGTAGCACCCTCCTTCCCAAAAGGAGTACTTTCAGGACAAAGGGAGGGATTTCTGGTGGCAAAGGTTTAGGGGGCAGGACTTCTGGTCCCAAGATGGTGACCAGGGGGCAGGGCATCTGTCAAAGGGGATGCCCTTGTGATCCTTGACAGCTCACCAAAACTCATTAAGCGGCCCATCAGCCAAAATAATTGCCCACCCCAGCTGTAGCAGGAGGCTTCATGCTCCTGCTACTTTAGGAAAAGGCAGGCTGTGTGAGGAGGAGTCTGGAGATGTGGCAGGGGCTAATTAGAGTGTCACCTGACCAGAAGGGGCTGGGCTTGAAGCATATCATTCCAGGGCCTGAGCTGCTCAGGCAATCTAGCCCTGAGAGCCATGGAGAGAGGCGCTCCTGGGCAGCAGGGTTCCATGTTAAAATCTGCACTGGGGTAAGCAACTCTGGAGGGTTATGGAAGGGACTAAGGGGAGAAGAAGGTCCCAGCAGGCCCACAAACAGGACAAAGGAAAGACAGAGAGGCCTGGGAGAAGCCCAGAACACAGGATGAGGCCCAAACGAGCTCCATCCGAGGGTACTGAAAGCACCGGCTGACGTCATTGGACAGGCACTGGCGGGGAGAATTGAACACTGCTGGCGCA
>NW_005841835.1:5268909-5280403 GCF_000455745.1 Alligator sinensis
ACTCTTTCCTGCCTATGCAGGGGGTCAGACTCGATGATCTATTGAGGTCCCTTCTGACCCTAACATCTATGAGCAGGGAAGAGAAGGGGCTAGGGATCCCAAGATCTAGGGATGGGCTGAGAGAGAGCGACAGGGACCAGGGCCAAATACGCACTAGATTAAGACTGGGGCCAAGGGCCCAGGAAATTGGTTGATTATAAACGATTGATTAGTAACATCTGTCAGGCATAAGCGTGGGTATTGGGAAGGATGGAGCCCACATAAATGGCCCTTAAGGCGATGAGCAGCGACACCACCGCTCATGAGGAAATCTGATAAAAGTATCACTTCATCAAGGAGTAGCAGGTGAGGAGAAGGGGAGATTGCCCAGAGACAGCATAAGAGAACAAAGTTCATAAGGGCTGAGGGGGCTCCAGGGGCATCATGGCCACCCCTGAATGAGGATTCTATTACAGACAGCATTCAACTTTCTTTGCTTTGCTCTTTCAAAGATTTACACTTAGGCTGTGTACATTCAGAGAAGTTAGGGGGAGGTTAAATTGCGTTAAAAATGACCGTCCAACCTAACTTAGGTCACCCAGGTGAAGACCTTGTACTAGTCAGGTGGATTTATATGGGAACTGTATAAAAGTTCAGTTAGTTCTGTCTAAAAATGGACAACCCAATGTAAGTGAAATGTACCTCCAAGGCAGTCTAACAGCCTTGAATGTATACTTTACCTTGGGTCCAGTAAAACCAATCTAACTGAACTTCTGTACAGCATCAGGGCTGGGAAAGCCCAGCCACTATCCCCAGCCATGGGGCTGCACTTTTCCTATCGCCTCCCTGGCATAAAGCAACTTTTATCCTCCAAACCCCTCCTCCCCACCCCCTGACAGACAAACTCCTCCCCTCCTCCATCAGCCCACCAAACCCCTCATCCTGTAAACTGCTCCTGGTGCCAGTTTCATCACTGTTCACCAGTGCCAGAATCTATGGAACTAAGTCAGGGTGGCAGGAGGGGCAGGTATGGGGGTAGGTTCATTACAGGGGTGTCTGTCTGAGACTGGGAGGTCAGGGGGATAAAAATAGCCCCTGGTTCCAAAAGGTGGGAGAGAGAACTCCTCCCCTCCGCCTCCCATCCCCTGCAGCCCCCCCTGTGGGCCCTGCAAGCCCTCCTGATCCTGCCAAGCCCTCCCAGACCCCAGCAACCCCCTCCCACAAACCCTTCCTACTCCCAATCTGCCTCCTCCCAGAGTCTACTTGCCCCACCAGTCCCCCCCCCCAACACCCCACCCATCCTGACTTGCAATAGATCAGGTGGCTATTTTTAATGTAATCTAACCTCCCCCTAACCTCCTTGAATGTTTGTATGCAGCCTTTGTGATACCTTATATTTAATGGTACAGGTAATCTTGATACTTTAATATTGTTCTATAACATTTTATTGAATTACTAGACCTAGAAACTTAATGATTTATCAATACCATTCTATTGCATTAAAAGAAGTGTCACTGCATTTTTAAGTTAATGACCAGGTTTTTCATTTTTTAAAGGCTGCTGGTTTTACATATATAAAACTGTACCTTCAGCTGTCTAGGAAGCAAACTGGGAAGCAAATTCACCTATCTAAGAAGTAACTAGACACTGATTTACTCAAGTAATTCCTGCCCACACCCAAAAAAAAGTTTTGCATAACCAAATAGCTAAGCATGCTAATTTGGGCCTGATCTTGAAACAAACACCTGTTATTTCAATGGGGCTATATTGCCAGACTAGGGTCTCAAACCCAGATCCTGAAACAATCTAGGTACCTACATACAATTGACAGTTGAGAACAGTGTGAATAATGTGATTACTTTTGGGAATCTGAAGGCCAGATTAACCTGTGGCCAGATGAAAAACCTGGCTGTAAATTTTCAAAGGAAAGATATTACTACATTTTTACTCCCTGAAAATACACTGCTGCTGAAAATATGCTCGCTTAGAATATGTACTGAGAACAGGAATGTATCTTATGTATTTTTTTTTCCCCAAAGAACCTTGAACCTTTCTGCTGATTAAAAATAGTCTACAAAGAAAGTGGAATACTTGATAATAGAATAAACTAGTCTTTGGAATATATTATCTGGCACTTTAGAGTCAGATTTTTCTAAACTCTTCACAGACAATCAGATGATATTTTTTTTTTTTAAATCCGTTAAAAGGGTTCAGGTATTTTTCATGTCATTTTTCTCACTTTTCATAATAATGGCTTGAAAGGTTAAAACTAAAATCTGTTTCCTTAAGAAAAAGTTTTATCCCTAATTCTGATCCATTATGTGAGATGAGCTGTGGAGGTGGAGGATAAAATTCAAAGTGAACATGCACCACATGCTTTATGGGGAAAGAACATAGAAATGTATGGATTTAACAAACTGATGATATCAAGAGAGAAAAAAGGAAAATAAGGTGCAAGGTGGGTTTTCCAACCTTGACAGTGTCTCTTAATGTTCCTTAATGCTTTGTTTTAGAAAGAACAACAAAAACAACTATAACTTAGCAGGGCTTCTTGTGTATATTCCCATAGTATAGCATTACAAATATAGACAAATTTGGCAATATCTTTGATGTGTTCTCAGATGACATTTGTAAATGTTATGCTTTATACCAAAACATTTTTATTTCAATATAAATCACATACCTTTCACAAAAACCAGCATGAATATGGCTATTAATTACCCACTGGGAAAAAAAAGTTGCATAAGACTGGTCATGTTTACAGTCAATTAAGGAGGGAGACTAGGAAATTTATTCCTATATTGCTTTATGTAATGGATACTAATGAAAACTTACTCCACCTATCATGTGTAATTAGGTATAATTGGGGTAATTTATAGCATTCATTCCAGTAACTGTAAAAAGGTCAAGCCTGGAGTTCATGAAATATGAATCATTTCCACATCCTGTTTCAATATTTGGCATCCCACATTATCCATAAATACTATTAATACACAAATTAAATACACAATTAAAATTTCTACCAACATCACACTCCTGACACAAGAGCAAGGACATAAAAAGTTACCACCTAATGCCTTTCTCCTCCTCTACTCAGAGGCACATGTATTTAACTACAACTGCCATTCCCACAGACAATGCAGCCTAAAATTTGATCCTTTAGCTCTGCAATGTCAAACATCTAGTTTGAGGGCCAAATAACCCATGGAGGTGGGTCATCCAACCTGTTGTCTTTTCCTGAAGTTTCCTTTTTGTATTTTCAGCACCCTCCATTAGCTCTGTTTTGGCATTAAGCTCAAGGTGGCTTCACTCTCCTTCACTACTGTAAATCAGACAATTTTATTCTCTGGCCAGGGTTACTTGGATCACCCCCCAGTGTATGCCTGCTCTTTTGTCTTCATCCTTCTTTCTCTCTTCTCAGTTTCCTTGTTTTCTTCTTTTGCTCTGTGTTAGCCCTCCCATCTCTCTCTCCACTCCTTCATATCTCTATCCCTTCTCTACCCCTTGCTAATGCACCCAGAAAGCATAACACCACAGTTCATGGTATTGAAAACAAATCTTTCTGGAAGGAAGAGCCCTGGAATTAGGGGTGTGCGAAACAGGCCCTATTCGATCCAGATTTGGTTCAGCCTGAATCAGGGACAGTGATTCGATTCGTTGATTCGGATCACTGTCCCAGATCAGATTCGACTGAATCTGAAGATTTGATGCCAATTTGGAGAATCAGCGATTCGGACAGACACCGCTTTAAATGTTTTTTCTACATACCTCAAGGTACCAGGTGGCTCATGAACAGTGCAAAGCTGGGGCAGATGAAGAGTCCCACAGGAGCATGGGTGGGGGGCCCCCCTCATGCTCAGCAGTGAACCTGGAAGTGGACCAGAAGTACTTCCAGTCCAATTCTGGGTCCGCTGGGGAGCATGCTGCCCCCCTCCCCCCCCACTTCCCCCTGGCTCAGCGATCGGCTGCAGGGGAATCCCAGGTGCTCCCCCAGACCCAGGAGACACCAGTCGTCGAGCCAGGGGGTGGAGGCATGCTCCCCGGCAGACCTGGAAATGGACCGGAAGTGCTTCTGGTCCATTTCCAGGTCTGCCACCAAGTATGCTGGGGAGCCCCCCACACTCCTGTGGGATGCTCCATATCCCCCACCATCGCAGCATTCATGAACCACCTGGTACCTTGAGGCATGTAGAAAAAACATTTAAAGCAGTGTCTATTTCTGAATCGCCAAATATCTCCAAATAGATTCAGAGGGTTCCAATTTGATTCAGAGAGATTAAAGGGTCTCCTGATTCGGATTCAGAGATTCAGCCACTGAAATCGGGCCGAATCTCTGCCAAATCAAATCAGCGACTGAAGCTTTGCACAGCTCTACCTAGAATGTCATGGACATTTTAAGAAACAGCCAGCCATGATATATAAATGAAGTACGCCTGTTTGTTGGTGCTGACATGCCACAGGTAGGAGCGAAGAGCTGAGAAAATTTGAGTATGGTGACAGTGTGTAAACACAACAGTTGGAGTGAGAAGAGTTTGAAAATACACAGTGGTGTTGTTGTTTACAAAAAATATATACCCACATTTGTAACAATGCTATTAGTAATCTGTTGTATAATAAGCAACTGTAGCAATTGTCACCTGGTATAATTTGTGTTAACTGTAAGCTATATATCCTGTCTGTGGAGAGTAAAGCAAACAAAGAGTGCTGTATGTTTCAAGAGAAATGGAGTCTCTCATACTTCTTCATAAAACTGACTGGAAAGCCCATGTGTTTGATCTGTAAGCAAGCAATGGCTGCTTCCAAAGAACACAATGTTAAGAATACAATACCATAGCATCAGGTATTGCAAATTTACCAGGAAGTTTCATGAAGACAAACTGAGTGAGTGAAAACAGTAGTTGTAAAAGCTAAAATCTCTCTTCACACAAGCACATCACATAAGTGACAGAGCAGTGAGGGTTAGCTATGTCCTTTCTCAAGAAACAGCTGCTGCTTCAAAGCCCTTTTCTGAAGGTGAGTTCCTGAAGAAATGTATGATGAAGGCT
Organism: Alligator sinensis; assembly: GCF_000455745.1. Classification (NCBI taxonomy): domain Eukaryota; kingdom Metazoa; phylum Chordata; order Crocodylia; family Alligatoridae; genus Alligator; species Alligator sinensis. Next base: position 5,273,934 of record NW_005841835.1, read on the forward strand.
ACAGACATTGTATGCCCATAGCAGCAGCAAACTTTTGCAAATATCAGCCTCTTAAGCAACACAGTAGCCAACAGAATTTGTGATTAATCTAATAACCTGCAGTCAACTTTAGAACAAGGCAAAGACATTGGCTTCATTTTCAGTAAGAATCACTAAAAGTATAGATTTGAGTGGCGTTGCACAGGTAGCTGTATTTATTTGGAGTGTCAATCAAAATATGAATGCGACAGAAGAGTTTGCAGAGTTAGTGTCAATGAAAGACACACCTATAGGAGGGAACATTTTCAACAGTATGATCAGAGCTTGGAACAAATTAGGTGTGCACTGGAAAAGGGCAGTAAGTATTGTAACAGACTGAGCTCTTTCCATGGTAAGATGGATGACAGGATTTGTGGTGAAATTCAAGAGCAAAATGCAGTGTGTCAATCCAGGCTATGAGCTTGTATTTTTCCTTGCACTCTGCAGCAGAAATTTCCCTGTGCCAAAACTCTGGGCACATTGCAGCAAAAACAGTAAATTCCATCCAAGCCAGGGCTCTCAACTATCACCAGTTCAACCAGCTTTTGGAAGAAGGTGATTTTCAGCATGCACTACCATATTATGATGAAGTGTGCTGGCCGAGTCGTCATGGGGCTATCTGAAAGTGTTTTTTCAAACTGCAGCATGAGATCGGGAAACCCATGATTAAATTGCAAGATGAAAAAGCTACAAACATGAAGAATGGTTACAGCACCTTGCCTTCTTGGTGGACATAATGGGGCATCTCAGTACTCTGTGCACAAGAATATAGGGATGGAACCAGGTTGTAACAGTTTTTCAACACCATGCACACCTTTGAAATAAAGCTGTATTTTTTAGAGAAACTGCTCTGTCAATGCAGAGTAGCTCATTTTCCTACCTTGCAGTCAATGCTCAATGCAGCTTGGATTGAAGGAGGTGAAAGCTTGGAGAAGTATGTGATCAAGATTGCTGATACCAAGCACAAACTCCAAAGCAAGTTCTCTTTCAGAGCCATGAAGCAGAGTTCAGACTTTTCAGCATCCTATTCTCTGTCTCTGTGGAAGATGCCCCCTAAAGACTGTTGGTTCTGGATTTAGGATCCAGATACCTTGTTGGGAGGGGGGAAGGGACCCACCCTCAGACCAACCACAAACTTTCCATTCAAAAATAGGCAAATTTATTGATACACAGTGATAACAGAAAAAAAAAAAGCAATACAAACAATTCTATAGATCTCAAATCCTAGGGCTGTCAGAGTCAAAGTACATCTGGCCAGGACACAGGCTCCACTCTGAGGCTCTCTATTAGGTGCCAGCAGTCTGGATGTGGGATGCCAAGGCCCACAGTCTCCCTCTAGTGGGGTGCGTGAGACAGTCATATGCCCTCGGTCCATGGTGGCCTTTAGTGGCGATGCATAGGAAGTGCACGGGGGTGCACATGCACCCTCTGAGAGTGCTGGTGCACCCCCTGAGAGCAGCGTTTCTGGGCAGGGGGGCAGGCAAGAGTACTGGTGCCCCCCTGAGAGCACCGGCCAGGGTGTGCACCAGGAGAAGTGGTCTCTCTGTGGCCAATCCCAACAACCCAGAAGTGCCAGCAGCGCATCGGCAGGATAGGCCACGGGGACCCCTCTCCCCGGTTGGCAGGATCGGAGGCACCAGTCACCCATGGTGGCCTTGGGGACCCTTCCCAGGGGATGTGAATGGGGACCCCTCTCAGGGAGGAGAAGGAGGAACCTAGGTGAGACAGGGAGGGATAGAAAGGAAGAGAAGGTGGGACCATTTGTTACTCTCAAGTCTCTACTTTTGTATTCTCCTTCCCTCCTGATGTCTATTCATTCATGGCTATCTCTGGTTGGTTGTCTCTCTGTGGTCACACATCCATGTAGCCTTCCGGGCCTTCTCCTAGTTTGGTCTGTTCCCCCAAAACCGGGACTCAGCCCCCCTCTCCTCCCCCCGGTCCAAGGCCTTGGTAGCTGGTATCACTTTATCTCATGCTATGGGCAGTATGGTACATACTTCCTTGGTTCCCAGACTGTTTGTTCATCCATTGGCCTTGTTGTGTTAGACAGCCTGTCTCCCTTCAGGGCCATGAGAATCTCTGTGTGTGATACCCAGGCTTCTTAGACATCAATTAACCTCTGCTGCTCATCTCGAACCCTTGTAATGCATATATCTATACCTGTAACTCAATTCCTTAAAAAAACAGACCTTTTAATACCATTTTTAAGCCAACAAAGACCATATAAGGACCTCACTAATCTTCCGTGTAATGCTTCACTGAATGATAACTTTTCAGCAGTTAGAATTCACAAATTTTGCCAATACCTGGGAGAAAAGTTTTCAATAATAAAATCCTTTGTATCAAGGATATTATCAATGTTCATGAACACATATATATGCAAGCAGACCTTCTTAGTGATGAACATCAACAAGTCAAAACCATGCTCAGGACTAAGTGACAAGCATTTGAATGCCATCCTGAAAGTAGCCTTGGAATCGATTCTTGGAACCAAACATCAAAGAGCTGGTTGCAGCTAAGAGGTGCCAGGTGTCTGGGAACAATACCAGCATTGTGAGAGACATTAGTGGACAAAATCATAGAAGCATAGAGAAGAGAGAAATAAGGTCAGAAGGGACCTCCAAAGGTCATTTAGTCCAACCCCCGGCCTGAGATAGGATCATCCCTATCCAAACCATCCTATACAATCCATAATCTAAACTCTACTTAAGAGTACCATAACCCTGACACAACAAAGACCTACCAAACACCCTAACCTGCCACAGGTAAAGCAAGGGAACTATAGCAACCAATGTCCTGCTTCTATGAAATGTCAATATATCCTCAAGAGATTCCAGGTAGAGGGCCACGCCTCCTGCTACAGAGGAAGGCAAAACCCCCCACAGCCCATACCAAGCTGACCATGGGGTAAAATTCCTTCCTGACCCCAAATATGGCAGTCAGTATGACCCTGAGTAGAGGGGCAAGTAGCCACAAACCTCCAGCTTTAGTCCCAGCAGGAGCATTGACACATCCCAGTCAAAATCCCCAGCTCTGGCTGTAACCAACACCCTGTCGTGAATCAGAGCAGCCGCCGGCAGCTGTCTGACTCACACCGGAGTGTTTAGATTTAGAGCTCGGCAGGTGGGTAATTGATGGATGGAGTGGAATTAACCAGGCACAGACACGTGTAGGTTACAGGAGTTTGTTTACTTACGTCGCCTAGATAGTGATGACAATGCAGGCGAGCCTTTGTTCTGTTACAGCTTCGGTTACAGAGTTGAGTACACGCATATAGCTTCGGTTACAGAGTTGAGTACACGCACGCAGTCAGGTTACAACAGGATAATGACGGACGTGACGCCGGAACGAACGGTCGGGCTTGCAAGACTTTCTACGTCAATATTTTACGCTGACGGGGTGATTGATTGGGGATTGATCAAGTCCCCAACTCTCTGGTGACAAGCACAGGTGTTTCCTGTGAGATCCCCAGAGTTCTCTGACTTGGGCGCAAACCGTTAAACTATTTATAGGCAGAGGTGTTTGACATAGACATCCAATGATGGGCCGTTATGTGGAATCTTTAATTTTTTGGCAAGCAGCAGCTCTTTGTCTCCTCAAGTTACAAAGTAGTGGGTTAGGTTTCTCTACCTGTTACGTGTGTGCAACGTGTGAGGAGCTTACGCTTATTTTTTGACCAATTATATATAGTTTCCCCTAGCATTTTATTTCAGCTGACCAATTATCTACAGTTCTCCGGCAGCGTTTTGTTTCAAGGAATTTTTGGCAGGGATGTCTTTTAACCCTTAATCGTCAAAATGAGGATGATTTGAATGGTATCTCTTGCTCAGTGGCATGGGCACAATTTAATTGGGTTGTGACACACCCAATGGCCTCTGAAGAAGGTTTAAAAACATCCTGACAAGTAGAAAAATGCAGAGGGGGTGGGGGGAAGCATAAACCAGCAAAGTCCAGAAGCATGGGAAATACCCAAAGTAGAACATAGACATAGGTATGCCTAAATCATCCCCTACTAGTGGCTGGCCAGCCACTTCTTGAACACCTCCAGTGATGGAGAATCCACAACTTTCCTAGGCTGTCTATTCCACTATCTCATGATTCTAGCAGTGAAGGAGTTTTCCGGATATCCAACGTAAACTTACTTTGCTGCAACTTCAACCCACTGGTCCACATTCTCCTATCTTCAGCAAGAGAGAAAAGGTGCTTTCCCTCTTCTTTATGGCAGCCCTTCAAGTATTTGAAGACTGCTTTCTTGTCCCTTCTTAAGCAGGGTTTCCAAAAGTTGAACATGCCTAATTCTTTCAACATTTTTTCATATGCCTTGCTTTCCAAGCCCCTTATCTTTTTGCCTGCCTCTGGACCCTCCCTAACTTCTCCATGACCTTTTTAAAATGTGGAGCCCAGAACTGCACACAGTACTTCAGATGTGGCCTGACAAATGCCAAGTACAGAGGTACTATCGCAACTTTTATCTTGCACCTAATGCTTCTACTGATGCAGCCCTAAACTGCATTCACCTTTTGTGTGACTGTATCACATTGCAAACTCATATTGAGTCTGTGATCTATCGAGACTCCCAAGTCCTTTTCCATAGTGCTGTCTTACAGCCAGGTGTCACCTATTTTATATTTGTATTTTTGATTATTCCTCCTAAGGTGTATCACCTTGCATTTGTCTGTAGTATGAATTTTTTATTTATTTATTATGTTTAAATGATAATAGTATTGAATTGATAAACCTCTATGATTGTATGAACAACCAAGCTGTGCTTGTTCCCTGCTTGACATGAGTAGATGAACTTTGTATGGCCTGTGTATGTGAGTGTCTGTGTGAGAGGGTGAATGGTGAAAGAATGGTAACTATTTGCATGAAAACAGAAGATTTAATTGATTGTGTAAGCAACAAGATGCCAATGTATGAGTTACCAAACAGTAAACTAATTAAACTAATTAATGGATGGCTGAAGAACTCATCTGTGATCAGGTGCAAAGAAGAAGGAATTTTGCATATCCTGCCATTTGAACTACACAATACTTCAAGGGAAAGATACCAGCTACAATGCCTCAAAGACACAATGCTTCAAGGCAAAGATCAAGACTGAAATAGCAACTCTGAGATAACCAACTTTACTGGAATGGCCTCAAGTTGAGATAACCAAAAGAAACAACCTCTAATTAAAGACTGAGTGTGGAAAACCCCAATGCTGAACAAAGACTTGAAATCCCTATAAAAGTGAGATGCAGACAAGCCAACATGGGGAATTCACTCTCTGCCACCTCATGGAGTACAGGCATGCATGTCTGCTCTTCCCCAACTCCTATCACCCTCAATAAGCCTGGACCCAGCCATCCAGTGCTAATATTGAGTAACAGCTGCTTACTGTAACATCTTACTGGAGTGGTTTTGTCTGTATGTGTGTTTATGTATGCTTGTGTATGTCTGTTTGTATGACTGGAGTGTCCAAGCTTATGTATCTGTTTCATGTAACCAATAAACACAGCATTTTGCCTTGTCCCCCTTTTAAGTTCTTGCTCTTAATTTGAGCTATTGGCAATTTTAAGTAACATGTCCACATTGAACTTTATCCTGTTAGCTCTAGCCCAACTTTCCTTCTGAATTGTGCTAGCATCCTCCAATGTGTTTGCAATCCTTCCCAGTTTCATGTTGTCTCCAAACTTGCTCAAGCAGCTTTCTATGCCAGCATCAAAATCATTAACAAATGCATTGAAGAGCACAAGGCTCCACTCAAAACCTCCTGCCATTCTAATGTAGACCTATTAATAATTACCCTTTGCTTGTAGCTATTGAGCCAGTTATCTATCCACCTTGTAGTGGTTTTATCTAGCCCACATTTCTCCAGTTTGTTTGAGGAGATTGTACAGGACTTTGTTAAGAAATTGTGCAGGATCTTGTGTCCTCTGGCCAAGGTACCAGAGGACTTTTCCAGTCCTCTGGTACCTCGGCCATCTCCCATAACTTCATGCCCATCATTGCCAAGGTCTCCAAGATCTCCTCTGCCAGTTTCTTCAGTATTCTGGGATGAAGTTCATTGAGCCCTGCTGACTTGAATGCATTCAGACCCAACAAAAGCTCTCTGACCATCTCCTTCATTGTTGTCTCCCTCAGCTTGCCCCCTTTCTTATTCAGATAATCCTTATTAGGTGTCTGGCTGTAGTTTAGCTTTTTGTGAAGACTGAGGCAAAGTAGCTGTTGAATAGATCTGCCTTCTTTGCATCTTCAGTTAGGAGTTCCTCCTGGCTTGTTAACAGAGGACCCACAGCTTGCTTGATACTTCTTTTCTGGCCAGCATACTGATAGATTCATAGATTCATAGATGTTAGGATCGGAAGGGACCGCAATAGATCATCGAGTCCGACCCCCTGCATAGGCAGGAAAGAGTTCTGGGTCTAGATGACCCCAGCTAGATGCATATCCAATCTCCTCTTGAAGAC
>NW_005841835.1:5281179-5296765 GCF_000455745.1 Alligator sinensis
ACCGACCCATCCACTACGACTCTCTGGGTGCGACCCTCTAGCCAATTCGCCACCACCGGACTGTGTAGTCATCCAAGTCATAGCCTCTTAACTTGTTCACCAGTATGGGGTGGGATACCGTATCGAAGGCCTTCCTGAAGTCTAAGTATACGACATCCACCCCTCCTCCTGTGTCCAGGCATTTCATAACCTGGTCATAAAAAGAGACTAGATTGGTCAGGCACGATCTGCCTGCCATGAACCCGTGCTGGTTTCCCCTCGGCATAATTTGTCCTGCTGGGCTCTCGCATATGTGAGCCTTGATAATTTTTTCAAAGAATAGAACCTCTTCTTGTTGTCCTTAACCTCCTTTGCCAGGTGCAGCTTGTTCTTTATCTCCGCCTTCCTGATTTTGTCCCTGCAGGTTCTTGCTATTTCCTGGTAGACTTCCTTGATGACCTTCCCATTATCCCATTGCCTGTATGCTTTCTGTTAGACTCTGACTCCATGCGGCACCCAACAACTAGGGAGACAATGGTCCAATTGCTCATGGATCCTGGTACTCATTAGCCAGAGCAGACAGGGAACAAACACCAGCACACATTGCTCACAATGGCTTTATTCAGAATGGAGACAGCTTCGGGCGAGCTCTCTCACAAACACCCAGTTTATGAACATGGGGACCAGCCCTGAACAACAGTTCTTTCCAACATTTATACACCTTGGTTCACACATATTAACATTCACTCTGCTCTCATCCCTGCTTTGGTTCCACCCATTTTTCCTCCCATCTCAAGCTAGCTCCACCTCTGTTTACTATTTGCTTCCTTAGCATGGTATTTCATTCATTTACATGCCTCTCTGCTAAGAGCACTTGCGTAAGACTTTGACCCCCATCTTCTTTTGGTCACTTGTGGTTTCTCACTGGTTCTTGCTGTTTTTCTTGCTGACTTCAGCACCATCTCCCAGGCCATATTCCTGCTTTTGTCTCCTGACACTAGTTAGTGGGCTACATTCTATTTTTACTCAACACATCATGCACTTTGCACCCTATCCTTTTGTTAAGAATCTGCTTACTTAGGTATTAGCTAAGTTAGTTGCTTTTAATATATCATCCAGCCTTGTGACCAGCAGCTTTTGCTGAGACAATGAAGGAAAATGCCTTCATTCAGCTGCACACACAGCACTGCCCAGATCTAAATCGTTACCTCAACACCCAAAATCCATATCGTTACCCTAACACATTCCTTTTGCATTTGGGACATTTTAGAAGCATCTTGTGCAGCCACCTTCATCTCTCTTGCCATCTTTCTTGTGCTTCTAACATGTCAGGTCAGTTTCTTGTTGGGCTTCCAATACTGTGGGCTTTAGAAGCTCCCAGCTCTCTTGGGTGCCTTTATCCTTCAGTCTACCCTCCCATGACACCATGGCTATTAACTCCTTGAGTTAGATGAAATCCACCTTTTTGAAATCTAGTGTCCCAATTTTGCTGACCTTAACCTTTCTTTGTCTCAGGATCTGGAATTCTAACGTATCATGATTGCTTCATCCCAAGTCAATGATCACCTTCACATCCTCTACCAATTCTTCTCTGTTTGTCAACAAAATATCTAAGATAGATGATCTCCAAGTTGTATCCTCCACTTTCTGAAACAGAAAGTTGTCCTCCACACAAGTTAAAAACTGGCTTGGCATTTTATGATTAGCTGAATTGTTCTTCCAGCAGATGTCTGGAAAATTGAAGTCTCCCATCAGTACCATCCCATGGATTTTGGATAGATATCACCTGCTTGAAGAGTGCCTCATCCACCTCCTCTTTCTGATTTGATGGCCTATAATAAATCCCCACTGTTATATCGATGCTGTATATTTCACCTTTCATCTTCACCCAAATGCATTCTGCTTTGCTGTCTTGTCAGGGAACAAGTGTATATGTTTCTGACAAATGTAAATTTCTTCTTCTCATATCTATGTTTAATACTGTTACAAAGGCTATTTAACTAGCCTGTCACAATCTCCACTTATCCCTTCGCTTTGCTTCCTTCCACTGGCTGTCACACATAAGCTGCTCATCTTCATTTTCTAAGGCTTCTGGTAGATGCACAATTAAAGGCACAGTGGGATTTGCCACAGGTGCATGGCAGGAGGTATGCTTGTGGGACTATCAGATTCCATCACACCATTCTGCCAGTGCAGGGGGATCTGATCCTGATCCTGGGCTCCTCTTGTACCACTAGCAAGCTCCTGGGGCTGGGAGTCCTGTCAGCAGATGGGGCTCCTGGCCACAGAGGAACACCATGAGGACCTGAGGCTGGGAACTGTCAGCTGATCCAAGATCCCAACTGCTGGGGCACAAAATATGTTTCTGCAGCTGGAAGTATGAATCAGCTGACGGCTCCCAGTCATGGAGGTGCATGGTGCACCCCCACAGCTGGGTACCCCAGCCTGGCCACATGTTCAATTTATGATGTGATGGGAACTAGCAACAAAGTTATTACATATATTTTATTTAATAACTTTGTGGCTTATTTCTTGTTTTATCATGCTATTTATTAACTGTATTAATGGTGGTGGCAGAGTAACTACGTAACTGGTTAATCATGTCCAAGTGCAACATGTGGCAAGGGTCATGCATAAAGAACTAGCAAGATTGAGTACAATATCAAATAGAACTTCTTCAGATCCCTGCACTCAAGTAGACATCAAGGTTATAGGCCTCATTACCAGGCAACATGGTTGTGGGAAGACCTTTGTTTTTGCCATGTTGACATTGAACTGACTTCTAGATGTCTTTGAGGAGATGTCAGACAGAACTGTGCAGTACTCACTGGTAGGTACTGCAAAGTCATTTAGTACTTGCTAGTACTTGACTGCACAGTACCAGCTGCGTAGTGGGGCACATGTGTAAACATGCCCAGGGAGATGGTTAGCATCACTGTGATTAGTGGAGAGGTTACAGTACAAGATCACACAAAAGCATATAAGAAAGAAGGAAAGGGAAACAGACAGAGGGGAAGGTCATTTTGTCATTTTCTCTGGGAAGAAAATGAGGACTAGAGGCAAAAGGACAGAATCTATAGTGGTGAAAACATAGCTCAGATTTCGATCACAGAACTGAGTTAAGTTGAAAAAGTAGAGATGCCTATCTATGAATATGGCAAAACAAGAGGAAGAGAGAATGAATTTCTAGTAGGGGAAGTGAGCCTCATTATAGGATTTCCTTCAGAGATGTTCCATAGCATGAGAACAGGAATAGACAAAGCAGATGTTAAGGTGAGCCAGGGCTGGGGATTAGCAAAGCAAACCCTCTAATGGCAGAAAGTCTATGAATCATGGACAGACGAGTGAACTATGAAGAAAATCAACAATCATGTCACTGGAAAAAAGAGCAAAGAGGGCAAGGAAATATTCAGTAGAGAAGCCAGGTACATCATCAACATGGATGCAGAAGTCACCAACAAGGGTGAGATTGTAAGGAAAGGAAAGCAGAGAATGAGGAATCAAAATCACAGAGGAAACCCAATTGAAAGTAGCAGAACAGATGACAAAAATATGAAAGGAGATTGGAGAGGAAAGTTGGGCAAAGTATTGTTCTAAAGAGAGCAGAAAGAGGAGGGTTGGGAAGAGCTAGAAGTGGCAGAACAGGAATAAGAAACTGTAAAAAATGAAAAACAGTGTCAAGAGAATGGATCCAGGTGTTGGGAGCAAAGTAGAAAAGAGGTGGTGGATGAATATAATCTCTTCAGAGGGGAAATGTTCAAGAGATGGCACAAAATGAGCAGGTGATTAGGAATGGTGGTAACACATGCTATTTAACAAACTACTTCTTTCAAACACATGAAGCCACCTCTCACCTTTCCCTCCCACACACTCCACTTACCTCACTGCCTTTTTCCAACACTCACTTTTCTTCTCATGCAATGTACTTCTATTTAAATCAGAGCTGATGTCACTGTTTAAATTTAATTGTTGTTACCTGTTTTTCACCCACATATTCACTCTTATTGTGGCCATAAATTCAGACTTTCCTAGTCTCATGCTCCTTCTTTACATCTTTACTTTTTTCCAATTTGAATTTGTCTAGTTTTAACTATGAATAACTGGATAATATCATGCTTTTTTCTACTCAGTTAAAGAGCTCTCTACTATCAGATACTTCATCCCCTATTTGGATACTTCTAAACCATGAGCAAATCATCTTTAAGTTTCTCTGGAGATTCTATCTAATCTGATTCTATCTAATAAAGTGTCTATGCATGCAAACATACACACTAGCTCTTAGATGTATACTATTTGTTCATAAGCAATGAATTCAAAGAATGAAGCCATATAACTATGGCCTAGACATTCAGGAAGGACTGCATTAACATGAAGGGGGGAAAAGAAATGCTTACTTAATCATTCTAACTTTATACTGTTTAATCAAGTTGTACAACCTAACAAAGGGTATATGAAATCAAGATCTGTTTTCCAAGTTCTCTTGACATAATTTCAGGGGGAAAAGCTTTTCCTATTACATATACAATATCAAGACATTAAAATACTAATATGTACAATATTTGTTTTATGAAACAGTTTACTTTAGGAGTGTTCAACAGTTGTCACAAAACATTCTTACTGTGAAAAAAACAGAAAATACCTCTGTTAGCGTGTCCGCGCAGGGTACCACCTAAATCCCTTTGATTCTCTCCTGCCATGACTTTGATCTAATAAAGAAATAGGGAGGGAAGAGATGTTGCCCTGGTTAGTACCCATGGAAGGACCACGCTTGGTCAAACTACAATTTAGGTGCTTTTATTACTTGGTCTCTTACAGGAAAGCCTGGAGGGGCAGCAGTTTGTCCGAGTCCTCCCTGGGATCACCCCTGCGCTCCCAGGAGGATCCCCGCCAACTTAATTGTACCAGTAAGTGTTTGAGGAATGTCTTAACTTTCTGCCGCTAATTATCTTATTAGCGGCTTATTATGGGCAGCGCCCGGTTTCTCCTCCCGCACTTTGTGCTGGAGTGTGGATCCGGGCGTTTATCTGCCCTCTACCCCAACTCCCCTTTCTCTTTCAAGTTAGTGGTGCTGGGTCCCAGTCGCTTCAGGGGCTGGGCAGATGACCTCCACCACTCTTTGCCTCCTTCGTTGCTTTGTGGCATCCCGGCACGAAGCTGCGGCTTTTCCTCGCACTGTGGCTCCGTTCCCCTCTGACTCACCACCGTTGCCATGGACTCCAGGTATATAGCGGAGATGAGTTACCGGTCCCAGATTCTGCTGCCGTTTGACCTGTGTTGACCCTTGTGCCTGGGATCCTTCCTCTGGATCCTTCTTAGCAGGGGGTCCTTGGTGGCATCTCTTTCTCTCATGATGCCCGAAGGCACCCTTCCTCTAACCTCGTCCTCCTCATATCCCCCAGTGCCGAGTCCCATTGCCTCTCGATGGGCGTGGGACATCTCCTCCTCCCACCAGGCAATAATCACTTACAGCTGCCAAAATCTTTCAAGTAATAGGGTTTCAGTCGGGACCCTGTTACACACCTCCCCCTCCAGTTACTTTGTTACCTCCCCCATGGAGGGGGTTATGCAGATTGGTGTGGTTCCAAACTAAATCGTGGACTAAATCCCTGAATGAAGGGGAAGCGTGAACGAGAGCAAAAAAAAACATAAAAGGGGGGGTGGGGAACTGACCCCAAACAAAAACAAAACAAAACAAAAAAGGAGACAAGAATCTTTCCTTGACAATTCTTACTCAAGTTACAATGTCCTACCTGGGTACCTGACTTCCCGGCATGTCTTCCTTGATGGGTATCGTGTCCTTGGTAGGGACGTCCCCTTGGCGGGTTAAGAAAACTACATTTCTGCTCCTCCATCCTGCTCGATGTTCCACTGAAAAACAGAAAGGTTGTAAAGTCAGGGACCATCTCATAAGCCTAGCTTTGTTCAATCTGGCTGTCCTTAACCATCACAAGGGCACGTGGTCCGTGATAAGCATGAACTTCCTACTCAACAGGTAATATTGTAAGAGTTCTATGTCCCATCGTATGGCTAGACATTCCCTCTCTATGGTGGAATTATGGATCTCATTGGGTTTAAGCTTTCTACTGGCAAAAGCCACTGGTCTTTCGGCTCCCTGCTCTTTTTGGAATAGTATTGCGCCTAGCGCTACTGCCAAGGCATCCATTTGCAAAAAGATTTTTTGAAAGTCTGGCATATACAAAACTGGGTGTTGACATAAGGCCTCTTTCAGCTGGTCAAAGGCCTATAGGGCCTCTGGGCTCCAGGAGATGGGGTTGCGGCGTCCCTTTGTTAATTCCATCAGAAGGGACGCTTTTTCTGAGAAGTTGGGGATGAACCAATGGTAATAGTTGGTGAACCATAGGAAGGACCGAAGCTGTTTCAACGTTCTCGGCAGGGGGTGTTTTTTTATGGCTGCCACTTTATCAGTTATTGCCTTAATGACTCCTTGGCCTACTAAAAATCCTAAGTACTGCGCCTCCTTCTTCCCTAGGGTGCATTTTTTTGGGTGCGCCATGAGCCCCGCTCGTCGGAGGCTCCCCAGTACTTGCCGCAGATGTTTGCAATGGGTTTCCCAATTGGGAGAAAAGATGGTAATGTCGTCTATGTAGGCCACCGCGTAGTCTTGATGTGGAGCAAGCAGGTGCTCCATTAACCATTGGAAGGAGACAGCTGCCCCGTGCAGCACAGACGGCATTCTTTTAAATTGGAAGAGCCCCCATGGAGTTCCAAAAGCCGTCTTTTCTTTATCTTCCTCCACCATTGGGATCTGACAGTACCCCTTGGTGAGATCTACCATGGATATAAATTGGGCCTGGCCTATCTTTCCTAGCATGTCGTCAATCTGGGGCATCGGGAAGGCATCAAACCTAGCGATCTCATTTAGCTTCTGGTAATCAACACATAAGTGGATTGACCCTTCTGGTTTTGGCACCACTACTATGGGGCTTCTCCAGGGACTTCTGGATTCCTCTATAATCCCTCGTCTCTTCATTTGTTCAATTTCTCACCAGACGACGGGCCATAGGTGACGTGGTAACCTCCTCCAGTGGTCCCTAATTATGAGTCCTGGCGGGGTCACTATATGGTGGTGGACTCCCTTAGCTTCCCCAGGTATCTCCCTGAAAACATCTTGAAATTCAGTAATCAGGGTTTTCATTTCGGTCTGCTGGCTTGGATCTAATTGGCCATCTACTCGGGGCTCCCCCCGGGCTCCTGTCAAGTTTCGCATGGTGGCTTCATTCTCCTCCTCAATCTCATCCACCGGCTTTACCAGCCACTCATCTCCCTGGCACCAATTCCGCAGTAAGTTGATGTGGTAAATTTGCCTTCTTTGTGTCGGCGTTGTTCGTAAGACATCGTAATTCATGGGTCCTGTGCGTTGCGTCACGCGAAAGGGCTCTTGCTACTGGGCCATGAGCTTGTGGGTATTGTCAGAGAGCAATACCACCACCCAGTCCCCTACCTGAAGTTCTCTCTTGGTAGCTCGGGAGTCGTACTGTTGTTTTTGCTTCCACTTCCAAGCGTCCCCGTGTATGCATGCCCTGAACATTCCCTTAAGGGTATGGTTGAACCATTCCACCAGGCCATCAGTCTGGGAATGATACACCAAGGTGCGTAGTTGTTCAATCTTCAGCACCTGACAGACCCCTTTAAAATTTTAGACATAAAGTTTTTTCCTTGGTCCGTCAAGATTTCCCGGGGTATCCCCACCCAGGCAGTCCACCACAGCAAAGCGGTTACTATAGCTGGTGCCGTCACGGACCTCAATGGTACAGCTTTGGGGAATTGAGTGGTGTAATCTATAATTACGAGGATAAATTAGTATCCCGCCCTGCTATGTGGGAAGGGCCTGGCTAAGTCCAAGGCAATACAGTCAAACGGTCGTTCAATCAGGGGCATGGGTATCAAGGGAGCCCTAGCTGGTTTTACTCCCCCTGTCTTCTGGCATTCTGGACACTCCACACAAAATTTCTCTGTCATCTTATATATGCCAGGCCAGAAGACCTTGCGTTTGAGCCTGGCCTCCATCATATCTCTCCCAAGGTGATCTCCCATGGGCAGGGTATGTGCGACCCATAACAAGCCCTCCCAGTATCTCCGGGGTACCAGGATTTGGGCTCTCTCTCCTCCCTCCTCCAGGTCTTCTACCCTGTACAGCAGGCCCCTTCTTACCTCATAACGTGGAGTCTGGGGGGCGGGGTCTCGGGGCTGCTCTAGCCACTCCCCCATGTTCCTCAAGCTGGGATTTCCATAGATTCTGGAACAAGGGCTCCCAGCGTTGTTCTTGGCAGAAGTTTCCTTCTTCTATCATCTGTTCGATATTCAGGCTTCCTTCCAAGTCCCCAAAGCAAAGGGTCTGAGGCCTCACTTTGTCTCCCCTGGGTACCTCTGCCATCAGCTGATGGATGACCTCTCTCAAGTGTGGCCAATCCAGACCCAGCAACATAGGACAGGGTAACGTTTCAGCTAGGGCTAATGGAATCTCTTCCATTCACCCTAGTACTGAGAGTTCCAGCTTTCTTCGTGGGTATGTGTAGACCGCACCATGCATGCATATCATGGAGACCGGGGTTCCGGTACTACCTAGGTGCTGGGGCAGCAAATTACTATGCACCATTGATTGGGAGCAGCCTGTATCCACCACTGCCGGTATGATCGTGTCACCTATACAAACCTCCACCACAGGCTTGCTCTTCTGACCTGGACCTCGGTGACATCTAAAGCTGCAGTCCATTTGCTCATCGTGCATCTCAACCACAGGACTGGGGCCGTAGGGTGACCTAGGACAAAACCAGGATATATGGCCCTTCTCCCCACACTGGTAACAGACCACTTCCTGGTAGCCCCCTGCGCATCCCTCCCTTCATATGGCCTCTCCCCATCTAGGAGGTGCGGTGGGGATCTGTTGAGGGCGAGGGTGGGACCGCCAGCTCGGTCCTTCTTGGGTGTTTCCCCTTCCCCCTCGGCTGCGGCGTAGTCTTCAGCAAGGCGAAGCACCTCCTCCATCGTCTTCTGTTGATGGTGCCAGACCCATCTCTGGGAGCTACCCGTGAGGTCTGTCAAAAATTGTTCTAGGATGATCATATCCACTATCTCTTGAGTAGTGTGCTCCTCTGGCTGTAACCATTGCTCGGCTAGGTCCTGGAGGGCCTGTGCTAGCAATCAAGGCTGTACCCCCTCAGGTCCCTTCTTGGCCCAGAATATGTGCCAGTACGTCTCCGACGAAATCTCTAGTCAATATAAAATCACTGACTTCACCTTCTTATAGTCGCGTGCCTCTACCCTACTGAGGGCGCAGTAAGCGGCCTGGGCCGGCCCAATAAGGAGGGGCCCCAACCTGGCTGCCCAGCTTCCCAGGTCCCACTTTGCAGCCGTCGCTGCCAGCTCAAATGCCTCTAGATAGGCCTCCACATCATCCTCCTCTGACGTCCAAGGCAGTCCCAGGCCGCCTCCTTCTCTTACTATGGACATCTGTTGTGCTTCAATTTTTTCACACAGATCTTGTTGTCAGGCCCACAGCTGGATTCTTGCTTCCACCTCCTGGGTCCACACACTCACCATCTCTTCCAGCTGAGCCTGCTGGCTCTGGATGAGTCTTAACGTGAGGTTATGCACCTGTTGCCAGTCTGTGGGTGCCTGAGGGTCCATGATGTCCATTCTGCCTTCCACGTTCCTGGCCAATGCACCACTTTGTTAGCATGTCTGTGCAGGGTACCACCTAAATCCCTTTGATTCTCTCCTGCCATGACTTTGATCTAATAAAGAAATAGGGAGGGAAGAGACGTTGCCCTGGTTAGTGCCCGTGGAAGGACCACGCTTGGTCAAACTACAATTTAGGTGCTTTTATTACTTGGTCTCTTACAGGAAAGCCCAGAGGGGTAGCAGTTTTTCCGAGTCATCCCCGGGATCACCCCTGCACTCCCAGGAGGATCCCCGCCAACTTAATTGTACCGGTAAGTGTTTGAGGAATGTCTTAACTTCCTGCCGCTAATTATCTTATTAGCGGCTTATTACGGGCAGCGCCTGGTTTCTCCTCCCGCGCTTTGTGCTGGCATGTGGATCCGGGCGTTTATCTGCCCTCTACCCCAACTCCCCTTTCTCTTTCAAGTTAGTGGTGCTGGGTCCCGGTTGCTTCAGGGGCTGGGTGGATGACCTCCATCACTCTTTGCCTCCTTCGTTGCTTCGTGGTATCCCAGCGTGAAGCCGCGGCTTTTGCTCATGCTGCGGCTCCATTCCCCTCTGGCTCACCGCCGCTGCCGTGGACTCCAGGTATGTAGTGGGGATGAGTTACCAGTCCCGGGTTCTGCCGTCACTTGACTCGTGTTGACCCTTGTGCCTGGGATCCTTCCTCCAGATCCTTCTTAGCGGGGGGTCCTTGGTGGCATCTCTTTCACTCGTGATGCCCAAAGGCACCCTTCCTCTAACCTCCTCCCCCTCATATCCCCCGGTGCCGAGTCCCATTGGCTCTCAATGGGCATGGGGTGTCTCCTCCTCCTGCCGGGCAATAATCACTTACTGCTGCCAAAATCTCTCAAGTAACAGGGTTTCAGTCGGGACCCTGTTACACCCTCTATGAATATATCCTGATTCTACACTCCATTAAAGACTGAAGACCATATTTTATTCAATATATTAGGCATGTAAAGATATGGAGAAACAAACATTTGGAGCTGTTTCAAAATGGAAGGAGAGACTTTTGCTCTGAACTGCACAGCAGTTTTTATTTTCTAACAGCTGCTATATTCTAACTGAAAAGCCAGGAATTATACCAATACAGCTCCAACTTCAACACTGCTTCATCCAGGGTTACAGTTTGACCAAACTTTTTACTACATTTGTATCTTTTTATGTACATAAAACTGTTAGAACATAAGCTGCTGCACACACCTGATCAGTAGCTCCCCTTTTGAAACAATTCCAAGTGTACATTTATCCATACCCTAATTGGACTTAGGAACCTAATACAATTCTATTCCACCCTGCTCAATAGGTTGTCCTCCTCCTGCCCACTGCTATTTTGTGATTCAGTCTTAAGGCTAAGATAGAGGTAGTTACAGAAGTAGGTTCATTAATGGATTTTCAGAAACTTTCTGTGGACCAACTGTTTTGCTTTGTCTGCTCCTAATCTGCAGTAAGTGAAACTGAATTGTAATATTTTTCCCATTTCATTCGCTATTAATTGTGGTTGACCTTCACTTACTGCTGGATAGGAGTGGACAAAAAAACCCCAACACTAACACTGGATCAACTGATGCAAGTCCTGAGCAGTAAGTCCCTCCAATTTACATCCTATGTAACTTAAGGCTTTGTTACATGTTAATTTTAACCAGCTCCTGGAGCTCTTAACTGCTGTCCACACATTAACATGTGAAACTAGTTTTAAGCACTCTTTAGGTGTCTTAAAATTATACCACTTCAGCCTAGGTTTCTCTCTGATCTGTGTTACCCAGTTCATGTTACACTACCGTGTAGCCACTGTAGGGTACCCATTTGTGGGAACACCACACCCGCTCCCCCTCCCTCCCTGACCTGGATTGGGCCCATTGCCCCTGCCCAAATCTCCCCCAGCCATGATAATTTCTACCCCCCTGCCTCCCCAGTGGATCAGAGCCACTGTCCCTTGCCCCAAAGCATGCCAGATCTCTGCTCAGCTCCTGTTTCTCACCCTCCCCCTAGCTTGCTTTTGGCTGCCAGCACTGTCCCAGGGAGTAGGCAGAGAAGGGGAACCAGGTGAGTCATGAGGGCTGGGAGGGGCAGAGGGGGCAGTGACCAGAGGAAACAGGGGGAGTCCCAGGTGGCAGAGGGGAAGCCCAGAATAGGAGAAGAGGGGAGTGGGGATTCTTACCTTTCAGTCCTCAAGGCCCCTGCTGTTTTAAATGTGTGATTGCTCCAAACTTGAACCTGCACTTACATGGATCAGCATTTGAGCAGCTTAAAGTGCAATCTCTAACAAGATCTTAAACTCCCTATAAGAGCTAGCCAATAGGAATAAAAGGCACAGAATGTGCCTGAATTACTTCCTTCTGGAAACTTAGATTAGATACCGGATTCAGGGCTGTAATGAAGCTTCCATTATCTTAAGCTCCAGAACAACAACAAGAAAAGCACCTAATTCATACCAAAAATAGTCCAGTGCAAAGCACAGCACCCATAGCAAGTTTTGCTTTCAAACAGGTTTGCGCTTAGCAGTGCCCACCCTTTGCACACTAGCATAGTGGTTAGAGCACTTGTCCAGAAAGCAGTAGTTCTAGCCCTTGCTCAGCCACAGGGGTCTAAAACCTGTATCTCCTACTTCCCAGGAAAGTACCTTACGCATTGCATTCTGCACCAAGTTTTCATCCATTTTGCTGAACCTGGGCCATTTGCCAGCCAGGATTGCAAGAATCATAGGGCTAGAACAAGAAAGGAGCCTGACTACAGCCCAGACACTTATAGGTCCTGCTGCTAGGATTCTGTTTTTTTAACCAATGACTGTCTAATGTAACATACATAAACAGCTTTGACGGGCTAGCTGGCAGTGACCTAGCCCAGGAGTTTTGAAAGGGCAAAAGATGATTGGAGGACTTGGGATTCCCTTTCCTCACCAATCAGGCCCCAGAGACTCACCCCTCATGTCCCCTGATTGGCCCCTTGGGTCACCTGGAGGGGGATAAAAGGGGCAGCACGGCTGACTCAGGGAAGAGACCAGTGATGGACCACGAGGAAGGAGCTTCAAAGAGCTGGCAAGAGCTGAGCCAGCGGGGCAGAAGCAGTTGCCCCAGAAGAGCCTGAAGGAGCAGGACCTGCAGGCAGCAGTTGGACCTTCAGCAGCACGGTGTGTGGCCGGCAGGAGAGGCTTCCTACTGGGCTCTAGGATCCCCTACGAGAGGCTGTGGCCAGCAGGAGAGGCTTCCTGCTTCAGCAAGGATCTGAGCAGCAACCTGAGGGGTTCCCAGCTTGGCTTCCAGCTCCTCCAATCAGAGACCAGGCAGCTCAACATGAGGCCGGGGCTCCAGGAAGGTCAAGACCCCTAGCAGCTTGGAGTAGTACTAGCACTGGTGACTGTGGTAGTGTTTCTGCCTACCATGTGGGAGATTCAAGTTCTAGCTTTGGTGACTTGGGGTGAGTGAGCTAACAAGGAAAAATTCCTCTTGCAGTGGAAAGGGGCCATTGTGTTTTCTCCCCTTCCAGGTACCTAGGCCCTATATTTCTTTGTTCTTTGACATTTTGTATTTTGTGCCTTTTTATGTTTCCCCAACCAGTATTGTTTGCTCTGCTGTTTGTGTTTTATATTTTGTTAACCCTGTCTTTTGTCAGTGATTGTAAGTGTCGAACCTTTGTTGAATCCTGCCCCCTTGGGGCATTGTAGTGTCCACTATACCCCCTGATTATGCCTGTTATGTTCCCAGTATTGTTCCCTCATTAAAAGGTATATGGTTAAGTCCCCAGTGGTGGCCTGGCTCTGCCCTATATGGGGAGGAGAGTCCCTACACCTCCCACAGCGCTTGAACACCTGCTTTGATCCCTTCAATTGGAGAGGGGGTACCTTTTGGAGTACCGCCCAGGTTACACAGCTATGGCAGGAGGTAATGCAATCCAGGTTCCTCTGTTCGCCATGGAATGTCCTCATTAGTGGGCTACAGAGTCAGGCTCCCCTCTTGCTTGTTCTCCTGCCAATTTTTGCACTCTTAGATGCAACCTTCCCTTGTAAGTTAAGTTTCCCAGGCCTCTAAATCTTTGTGTTTCTCTCCCCTGGACTCTTTCTAATTTGTCCACATCTTCCTTGAAGTGCAGGGCCCAAAACTGGACACAGTAATCCAGGTAAGGTCTCACCAGTGTTGAATAGAACAGAAGAATCATTTCCTTTGACCTGCAAGTAATCCTCCTGTTAATACAATCCAGTGTGCTACTGGCCCTTTTTGTAACAAGAGTACACTGTTGTCTCATATTCAGCTAATGCTCCACTCTAACCACCAAGTCTTTTTATGCAGTATAACAGTTTAACTAGTTATCCCACAGCCTGTTTTTGTGTATGAGATCATTACATCCCAAGTGCAGGACTTGGCACTTGTCCTTACTAAATTTGATTCAAATAATTTTCCAGTTACGCAGGTCATTTTTTTTCAGTTCATGCAAGTCATTCTGGATTCTAATCCTACCTTCTAGTGTTTCTGCAACTCCATCTGACTTGGTATCATCTGCAAATTTGCAAAGTGTACACCTAATGCCACCCTCCAAATCATTAATGAAAATGTTAAAAAGTATGAGACTGAGGCCAGAACCCTGGGGAATCCCACCTGAAACTTCCTCCTAGTTAGATATTGAGCAATTGATAAGTACAGTTTAAGCATGATAATTCAACCAGTTTGTATCCACTTCACAGTAATTTCATCTAGACTGTATTTGCTTACCTTAAGAACATAAGCTTAATAATGAGAGGGTCATAGAAGATGGCATCAAAAGCCCTGCTAGTTAACACATATCAAATGCTCTGTTCTCCCCACTTACTCTTGATGAATCCACAAAGCTATTCCAGATCATCTTGTTTTCCTGTAGGTGCTTAGAAATAGATTCCTTGATGACATGGCTCCGTGATCTTTTCAAGTACTGAGGTCAGGGAGGCTTGGTCTGCAATTCCCTGGATCCTCCTTCCCTTTTGTAAAGATGAAAACTATATTTGTCCTTTCCCAATCATCCAGGACCTTATTACCCTACCTTCCCAAGTTCTTAAAGAGTATAGCCAATGGCTCTGAAATTACCTCAGCCAATTGATTACTCTGGGATGCATTCCTTCTTGCCCTGTGACCTAAAAACATCCAGATTCTGTAAGCAATCTCTAACCAGTTCTTCCACTAGCCCAGCCTAGCCTCCTCCTTTCCTCTCCTATCTTTGCTGTCAACTGTGCTTGTCATCAGGTAGCTGACCATATTAATGCAACACTGAAATTGTAGCACTAAAAGCAAAATACATATTTGCCAAGTGTACTCATGTGCACAGTCCTCTGGCTAGAGTGCAACAAAGTCACCATGAAGACACACTCTTGAGCCAGGAGATGACTGGGGGCTACTCTTAGGGGAACCTGTCAATAAGTGGGACAGGGTCATAGGCCTGTGCAAAGCAATGAGGCCTGTGCAAAGCAATGAGTATTTGCTTCTGATTCAGATCTGGACAATTCAGAGGGACAGTGATTCGATTCACTGATTTGAATCACTGTTCCGATTAGATTTGGATTCAGAGTGTGTGGGCTGGGAGCGGTCCGAGGCCCTCGGGGGCCTGTGCGCGGCAGGCTGTGGCCAGCAGCCCGGACACGCTGGGTCAGGGAATGCAGGCCGGCGGGCTAGAATTAGGCACGGATGCTTAGTGGTTGATTAAAGATTATTTTACTTACACCAAAGATGGTCATGGTGCAGGCAGGAAAACTTGCTTGGGTTGCAGTTACAGATAGAAAAGAAGAGAGGCGGACAAGAGTTCCTTCCACACAAACCTCTAGCCCAATCTGGTTGAAGGCTCGAAACACGCGAGCCCGTCACGTCAACCGAAGAAAACAACTCGAAGCAGAGAGCTCTGGATACACTCACATGAAGTTTGCTAGGCTCCGTGGAACTTGCGCGCAGGGAAGGGGTTCGTC
>NW_005841835.1:5296921-5330515 GCF_000455745.1 Alligator sinensis
GGAATAATTTAGAACTGGCCAATAGTGGGACACAAATTTGCATGCGAATGGCGGGAACTCCTTTGCACCGTGCATTTCTCTTTGCAACTAAGAAATGCACCCTGCAAAGAAAGCTCCTAGTAGCGGGAAATAATTTAGCAGTGCCGAAGCGCACACAAACAAAATCACACCCTTGGGTTGTGACACAGAGATTCAGCCATAGAATATACAGGCACTCCTCGACAACACTGGACACAGCTGCCTCCAGCTGGTAAGTCTGTTATGGTGGGTGCAGGAGGGAGGGAAGGGATGTGGGGGTGCAGATCAATGGCCCCACAACGAGGGAGGGATTGGGAGTGGGACAAGCTGCCCAGCTGGGGTAAGGATCATGGAACTTGAGGAGGGGGACTCCCGCCACTGCATGCCGCTGTGTGCTTCTGGTCTGGGAGCTGCTCTTCTGGTGGCTCCTCCAGTGATTCTTGCCATCGGTCCAGGATGGCGAGGCAGGGCCTGATCTGCGTGAGGTGGGCTGGGCCAGGCTGCACTCCAGGAGGTTAGCCCCAGCGGCCTGCCACCAGGCTGCACTCCACAGGGCGGATGGAGCCAAGGCTGCACTCCAGACTGCGGCTGGGGCTAGCTGCCCAGAGTACAGCCCTGGATCCACCCACCCCACAGAGTGCAGTCCAGTGGTGGGTGACTGGTGATAGCCTCCCAGAGTGCAGCCCTGGCTCCACCCACCCCACGGAGCACATCCCAGTAGCAGGTGGATGGGGCTAGCCTCCTGAAGCACATCCCAGCCCAGCCTGCCCCACGCAGATCCAGTGGCACATGCCTGCTCCCATGCCCTCCCAGACCTGCAGCGAGAGTCACCAGAGGCACCACCAGAAGAACAGGTCCCAGACTAGTGGTGTGCAGCAGCACACAGTGGCAGGAACCCCCCTCCCCACCCTGGCTGGGCAGCTTGTCCCAGCCCTAACCCCAATCCCTGCCTCGCTGTGAGAGCGTTGATCTGCCCCACCACGCCCCTTCCCTCCCCGCTCTGCCCACCACAACAGACTTACCAGCTGGAGGCAGCTGTGTCCAGTGTCGTAAAGTCAACCTCCCATCAGAACCTGGAAACAGGGTCACAATTTGCGAAGGCTGTAAGTGCCATTTGTTGTAACTCGAACGGGCATAAATCGAGGACTGCCAGTATGGAAGATCACCCCATCCCCCTCACCCTTCTCAGTTTCATAGTCGTTTCATAGTAGCTAGGGTCAGAAGGGAGCTGAACAGATCATCTAACCTGACCCCCTCCCACAGGCAGGAATGAATGCTGGGTTCACAAGACCCCAGACATGTGATCATCCAATTTCCTCCTGAATTTGCCCAAGGTAGGGGCGAGGACCACTTCTCTAGGAAGTTGGTTCCAGATTCTGGCCACCCTAACTGTAATATATTGCCTCCTGATCTCTAACCTAAACTTATTCTCCATCAGCTTATTACCATTGTTCCTTATCACCCCAGGTGGTGCTGGGGAGAATAGGGCTCTTCCTGATGATCTCCCCTGATGAGTTTCTGGGCAGCCACCAGGTCCCCCCTCAGCCTCCTCTTGCTGAGGATGAACAGGTTCAGGTCATTCAGTCTCTCCTCGTAGGGCCTGTCCTGCTGCACTCTCACCAAGCAGGTGGCCCTCCTCTGAACCCTCTCCAGGCTGGCCACATCCCTTCTGAAGTGCAGCGCCCAGTACTGGACTCAGTACTCCAATTGCAGCCTGACCAAAGTCGCATAGAGGGGGAGTATCGCCTCTCTGGACCGGCTTGAGATACATCTTTGGATGCATGACAAGGTATGGCTGGCCTTGCTCGCTGCGATCAAGCATTGGTGGTTCATGTTCATCTTGGAGTCTCAAAGATCCCTTCCCGCCTCTGTGCTTTCAAGAAGGGAACTCCCCAGCCTGTATGTATGCTGTGGATTCCTTCTCCCAAGGTGCAGCACACTGCATTTATCTACGTTGAACCCCATCCTATTCTCATCTGCCCACTTTTGTAGTCTGTCTAAATCTAGTTGCAGCCTCTCTATCCTTTCAAGTGTGCCCACCTCGCCCCACATCTTAGTGTCATCAGCAAACTTGGACAATGTGCTTTCCACCCCCTCGTCCAAGTCGCTGATGAAGATTTTAAACAGTGCGGGCCCGAGGACTGAGCCCTGGGGGACCCCACGGCTCACATCTCACCAGGTTGAGTATGACCCGTCCACCACTATTCTCTGGGTGCACCCCATCAGCCAGTTTTTTACCCATCCAACTGTGCAGGCATCAATGCCGCAGTCACTTAATTTATTAATGAGAATGGGGTGAGAGACAGTGTCAAAGGCCTTCGTAAAGTCTAGAAAGACTACGTCCACAGTGACACCATTATCCAAGGATTTAATTACCTGGTCATAAAAGGCAATCAGATTGGTCAGGCAGGACCTGCCTTTGATGAACCCATGCTGGTTGCCCCTGAGCATGATCTCCCCTGCTGGCCCCCCACAGATGCGCTTCTTGATGATTCTCTCCAAGATCTTCCCGAGGAATGAGGTGAGGCTTACTTGGCCTCCTTCCTCCCTATCTTAAAAATGGGGACCACATTAGCTAGTTTGCAATCCCCTGGCACCTGGCCAGATGACTACGAATGCTCATACAGCCGGGCCAAGGGCTCCACGATGACCCCTGCCAGATACCTCAACACCCTTGGGTGGAGGGCATCTGGATCTGCAGGCTTAAAAATGTCTAGCCCTTCCAGAAGATCCCTAACTACATCTGCGCTGACCGAAGGCCTGACAGAGCTATCCCTGAGTTTGTCCCTACCTCTGGTAGGTGGGATGTACCGGTCCCTGTTCAGGAAAACAGAGGCAAAGAAACTGTTAAAAATATCGGCTTTCTCATCTGGCATAGCCACAAGGTTACCATTTGAGTCTTGCAGGGGCCCTACATTGCCTGGTGCCCTCTTCTTGCTCCCAATGTACTTGAAAAAGGACTTTTTGTTGTCCTTAATCCTGGACACTAGCCTGAGTTCCATCTCTGCCTTGGCCTTCCTAATAGCCCTCCTACACTCCTGGGCCGAGGAGGAGTACTCCTCCTTGGTGATAGGCCCTCCCTTCCATTGGTTGCACAACTCCCTTTTGGTCCTCAGGCACTCCTGAATGCCCTTGCTGAGCTGTGGGGGTTTCTGAGCACTCTTATCCCCCTTGCTTCTCTCAGGGACTGTTATCCTTTGGGCCTGGAGGATCGCCCCCTTAATGTATGACCATCTCTCGTGGGCTCCCATCTCCTCTACCTTCTGGGCCCTCAGTGCCTCTCCCACTAATCTCCAAAGCTCATTGAAGATGGCCCTTCTGAATTTAAGGGCTTTAGCCTTGTTGTGAGCCCTTGACGCCCTGCATCAATGAAATCCAGCAGGTGATGATCGCTATTGCTCAGGTGGTCAAGGTCCCCTCACCAGGTCATCCCCCATGGCCAGGACCAGGTCCAGCAAGGCATTACCCCTAGTGGGGCTGTGCACCTCCTGGATAAGGTGAAGGTCCTGTAATATAGCCAGGAACCTATGCAAGTTATCAGACCTGGCTGTCTGCTCCTGCCAGCAAATGTCTGGGTAGTTTAGGTCACCCATGACAATAACATCCCTTGACATAACTGCCTCCATAAGCTGACTGGAGAAGTCCCGGTCCAGCTCTTCCCCCTGGTTGGGTGGTCTCTAGTAGACACCCACCATAAGGTCCCTTTCACCACACCCCCCTTGTAGTTTGACCCACAGGGTCTCCGCCTGACCCTCCTCTAACCCGAAGCTAATCCTTGATGATGTGAGTTGCTCTTTGACATAGAGGGCAACCCCCCCACCACCTTTCCTCTCTGTCTTGTCTCTTCTATATAGGGTGTATCCCCGAATGCCCACTGCCCAGTTGTGTGTAGGGTCCCACCAGGTTTTTGTGAGCCCTACTAAGTCTAGATTCTTACTTGCAATCAGGAGGCACAGTTCCTCCTGCTTGCTCCCCATACTAGGAGCATTGGTGTAGAGGCACTTGAGGCCTCCTGAGGGTGCATGTGCCTCCCCCCCCTACTCCCAGGACATTGTTGCTTACCTGGGCATCCCTTTCTTTTGTCGCCCTGCAGGCTGGTGAAGCATCCTCTCCACTCGGAACGGCCCCTTGCCAGCAGTTTGTTTGTTGCAAGCCTTACAAATCTCCAAATTGATTTGGAGGCTTCCGATTCAATTCAGACCTTTTAATGGGACTCCCAAGTCAATTCAGATTCAGAAATTTGCCAGCCAAGTCTCCGAATCGAATTGGCTACTGAAGCTTCGCACAGCCCTAGTCCCTGACATATTTGACTGATTAGCTGTTGCTGCTGAGAAGGTAATGGTGCCTATAATTTAAACAATTCAAAGTTCCCAGTGCTTTTGTGAGCTGCTGGTGCTACACAACAGCAAACCGCCCAGAGCAGCAAAAGTTGATAAGGCAGTTTCTGCCATCCAATCAGTCCCTGCTGATGCTGTAGCCCCATCTCAGGCCTATCTTTGCAGTGGCCCCTGGCAGCTTGCTGGCTAAGTGGGCTACCAGAGCTACAGCCGCTCTCCCTCCCTCCATCCCCATTAGAGGGGCAAAGGGAGAGCACTGTGGGATAGTGGACACCTGTCCATACATTAAGTTTGTCACACAAAAGCTTCCTGCTGTTTGAAGCAAGTTTGGTTTTTTTTAATCACACACATTTGCTATCTTTGTGACTGATTGGCCCTTTCTTAATGCAACAAACAGCATGAGCATGTGGATACTCACTTTTTGTCATGCTAAAATAGTGTATATAGCATGATATATGTAATGTGTGTCAAGGGCCAGGGCCCAAGTTAGCAATAAGTTATTTAGATGCCCAGAGACTACAATAAGTTAGTTAGATCCCCAGAAACATCTCTGTTACACCCAGGGTCTGCAACCTATGGTCCACATGCCAGATCCAGCCTGTGGAACCATTTGATCCAGTCTGCAGACATGGGGCTTCAGCAGCCAGATTGACTCAGTTTGGGTCAGACAGCGGTAGGCACTAAGACCCAGCCCCTGCCAACACTTTTCCTAGTAGTTGCATAGGGAAAATCAACCACTGCCACACCTTTTCCCTATGGTGGCACAGGGAGAGTGTCCGCAGTCAGCCTTTTCCTGTGCAGTGGCAAGGGGCTTCAGCAGCACTTACTTTACCCTGCCACCATAGAGTCACTCTCCTTGTGCCACTCTGGAGAAAAGCAGTATGCAGCAGGCACTTTCCTTGTGCAGTTGCTGGAAAAACTGGTGGTGACAGCAGGGTCCCAGTGCCTGCCCACCATGTACTGGCCCCCCACTATCCCAAACTGGGTCAGTCTGGCCTAGAGCCTGAAAAAGGTTGACAGCCATTGTATTAGACCAGTAACAAATCCTGACTGAGTTAACTAGGGGGAAAGAAAGGGAAAACCTGATACTGAGAAGTGGGGGAAAGGAAATTAATCATGCCACATGATTGAGCAAGACAAATTATCTGTTGAAATGGTTAACAAGTTCACCATTTGACATACTAAAGTAAGCAAGGTCCTTATTGTTATTCGTTATCCATCTGATAACTACTGGTAATAAAATAGGTTAGTGCCACTAGACCAGAGCTTTCCAAACTGTGTGCCGAGACACATTAGTGTGTCGGCGGCAGTGTGTAGGTGTGTCGCGCGAAATGCAGAAAATTTTGCGGAAGGGCACCGCGGAGCTCCCTTACTCGCGTCTGCTTCCCTTGGCCCCTCCCCTGGAACTGAATTACTGTGTCGCGAAATGATGCATGTCTAAAAAGTGTGTCACCAACATGAAAAGTTTGGAAAGCTCTGCACTAGACCTTCATACATTTCAAATAGTTATACTTTATGGCACCCAAACTACCTTCTGTATTATTAGAAAATAACAATATCAGTAGAAAAATATATTTTTATTCTGCAACTTTCTGACCCATGTATTCCAAGCAGCAGGATGTAATCTAACTATAAATAATAAACTTTTCAAATATGTAACAGAACTAAGGTTCTTGACTGTCCACATAAATTGCACATGAACTCTGCATGTGTACTGAATTTTTTGAATTGCAAGCTAAGGTTTTAAACTAAAGATATCAAAACAAAAACATCTAACCTTGTGCATTTCCTGTACTTGCTTTCATCTCAGATTTCAAGGTTTTCATTCTGCCACAAGTCCTCACTCCTTTGGCACTGTATTCCTTACTAACAGGCCAACCCAACATACAGTAAGTTCAGCTTTTAACATAGCACTCCCACCATAAAGAAGAAAAAAAAATCCCTTCTAACATTTTTCAGACTTCCAAGGTACCTATTCTATGTAGGTGATTTCGTTCAGGTTGGGCCTTGATAAAGGAGGTTTCATTGTCATGCTAGCTTTAGAGACCCATCAAGGAAGGCACAAACATTCTCTATGACCACACCGCTTTCTGCTCTCACAGAAACCATGCATTTATTAGGAACTGGCCTTGAAATGAATAGCAGACTCAGAATTCACATGGAAATAAAGGACTACAGTCACCTAAATTACTGTTCTGTTGATATGTTTTACTACACAAATATTCTAAAAAGTGCTGAATGATTCCTTTCTGGTATTTTCTTTATTAAAGCAAGGCTCTAAAATAAGCTGTGGAGCCATACCCCACATTTATCCTTTATCTACTTTGTACATAGTGTTCCAATTTCAAAGTTATGTGTTATGTTCTAGTCCTATATCTTCATAATATTGTAAACAGATGTATACTATTAGATACAGAAAACTGTACTGAAGAATGCATATACGATAAATGTTGGTAACAGCACTTTGACTGAATGATTAGTCCTTTCTAAGGGCCCAATTCTGCATGCTTAGTCATGGTGAATTATTGCTTACAACACAAGTAGTAACCATTCAAATCTTGATTGATTTGTGTAGTAAGGTAATCATCAACAAAAGTAATGACAGCAGTATCAGACTTTTCTGTGCATTTCATATTTACTAGGTTATTATTCATTACAATCATCTACATTACAATCATTACAAGTGGAGAAGAATTTCAAAACAGAAGTTAATTCTTTTTTCATTAGCTTCTTGCTCTATGGATTTCTAATTACCATTGTTGGTGGACTGAAAAAACAGCTTGAAGGTATATAACAATTGTGTGCAAAACGTGGCATATAGTTAATATCTAATACCAATACAGGATTCTGCCTTGAAATAAGAGAATAATGTTGAGATAAATATCCCCTTGAAGTAGTCATACAGTTAGTAATGTGCTAGTGGCTCCAGAATTGTTTTGTTTAGTTGTACCATGAAATGAATAAACCTGGCTCTATACTGGCCTTTAAATACAGAAGTGTGGATGTTCCTGTATTGGGACAGTGGTTAGACACCCTTACATATCATTCAGTGTGAATATACAGAAGTCAACCATTTTGTTATGAAGAAAAATAGATGCCTTTTGTCATTCCAAACAGTTTATAATTTGTAGATTCTTGAAAGAATAGCATAAGACACCAGTGAAGAATTCAGTGCTATTTGAGTCATTCTAAAAATGAAAAAAGAAAAAAGAAAGTCTGTTTTAATATCCGAGTCAATATCATGAAAAAAATTCTAGTTCAAAAACAGCAATTCTAGATGTTGCTGTTGACATAAGTGACCTCCTGGGAATTATTTCAATCTGTCAGCAATTTGTTTTCATTCTTTGTGTATGGCATGGAAAATTCAGTGCATTTTTTCTCATAGATATCTTATCTGTACATTCTCATTTTTTTTAAAAAAGCCTATGTGAAGATAAAATAACGTAAACAGAATTACCCAATTAATTATTCTGCTACATGATAGTAATTGCCATATTGTACTGGCCACAATCAGACTGAATGAAAGCTTATTTTCTGTTGATAATAGGAATATTTTATATATATATACAAACTGCAAAACAATATCAATTTTCTCCGGCTTTCTTTGCCAACAACTGTGGCTGATTGCAAGTCATATGAAAACACTAAGCCATGCATGAGCATGACAAAAGTCAATTTAGGTGAGTTTGGAGCTGAACAAAGACCAACAAGAATGCAACCCAATTCAACATTCAGCATTTCAACAGAGTATGTTTCAATTCAGTGTTCATGCTATTTTGCTAAATGATGTAAGAAGGTCAAAAGTTTAATAAACTTCAATTTTATATGCAGATTGAACAACATTTTTATACATCATTCTAAATTATTGAAGCCTGTAGCAACAATCATCAAGGTCAGCAGAGCAATTTATAAAGACAACCCTCAGCTCTACATGAACAAAATTAAATCACTTGACTTGGATCATTTCTTAAAACTATAAAATGACATTAGGGATATAAATATACATTTTCTTTTTAATTCCTTCCTTGTCTCTTACAGCTACAACACAATTCACTTGAAAAGTCAAAGCATTTGTAGTCACCGCATATTATACAATACATTTTGATTAGTATCCTTTATACAGTATTGCAGAGCACTTCAATGAGTGTCAGCCATGGGCTAAACAGGAAAGCAAAGGAATGATGTAAGGTCAGATTTAAAGAGGGGAAAGGAGTTAGTGGAATAATCCTACAGGGGAGGGAGTTGCATATGGGAAGGACAGGATAATTGAGGCAAAACCCCACAGCTTTGAAAAATGATACAGTGGGGGTGAGCCTGAAGACCCTGATTGCAGGAACTCTTACTATAAATTTGCTAACAAAGCTATGATTTTTTACATCATACACATTTTACATATAATAGTTTTATATATAAGCAACTCCAATATAAAAGCAGAATGACTAGAAGACACTTTAGCTTATCTTGAGGCAAACTTGCCAAGGCCAACCCAAGCAGAAAGGTATAGTGAGCACATGAGAAAGCAGCAACAATAGAAACATGTTGAGTATCTTGAAAGACTATATATCAGGGCAAATTCTGAATGGAATTAAAAACTCATGCATTGTCTGTATAAATGTAGGAAATCACTGGAGATGGTAGAGGACAGCAATATATGGAAATCAATCTAGCTGCAATTTTCAGGACCAAACTGAAATCTAAATAATAGAATCTGAATAATGTCAACAATACAGCCAAGAGACACTTACTATAGTATAATTACATGGGTCGCAACTAAAAGACCTTTTATGTACTTTAAACTGATTAAGCGATAGTTCCTTTACAAGAACATTTAAAATGTAATAAAATATTGCAAAAATTTGTGTCATGCTCTTATTCACAAAAGATAAGATTGAGACAATACCAGTTATATGTGTACAAACAAATACATACCCACATAACAGATATTTTAATTAAAATTAATTATACTTCAATAAATTATATTAATTGTATTTTTATAATTGATATTTTATATTTTGTGTTTACATAATACATTAATATCAAATTTATCTTTTACCATAATTTGGCAGTAAACTTTCCACAAAAGAAAATAAACATCCTTTTTCCCCTTTCCCTGCGTTCTTCATTCACACTATATTTTTTCTTTTCATCTATGTAGCTTATCTTTTTTCTTAAGATTATTTCAATTCCTTTTCCTCCTCCTATCTCCTAATCACTCTTTTCATTCATCTACTATCCTTCCTTCTGTCCTCTGTTGTTGTGACCACTTTTGGCCAGACAAACCAGCTTCCTGGGATGCAACCTCTGTTTTGTTCATTTTCAGGTGATTTGTATGCACTGGCTGGACCATGTGCACAGGCACAAGGTTTGGAGATGGCCCTTACGGACTCTTCTTGCTCTGTTAACTATAAGGCAAGGAATTAGCTTCAATTTGGCTCTGAAACAGGTTATAAAACTATGAATAACTGACATATAAAACTAACTTTTCAGTGGGGCATCACTAATATGCCTTAATTTTGCCTTTTTCATGTTTTACTAATTTGGACTTTGAGTTTCAATTTGTGCCACATTTACATAAAAAAATGATGACTGTTTAGTTCCCCTGCATGGTAGTTCTTCTTTCCTTCTCTTTCTTTGTCACACTGGTTCATTCAACCACCAACAGAACAACTAACATAATAATTAATGTCATGCAACAAGGGACCAAATATTCAGTTATACAGACAATATGTGAATTTCTCCTGTGATATCTGGCTATTCTAAGGAGGTATGGATTATGTTATATATTAAACAATATTACCACCAATGAAATACTTAAAGACATGATCCCAAAGTTCTTGGTGCAAACACTTTACTCATGGACCTTCTGAGAAAGATTCCAGATCAATTCACTAGGTAGTGCATTTTTTAATTTTTCTTCTCAACATGTATGCTTTTATTGTTGATATAATTACAAGCATAGAAAAATTATTTCAAGGATAACATTCTCCTTTCTGATGCTTATATAGCTAATTCTGAGATAAGTCAATCAGACCTGTAACTGAATTTTCCTGTTTGCCTGGTGATAAACACAATCATACAAGAATGCAGATATTCATTGTTCAGTGTGAAAATCATCAGAAGAATAAAAAGGTACTTTGCTGCATTTTCTGTGATTTAAGCCCTTTCCTTTTTGATGGGAATAGAGTATACAGAGAAGGCTTCCCAACAGAATACTAGCAAGGTATTTAATAAATCAGTTCAACAACACTCTAATGGTTATTTTAACAAGCAATCCGTACAAAAAGTTTTCCCTTTAGTTTGTGATAAACCACAGGTACTATGACTGCATGTGCTTGAGGGACCTAAAGACTCTATGCCTTCCTCCCTCCCTCCCCACCACCACTCCCCACCATACACATCTAAATAAAATTGTTGCACCTTAAGTAAAGAGGAAGGCAAATGCCTTGGACAAATAAATGAATGTTAAATGCCCTGTTAAATGTTTATTTACATTTTTATGCTTTGTTCCTGAAAAACATCCTGAGTATATTGAGAACTTAGCACAGTGGTTAGTTTATATAATGGAAAGGATGAGGGACAGTTTCTTCCATGAATATTTTTGAAAATTTCTTGTACCTTCCCTGAGGCATACAACTTCCTTTTCAGAAATATTTTTATGAGCCATAAAGAGAAAATTACTCTTAATTCATTATGAAGAATGACTAAACAATACACAAGCAGAAGTGAACTACAATAGCTTCAGGAAAATATAACAAATCTCCCATCAGTTTCAACCTTTCTCCCTCTGCCCTAACAACTGTAGGGGCCGTGCACCTGGAGCTACCTTTACTCCAAATCTTCATGGTGTTCAGTCTTTTAATTTCCACACAAATCAACCTTAGATCCTCACCATACCAATTTATTATGTCATCTAGCCACTTCCTGCATAGTCTCTCTCTTGGTCTCCTGCCTTCTGTAAGGCCAAAGATCATGGTCTTTAGCAGGTGGTATTCCTTCAACTAGTAATAGCAATTCCACCTCCCTGAGCAGAGACCATCATTTAATCTTAAACAGCAAAAGCCATAATGACAGAGATCCAGATATTAGCATGGACTGTTAGAGACATGGGTGAACACTGCCAATATGCCTGTCAGTAGTCCCCATGAGAAGAAAAAAATTGGGCTTGTAATTAAAAAATTGGACTTAAATTCAATAGAAGCTATGTTCCCAATTCTCTGCTGCCTCCTTTTTGCACAATTGTGAGCAAATCATAATGTCTTTATGATGAAGTTTCCATTTCCTTCTCTAAACCTTAGTCTTGTTTGCTTAGATTGTAAACTCTTTGGCTAAGTACAGACAGTCAAAAAGCCTGAAGTTGAATCGATTCAATCTTCACAGGTTAGTCTAAACTGCATAGATTGAACCAATAAGCAAGTGAACAGACATGCACTTTTGATTCCAGAATTGCAGACACATACCTTCAGTAGCCCAATCCAGAAGTCAGGAGGCACTAGAGCATGTCTCCCTGCTCATCTAGAGCAGACAGCTTGGGCCAAGGCATGGGAGGGGGGGGAGGGAGGGAGAAGGGTTGCAGAAGACTGATAGTAAAGCTTTTCCAGTGAATAATAGAAAGTGTTATGTTAACCCTTATATATTAAAAGAAACAAATTATTTTTTGTGTCAAAATATCAGGATTGAAATATGCAAACCTTATACATTAAAAGGTCCCAGATTGCAAGAGAGGTGCAAGGCATCCTTGGATGCCAGGGGACTGTAAGTTAAATTGAATCTGGGACAGAAGTTCAATAAATGAATTTAACCTAAATCAGTTAAGTCTGATACTACATCCATCCAGGTTTATCTGGTTTCAGCCATTTTGCAAGTGGTTTATGCACACTGAACATCTGTTGTGTTACAGATTTGAACCAGTTTTCAATCACTTATACAGGTTTATGTGTAATTTCTGTCCCTAGCCCAAGTCAATGGGAAATATGCATCAATCTGTTACTATAATACAAATTAGAAAACTAAACCATACAGATTAGTTGTATAAAACAACAACTTTGGCTTTAGAGGTTTGCATATTTCAATCCTGGTATTTTGCCACAAAAATTAATTTGTTTCTTTTAATATATAAGGGTTAACATAAACCTTTCTATTATTCACTGGAAAAGCTTTACTATCAGTCTTCTTCCTAACACAA
Source organism: Alligator sinensis (assembly GCF_000455745.1). NCBI lineage: Eukaryota > Metazoa > Chordata > Crocodylia > Alligatoridae > Alligator > Alligator sinensis. The sequence continues at coordinate 5,309,459 of NW_005841835.1, forward strand.
CAGGATAAACTAATTGAACTTATCTTTGCAAGAATGAATACATAAAGTTTCCTTCTGTTTTAATTTGTAGACTATTATTCAATCTTACTTGATTATCAAAATTCTGTATCCATGGCAATCCTCAAAATTTTGAGTTGCAACATTATTGGCTACTATGATTTACATAGCTATTTACAATTAGTTGTTTTCTCTATGCAGAACTGTAAAATGAAGAAAAGTCACTTAAACTGCTGAATAAGCACTTTCCATCTTGCGTTCAGTTAGGGCACCTATACATATGCTCAATGACTGCTTCAGTGCTTACTAACACGCATCAGAGCAAACTCAATTAACTTCAGCTGCTGGAGCATGCTAATTAGCACGTTCCAGGAGCCTCAGCCTCTTATGTATTTGGCATCCCCACAGTTCAAAATGTTGGTGGGGGCATTTTAACTGAAGCTCAAAGATTTTTATTTAAAGTACCCTCACCACCATTTGAAGCATGGGATGCCGAATAAGTGAGATGCTGTGGCCACTTAAGAGCGGCACTCGGGAGCCGCTCTTATTAAAATGCCCCCCACTCCAGAGCACATGTAAAGATTCCCTTAACACCCATTAGAGATAGGCACACTGCACTCTCTAAAGCAGTGATTCTCAACCAGGGTGCCATGGCATTCTGGGTTACCTTGAGATCCTTTCAAGGATTTCATGGGGTGCCATGCAATCTTAGCACTGTTAGGTGCAGAGCTGTAGTCAAGTATTTCCATGCCCATTGCAGACCATGTGCAAAGCACCTCCCTACATGCTATTATATAATATTACTTCTTTTTAATTTGGCACCCCTGTGTGACAGCTGCACTGCCTTCGCTATGGTACTGGTCAGGTGTATAAATATCATTAACAAGATAAACCCAGAAATATTAAGTACAAATCCAGACTGTTGAAATTATTCTGATCCTTTTGAGTTCCTGCACCAGAATAATTTTTCTATTCTTTTTCTGTAGTCAAAAACAAGCAACAACTAACAGCTGGCATTTTCCAAGGGGTTCCTTGAGTATAACAAAGGGTGCCCTAAGTCTAAAAAGGTAAAGAACCACTGTACTAAAGAAATCTTATTTTTGTGCTTTGTTTTTATTCCTCCTTTTTATTAATAAAAAGTTTGTGAAAAGCACTTTAATTGCAATTTTATATTATTAACTGTTGATTTGATTACAAATTCTAAAAATTAACAAAAATGAGTATTTCCCTTTCTGAAAGTTAGAAAAATTCATTTTTTTAAATTTAAAACCAAGTTTTATGACTAATAAATAAATAATTGATTTACTATCAATTTTATGGCTTCATTTGCATCTTTACATACAGCATCTATCATACAGCATTATTCCATATATGGTATATGGAATGCATCCATACACACACACAAGCACAAATTAACCCAATGGACAACTAAAATGGAATAAATAATACCAATTTATCAATTATAGAGTTTTGATAAATACTGTGATTTACTGAAAATTAAGAGATTGTGTTTTAAGAAACAGTAGGTTGTAATAAATGCGTCCACTGTGAACAAATGGTCTTGTCATCTTGTTTGTCTTTGTAAAACTGAACCCTAATGGAATAATAGCCAACAGTGTACTTTAAAGAATTCCATAAAGAATTATACAAACCATACTGCTATTCTATATCTCAAAATTAATTTATTAATTAGTTACTGCTATTAAAAATACTATGGCCCACTAGATGGAGTAAGCACACAGTGGAAAAAGAAGGCCATTATTTAATTTAACAATACTCTAATATATATTTGAAGGAAAAAAATGCAGATTAGTTTAGGGTGATATTTCCCTTCATCAAGGGATCACTTAAATATAAAATGTGTACAAATATAAATATAAACCAGAAAACAGTCTTTAAGCTAATCTTTCAGCACTACATTTTCATTATGTAAATTTAGCTAGAAGAGCTCTAAGCTTTTTTTAGATCACGGCCACTGAAGCTGAATATTTATTTTATATTATATATAAATAACTGTCATGGTCTGACATATAGATGCTGTAAGGAAACTGAATACTGCTTGCCATTGCTATTAATTTATATTCCCTTCACTAAGTTGCTAAATACAAAAAGTACACATTTACCAACTGACAGTTCCAGTATATAAATGCATACTTTTAACCAAGGCATGCCCTTTCCCAAGATTTTTTTTATTTTGCGTTTAACAAAATAACTGCAAATGTCAGATATTAGAAGGATTGAAACAACCTTTTCTATTTTGTTGTCTTTAGAACCCTATCTTTTATTCATGACTTCTCTCTTGGTGCTGGAAGGCAGACTGTGTTGCTATAGCAATGCCCTGCATATCCTTGTGGATAGCTTACAGTTTCACTTTTTTTAAACAACAAAGAGCCATTGATACTACATGTTGCCAAAGGTTACAAAAGTTGAATTCTAAAATGGAAATATTTCCTCCATACAGTTGCACGCTATATGTGCCCTACAAATTCAAAGAATCAGATAAGCATATGACCCTTTTGTGAACACTGATCAACCTACTATAATACTGTCTGGTTTCAAACTATTATTCAGGAAAAATATTTGAAATAAATACTCCTTGTTTTCCACTATTTGCTGAGGTGTGAATGTTCAAATTATATGTATATACACTCAGGACACAGACATATGATGACCTGCACTGAGGATAAAGCCTTCTTTTCTCGTTTAGTATTTCTAGATAATAAAATGCAATCTCATATTCCAATTATGATTTAATGATAAATACACTCTCAATGTCAGGGAGCAGTCACTTTGCAGAAACCCCAGATGCCCACAAGGGATATTAAATATAGTTGAGTATCTTTCAAGAGTTCTAAAGTATGATTTTTTTTTGGTTCTATTTTAATTGATTTCTCTTCCATCAGATTTAGATACTACAGATAGATATTTACATAGTGCAAATTCAACAACAAGTCAACTTAAATAAATCAAGGGTCAGTAACATACAGCCTGTGTGCTGGATTCAGCCTGCAGTGATTAGATCTGACCCATGGAGCTGGGGGCTTTGTGCCTCCAGTGCCACAGCTGGATAGTGAGGTTGGCCCACATCACAGCTGGCAGAAACAGTGGTGACACAATCACTAGGCCTGTGCGAAGCAGCAAGTATTTGATTCGGATTCAGATTCAGCTGATTCAGAAGGACAATGATTCAAATCAGTGATTTAAATCACTACTCCGATTCGATTCAGCTGATTCGGGTTTGAAGATTCATCACCAATTCAGAGATTCAGCCCTAGACTAAACAGGCAGCAGTCCTCAAGGATGCTGGACACAGCTGCCTCCAGCTGATAAGTCCGTTGGGGTGGGTGGAGGGGGGAGGGAAGGGGCGTGACAGGGTGCAGATCAGTGCCCCTACAGCAAGGGAGGAATTGGGGCAGGGGCTGGGGCTAGGGCTAGGGATCAGACAAGCTGCCCAGTTGGGGCACAGGAATTGGGGAGGGAGTTTCCTGCCACTGCGTGCCACCACACACTGCTGGTCTGGGAAGGTATGAGAGTGAGTGTCTGTCCCCGATTCTGTGCGGGGTGGGCTGGGTCAGGCTGCACTCCAGAACAGTGGCAGAAGGCACTGGGAGCAGGGGCTCTGCCCTGCTGCCACTTATCCAGCCAGGGCAGGAGGGCATGGGATGCAGGCACGGTAGCACTGGGAGTGGAGACTATGCCCTGCTCCTGCTTGCCCAGCCGGGGCAGGGGTCGGGGAGGGAAGCGTGATGCAGGTGCAGCTCACTCCAGGTGAAAGGCGCTGCAAGCGGGGGCTATGTCCTCCTGCCACTCACCCAGCTGGGACAGAGAGGCACAGCACAGTGCTGCTAAGCTGCCTTGGGCAAATGGTGCACAGTATAGAAGCTGGTTCAGACTCCCTGCTCCTCCTGGACAAGCTGCGGCTTTGCCCTGCCATGCCCCATCTGGGCCAGCAGCAGCAGGACATGGTGGTGGGCACGTACACCCGGATTGGGGAGGGGCTGGTGGCAGAGGTTATGGGGAATTCTAGGGTGGCTGCAGCCCCCCGCCAGAGCCCCCGCTCCACTGTCCTCTGCGGGGTGGGCAGAGCCAGGGCTGAGCTCTGGGCTGCAGCTGGGGCTAGCCGCCCAGAGCACAGCCCTGGCTTCACCTGCCCCACAGAGCACAGCCTGATGGTGGGCAGCTGGGGCTAGACTCCTGGAGCACAGCCCAGGCCACCCCACTCCATCCAGCCCCACCCGACACACACCCACTCCCATGCCCTCCCAGACCTGAGTCCAATGCCCCCCAGCCCCAGCTGGGCAGCTTGTTCTAGCCCCAATCCCTCCCTCACTGTGGGGGCTTTGATCTGCCTTCCCCCCTATTCCCCTTCCCTCCCCACTTTCACCCACAACAGACTTACCAGCTAGAAGCATCTGTGTCCAGCATCCTTGAGGATAGCTGCCTGTTTAGTCTATGGCCGAATCTCTGAATTGGTGCCAAATCTCTCTGAATCATTTCAGAGGCTTCCGATTCAATTCAGAGCTTTTAATGGGTCTCCCAATTCAATTCAGATTCAGAGATTCAGCCACTGAATCTCCTCCACATTGAATCAGCCACCAAAGCTTTGCAGAGCTCTAGCCATCACCACTGTTTCTGCCAGCTGTGTTGTGGTTAGGAACACCAGCCTGCCTGGGTCCCAAGCTGGACTGAATGGCCCACAGCTCCCAAACTTTGCTGACTGAAGAAATATGGTTTTTGATGTAGGAATTCAGGTTTGTAGTGGTGAAGAAAATAAATTGTCAATATGACTCATCACTAGCTATGAGAAGCATTAAAATGACAGCTGATCAGAAAGCTGATAGAATGATGCCACAAGAAAAAAGGTCCCCTGTGGCTATTACAAAGCATTAGTTGATAAAAAAGATTTGGACTAAATTGTTTCACCCTGTGATTCTGCTGAAGTGCATTACAGATGGGATAAGCTATTTGTGTAACAAGTGCTTCCTGATAGCGCTCATCCTCAACTTCAGAAGCTGATGTTCAGCAACTGCAGGAGGTGCGCCAATACAGTAACATGGAGCAACATCTGTAATGCCTCTGGACTGTGCCCAGGTGCACCACCTTGAAGCAAGCCCTGCCAAACTCTCTCACTCTGTATGCACCAAATCCAGGAAATGAGGCAAAGCCCACACTAATATGCATATCTGAGACAGCTAAGAATGATGCGGTGTGCATCCTATGTTGCCTCATTTTCAGAAGTTGACATGCATAGAGCCGAGGTGGATGTGTGAGGCATTTCATGTTAGTGCTTCCAGTTTCCAGCATGGAGACCATTGCTGTGTTTCCATCCGACCACATTGGGTTCATGTCCTCTTAAGCTTCCTTGGTCTGAGTAGGCTGTAGCATTGCTTCTTTTCTTAGTCTCTTAGTGGTTCGCTTGCTGGAAACAGGTCCTTAGCCTGTTAGTCTTCCATGGAAATTAGGCCTGTGCAAGTCGGCAGCAATCCGATTTGGCTTTGGATCCGGCCGCTTTGAATGGCCGCAATCCGAACCGGAGCTCCGGACTGGGTTTCTGCCTCGATCCGACTAAAGCAGCTCCAAAGCTTCAAAGCCGTCTCAGACATCTGGCCATAGGGTATAATGGGGAATCAATGAAATATCTATAACTTTGTTGTTTTTTGTCCAATTTGGATGAAACTTGCAGGGATGGTAGTCTCTGCTGATAGCATAAAACCTACCAAGTTTCAAGAAGATTGGTGCAGGGCTTTGGGGGGAACTGTACCCCAAATTCTTGAAAGCCAAACTCATGTCACAGCTGTGTGTTACACAGGGGGGTGAAAACTGCAGGGTTGGTAGCTCTTACTGAGGCCACAACGCCTGCCAAGTTTCAAGAAGATTGGTGCAGGGAGTTAGGGGGAACTGTACCCCAAGCTGCGGAGAAGCAAAACTTATGCCATGGGTGACACTACATGTGTTAAGGCGCAGCGGGGTGACAGCTGCAGGGATGGTGGCCCCTGCTGTGGCTACAACGCCTGCCAGCTGTGGAGGAGATCGGTGCAGGGGGTTCTGGGGCCCTGGTCCTTGAGTGAATCATAATTGATCGATTGGTAACTGGTAACACAGTAGCTTAGAGCCAGGCCTGCAGTAGTGTCTCCCCTCCCCGCCCCAAGCCAGACACAGTCAGTCCCACAAGCAACCATGGCTTGCAGTTTGCTTGTCCGCAGCTTGAGGGGCATTTCCCCCCAAATCTCTGCACCAATCTTCTTGAAACTTGGCAGGATTTGTGGCCTCAGTAAGAGCTACCACCCCTGCAGTTTTCACCCTGCTATGTTGTAACACTTAGACGTGACATGAGTTTTGGTTTCAAGAATTTGGAGAATTTGGGGTGCTGTTCCCCCCAAACCCCTGCACCAATATTTTTGAAACTTGTCAGACTTCATCTTCTCCAAAGACTCTACCACCCCTGAAAATTTCATCCAAATTGGACAAAAAACAACAAAGTTATAGATATTTTACTGTTTCCCCATTATACCCTATGGCCGGATCTCTGAGGTGGCTCCAAGGCAGCTCCGAAGCTCGTCAGGAGCTCCGATCTGCTTCGGGAAGCTGAACGAGGCCAGCACTCCCAGCCGGATGTGCTGCTTCGGACCCCGAAGCGTCCAAGCTTCTCCAGATCCGAAGCTCTGTCTGAAGCCTCGCACAGCCCTACTGGAAATGGAACCGTACGGCTCAGCTGTTTGTCACCCATGTCCAGTGCTGACACTCATCAGACCTCCGGTCATTTCAGCACACTCTTTGTTAGAGCTCCAGCTTTGTAGACACCCTACTTGTGTAGTTCACCTGTCCAGGGACATATCATGCCTTGCAAAGGGTTCCAAAATTTAATTAGTTTTTAGCTAACACAAGAAATATACAGATCTAGAGAAAACATATAAGAACCAGCATTCATTTCTCTGCCTGTTTCCTCACAACTCTGGATATTTGGGGATAGTCCAGGATCTCAATCCACACATGGCTTCTTCTCCAAATTAGGGAGTGTTTCTCTCTCTTCAGTGCAGCCTGCTTTTTCTTCCCTCTTTCTTTCCATTCTCTCCGTCCCCACTCCACCACTCTCTAAAATGGTCAGTGAAAGACCCTATCCTTTATAACCTCAAGCTACTTTGTCAAGTGACCTTTGGATCAGTCCCATTAAGTGATCGGTTTCCTACCAAGTGACCTGTCACTTGGGATTCAGATGTGAAAAACTGGTGTGCCCTGCATTTGCAGGCATCTTCTACCCAGATAATCACCTAAATCTCTACTTAAAACTCTCTCATGCAATCACAAGGCACAATGCTCAACACAATGAGAACACCCTATAACTTACCATGAATAAAAGCAGTAGACAAGATGGCACTGCCAATGCCCTGTCCCTGCCAAAGATGACTGATTCACTTAAAAGGATAATCAACAAATCATCTGTTAGCCCTATGCCACATGCAAAAATATGTTTTCTTACCTCCTGCAGATTTATCCCAAAATGGAGGCAAAAGCAGAGAAACAACTGCACCCTACATTCAAAAGACAGTCTGATACAGATATAGAAAGAGTTCCAAGTATTGAATAACATTCACAAACCTGGACAAATTTATCCAAATTATTACATAAAAGTTTCAGTAAAAAGTATTCTCACAATGTGAGGCTTTCAGAGCAACGCCACTTTCCATTTGGTGCTCTAATTCCAAGTGAAAGCACCAGGCATTAGCAGCACAATCTGTGTATGATACTGACTGCCAAGTAGCTGCCCAAGCAGTCCTAGAACATTTTTGTCCACTAACTTGTGTTCTCTACACTAGCCAATTAGCAACCTATTCTATAGAAACATGAGAAAAGTAACATTTCGTGGGTTACAAAGAAACATTGATTTTCCAATTCATTTTTTGGTAAAAGGATTGTTGTATGTGACACGGGGCAAGCTCAGGGCCAAGTCTCAAGTCGGTCCACCCACCTGTCTCTATGAGGCAGTACACCCAGTCTCACCTGCCATGACTTTGCTGTTCCCATAAATTGGTGGTATAATGCAGGAGGCTGCCCATTACATGCCCCAATGCCAGAGGGCACTATCCACCACTCCAAACCTCTCCTAACGGTGGCCCATGCCTCACAGATGGCATCCAGAATGACACTATGTTCCCGGGCTAAAGCCGGGCCAACTTAGTCCATCAGGCCTCTTTCACACACACATTCATACCGCCCTCCTCTCACTAGGGCCTCTCACACTCCAGCCCCTCTCACAGGGTCTCTTTCTTGCATCAACAACTTGTTCCACCCTACTCCCTCTTGGAGCAGCTCCCATAGGCCTTGGGGCTTTATCCGGATCATGCCTCGGGTAGCAGAGCAGAGCATAGAACCCAGTTTCCCTCCCTCACAAGCGGCACAGCTGGAGTGGAGCCCATAGGGGGAGGCAGGTGCAGGCTGCCCACTGCAGGCTCAGGCTCCCCACTCCCAGGGCCTGCTGCCCTCCCCCAGGGCCTCTGCAGCCCAGCAGCTGGGACCTGATGCAGCTGGGCAGAGCAGAGCCAGGCAGGAAAGCTTGGTGCCACCACTGCAAGCCCTGTACCACCCTGGTGAAGCATCTTCTACCTGCCCAGTAGCAGCAAGGGGTGAAACTCTGTGCCACCACACCTGCTTCTGCTGGGTCGGCAGGGTGGATGCTTCACCAGGGTGGTGCAGGGCTTGCAGTGGTGGCACTGAGCAGGGGTGCACTTTGTTAGGGTGGTGTGGGACTTGCAATGGCAAAGAGCTTCCCTGCCCCACCCCACTCTGCCCTGCCATTTCAGGTCCCACCCACTGGGCCATGGAGGCCCCAGGGGAAGGTAGAAGGGTGGAGAGCCCAAACCCACAGTAAAAAGCTCACACTCAGACCCCCACACACACAAATTTGGGGGGTATGTGCCCCTCTGTTCCCCCAGGAGTGTGCCCAGCAGCGGGAAGTCTGTCACCCTGTCTCCTGGACAAGCCGCTCACGGCTCCATTCCACTCCTTGCCAGGGCCCTGAAACTGCACATGGTCCCAGGTCCCACACCCCACACACTGCCCCAGCTGGGCAGTAGCAGCAGACCCACCCCCAACCTGAGCCCCAGCCATGCCCAACTCCCTCCCTCCCCCACTATGGGGGTCTCAATCCTCCCCCCCCCACACACACACACACACACACACCAGACCTACCTATGAGGAGCTGCTCTCCAGGCTGCTTAACAGCCATGTGCATGCATACATGCGCACATGCACATAGTACTCCTGCCTGACCACCCTGTTCCTGCTCCCCCCAGCTCCTTGCAGGCTGGAACTCTGCCAGTCAGCCGAGAGCTCTTTGCAAAAGTACAAAAATTGGCATGTTTCTCTGTTAAAGTGAGAACTCCAAGGTTTAATCAGTTAAAAGGGAAAATCCATGTTTTTTCCCATTTTTTCCAAGGGCAATGGAAAACCCGGATCCCTGCATATTACTAAAGCTTCTAATTTCTTTTTAACTGGAGAGAAGTGTCTTGTGTTATATGTGATGATGTACCACCTCATATGCACCCCGCCTTTTCAAAATCCTAGATCTTCCCATACACTAAAACATAAAGTGTTAATATGCTATGAAAAGAATAATTTATCTTTGTTTAAAATGAGTGTCTTTATATTTAATGTTCCTTCTTTTTGCCATTCCATAATATGCTAACAAATAATAAGTAATCGCTCCTTCAGTGTTTTATATAATGTAATCTAATACTACAAGAAAAGTCACAATATTCTACAATGGGTGAGACTGTTGACTCATGTTCCAGAATTGTATCTTTCATCTCTTTTGGGCTCCAAGATTTTAGACCACACCATAATTTTTGACAGTGCTGTGAAAATAATTTGTTTTTCAGTTTAGTTACTGAACAAAAAAATAAACAAAATATTCATTTTCAATAAACCTAAAACCAAAATATTTTAATGAAGTAAAAATCAATGTGTCTTGGGGGCGGGGACTTGGGGTGGTTGTTTGTTTTGCTTTGTTGACCCAAAACAAATTGTTTGGGGACATTTTTAATAAAAGCAAATGGTCTATATTTACAAAGCAGAGGAGAAAAAAATGTACCTTATATCCCATAGCCCAGTGGTTAGGACTCCTACCTAGAGTGGGAAAGTTATGGGTTCAATTACTGACTGATTTAGAGCAGGAATTTGAATTGAATGCAGATCTTTTCACTTTTGAAAAGAGTGTCATAGCCACTGGGGATAGGGCATTATGGAGTTAATCTGGGGCAATTAAAACTGTTTTACTTTGTATAAAATAAACTGGCTCTAGAACCCAGATGTCTTGTCTCCCAGGAGTGGGCCCAAGTCATGAGGCCATAGAGTTATATTATGTTTCTTTTTTATGGTCAATGAATATTTAGTTACTTTGTATGAAATGAAACCACCCAGGGTGGGGGTGGGGTGTCCATCAAAGGGTTGGAGGGGTTGGGAGGCTAAAATAGCCTGGTCAGGGTGGTAGCAGTAGTGCGAGGGGTACGTAGGAACATTGCAACCCTGGGGCTGGGGTGAGTAGCTGGGCTTTGCCAGCCTTCGGGGTGTGCTCTGAATGTGTGCAGATATCTGTTAGATTGGGCTAACCCATTTCCCGTCTAACTTAATTTACATCCTCAAGTGAGCTAAGTTGGATAGGGCTGGACATTGTTTGTCTGATTTAACTCCCATGAATGTCTGTACAGATTGGCACTTAGATTGCCTTAACCCTAGGTAGGTCGATTTACATGTAATGTCTGTACATATCCTTAACTGCCATTTACTAAATTATCAATGAGGAAGTTCCTTCCTGTGCACTCACCTTTTGTCCTATAACCTGGTGTGGTTAGGACTGTCCTCTGGAATGTGGAAGTTGTGGGTTCAAATTCCCCCTGCTTGATTCAAATGGTGGATTTGAACTAAAGATTCCCACTTTCCATGTAGTGTTTTCTGGGATAGAGTAGGTTCGCTTTCTGTACCACAAACACGTGCACATAACCTAAGTTTCGGAATTTTTTATTTCAGCTTAAATAATTCGCCAAATTCAACATGAATTGTCAAGTAATTTTGATTTCATTTAAAGTGCACTTTTCAGCAAAAGAATAATTCACCAAAAAAGTTCACACAGCTCTGCTTCTCAAATTAAGGTTTATGAGAATCAAAAAAGACAACTGAATACACATAAACACCATTTACAGCAAAGAAAAGACTGCTGTTGACTATTTTACAAAAGGCATTCTTGTCTCAGAACCTTTCAAAGCAGAAATAGATAATCAGTTCTTCACTTTTCTGTTCTCGTCTTCAGTTATAGCACATTTCTGGAGTCTTTGACTCTATCATACCAAGTGATGACAAAAGAAATTCCAAATTAAGGGTGATGTTTTCAATATCTTTATTCATGCTAAAGTGTTCAATTACTCATAATCCTCATATGGCTCAAATGTCAGTGGTGGCAAAGCAGGTATCTTACCTCTCTATTTGGCATTAACTAGAACTGTAGGTGGCGATCACTTTCAAATATCAGGCGCATAGTTGCCGCCCCTCTGTTTATGAAGAGTTTAGAACCAGTCACAGAAACGGATACTGTGGTAGAAATCATCTCCCACAGGATAGAAAATTTCCTTTTAAAAGACTTTTTCACATTTCCCTATATTTTCCATCTCATAAGAGGCAGGGGGAAAAAACAGAATCATTTTTTGAGCAACATAATTTAATCATATTTTTAACAGTTTTTATAGAGTAACCACATGAAACACAAGAGTGCTTGAACAAAGATCACAGATATCACTGAATGTATGTAAACTTAGTTGCAGTTGTATGACTTAAAGTAACAAGGTCCTACAATTACAGTAAAGTTAAATGTTATGTACTTCCTCTAGAAAGCCTTGTAAAATCAAAATCAAGTTATTTGAAGACTTAGTTGCAGAAGCAATTACCCTTCTTACACTGAAGCGTAAAGTTTAAAGAGATCATGGTAACAGGAGGTGTTCATTTACTGCCCTTTTGAGACTGTACTGATGGTTTCTGTTAATCTGTTTCCAATTTTTAACATTAGCAGCAGAAGCATTAAACCTTGCCCTGGCAGAGTGGCACCTTAAAGACTTACTTAAAAATACCCTTCTACCATCCCAGATCTTGACTAGAGGTGGCTAATTGTCGTAGTTCAACTGGCCTGCTAGTTCAGGTGTCAGGAGCTTATCCAAAGTGGGAAATGTGCCCTTTGTTCCTCTAGTCTCCTTTATTTATCTAAGGTTTCTTATTAAACAATGGCATCTTTTTATAAAAATGGTGTTATAAAATGTAATTCATTGCAAAGAATTAAAAAGGTGTACAAAACCAGTAAGAGGTTTTTGTAATGGATATGTTCTGTCATTAAAACAGGTCTGAGAACCAGGAGCTCTGGGTTCTAAAACCCACCTGGCAATTGAGTCCCTGAGTTTGTCTTGCCTGTCACTTTGGCCCCTTCTCAAATTTCTCTAGTTTTCCTTGGCTTTGAAAATCTAATTCAAGCTCTTCACCTTGTTTGCAGAGTGCTGCACAGCCTGGCACTCATTGCCTCTCCATGCTTGACTTTCTCCCTGTCTCTCACACCACCAAGCTCACCCTTCCCTCTATGTCCCTTCCTCTGTCTTCTTTCACTAATCCCCATATCTCATTCAACTGAATGTCTTCCAATAAGCCCATAATTCATAATCCATACATAATGCCTGTCTAAAATACAATAAATCTATGAATTGAAACATGAGCTCCACTTCTTCTCTCTAGTCCACCACATGCCTTAATGCTGCCTGTTTAAAATAAAAGCTCTGAGGCTGGGTCCATGCCTATATATTTGTAAAATACCAAGCAGACAACAACAATTTGCTGCCTAATGGTATTGCATGGTAATGATAATACCAAAGAGAGGGCAAGGATTTTCAGTTCCCTTCCATCTATCATCCCTTCCATTATGTAGGGAAGGCAGGGCTGGATTTGGAAAATGCTACACAACAGTTACACAAACCTGGTGCAGCACAGAGCTCAGTTCTAAGGATTCCCCCTACTGCAAGGTGGGATAGGATACAGAAGGATTTTGAATAAAGGAACCTCTGATACACAATTCATCTTTTTTCTTCCCTCCCACCACTGCAGGGATTTAATACATGCACATTTTTAATGTGCCATTTTCACAAGAGTAGAGGCAGAGGTCCATGCAAATAAAATCTATAGGTGCACCCATGTGGGCTCATATAAACATAAAAATTCTTGTCAGCACACAGAAGTTACCTGGACTTAAAGATTCTCATAGCTCTGCTATTAATAGCCTTCAGGGAATAGCCTAATCTGTAAAGCACTCCAGAAAGTGCACAAAATGAAGCAAGGATGGGGGGTAGTCTTGCATAGTATCCTATTCAAGGGCAACTAAGGAGGAGTTCAGACTGCTGATCAAAATTAGATACAGCATGGAAAAGAGTTCAGAAAGGAACTACAGGATTTTCTCTCATTGTTTGTTTCTAATGCTTTCTCCTTAACCTTAGGAACAAAAGGAATTTCTCCGGCTGGTCAACTAATTTAACAGAGCCGTTTTAATGATGGCAAATAAAAGTTTCTAGCTTGCATGGGGTATAGGAAGAAGCAAATTAAAAATGTGAAAGACAAAATATTTGCAATCATTGGTAAACTTTATTCAGAATTATTTTTAATAGTACATAAAATCTGTTTGATGCTGAATGTATTTTACCTATGCAAGTAATAATATATGTGCTTTTTTAATCTTAAATTCAACTAACCATTTGCAAGGTTTCAACAAAAATTTCTAGCCCAGTTAAAAATATATGCACAAAAAAATGATGGCAAAAGCTTAAGCTTACATCTAGTACAAACTCAGCTGTTACATCATACATAGATTTATCTATTTGTTGATTTACAATATATGTAAAAAATTGTACATGAGAATATATATATCTGCAAAACCTGATCGTTATAGGAAGTGCATGCTTAAATAGGATTTAAATCATGAAGTGATTAGGAAAATATTCATCTAAACTTAAACTGGGATTCCAGAAGAATGCATTTATGATCATACAGGTAAACGCCACAGCACGTACATTTCAGTTCAAAACTAGTCTGGAACAGCTCTCCTATTGTAATAGGTATTCCCCTTTTCAGTTCAATAATCAAATAGGTTTGACTCGTCAAAGTCTTCCATTGTCTGGTTCTGACCTACATGTTCCTACGAGGGACATCTTTGTCTCACGTTTCTTTGGTCACCGAGTTCATGTACCTCAATAGGCAGAGACTTGCAGTCCATTAACAAGAGTTCTCAGCTCAGTCCTAGGCCACCCAGAAGCCCTGGTGCATGTTCTCACTGAATGGCTTCACTGGTGGCCCATTCACATGTGCTAATGTCAGAAAAAAGGGCTGAATGGAGGAGCCAATGTACACCATTGCTCAGGCAAAGTGACTGCAGTTTCTAACAAAGCCTCCCCTGTGGTGATGTTAAGCAGAGTTATCAATAGTGCTAAGGCAGAGCAAGAACTAATGCTCCAATCATGTCATCAACAGGTGGCACAGATGCAACCACTTCAATACAAAAATCACAGGGCAACATTTACTGGTAATTCTATCCTCTTTCCAGTTCCAATGTGCAGAAAAATGTGCAGATGTCATGTGGCTCTCTCTTGTACTCTGTCAGACCCCCTTGAACTGAGTTCCGAAGGACTTTTTTGTTTCCTGTTTCTTTTACTATTCACACAAATTGTAGGCAATGTTAAAGTCTCATTTAGCGTAAAGGAAAATTTTAGTTTTAAAAACTATAGATAAGTAATTTTCTCTAGTCCATTCAAACAGATTGAAAAGAACATTTCAGTAGAGAAAGGAAACAATGTTATTATTCACAACAAAACTTTCTGCCTAATTACTTGATTTTGCTAATTCTCAGAAGGCACAGTAAATTCTCAAGATTTATGTTAAATTGAGATCTAACTAAATTACCTATAAAAACTCTCCTTATTTCACTTAACTACAGCATAAATTTATTTATAAATCTAATGTTAGG
Organism: Alligator sinensis; assembly: GCF_000455745.1. NCBI lineage: Eukaryota > Metazoa > Chordata > Crocodylia > Alligatoridae > Alligator > Alligator sinensis. Next base: position 5,324,490 of record NW_005841835.1, read on the forward strand.
TAGAAACAGAAAATAATTGAAAATTAATGTTCATAACTATTCTGAGGACTATTTCTCAACAGACTAAATTTTGTTGTAAAGGTCATTATGAGCCGTAATAGAATTGAAGACTGTCATGTACTCACAAAACACTCCTAAACCAAAATAGGGTAATTCCATTGTGTCATATCTCACATACTAACCATACAATTTATACTACCATGCCTACAATTTAATACCATTCTTAAGGGGCAGAAGTGGAAAAGGCACTAGAAGCACTACAAAAAAAATCACCACAAAGCAGAAATTCCAAATATTTTTCTAAACCAGAACCAAAGAACTTATCCTACAGAAGAAATTGCTGAGACACAGGACACTTTGCATTTGATCTGGGATCAGTTTACTCATGAGTAAACTACGCACGGGTAAATGCTCCCAGGCAGGCGTCTATACATGCAAAGAAGTGGGAGCAGATTTGCTGCTAATGGTGGCAAATCTGCTCACACTTCCTGGGGCCCTGCAATGGACCCCTGCTGCTACCAGGGGGAGCTCTATGCTGGCAGGGGCTGGCAGGGAGCACCCTGCCAGGAGACAGCTATCTCCTGGACAGACCTAGGACATTATACTCTGTCCCCGGGGGCTGCTTGCTGCTGTGACAGAGACAATGTGTCTCTGCCCTGGCAGCAGGAAGCTCCTGGCCTTGGCTCCCAGATCAGGGGCAGGGGACTCAGAAAGAGCTGCAGGTCCCAGCCCCCTGCCCCAATGTGCCAATGGGGCAGCTAGCAGCTAGCTCACTGCTAGCTGCACCACACGCTGACCCCACCAGCAGATCAGGGCAGGGGGCTGGGACCTACCCCATCCCTGCAGCTCTTTCCAAGCCAAGACAACTCCCAGCCCCCACCCCTCACACTCTTACAGAGCTGGGTGGGGAACAGGCTCCCCAGCGCCTGCCAGCAGGGAGCACCCAGAGCCAGCTCCACACCACAAAGCTCTGGCTGGGAGACCCTTATCTCCCAGCACTAGCTTCATGACTGTGGGGCTAGTGCTGAGAGACCCTTATCTCCCAGCTCTGGCTCCATGACCACAGAGCTGGTACTGGGAGATAAGGATCTCCCAGCCCCTAATCCCCAATCACGGTCTCAAAGCAGGGGCAGGGGGACATAGTCCCCATCCGGGCTCCAGTGGTGGAGCCCACTCCGGCAGCAGGCAGCTCCCAGGGGCAGGGAGAAATCTTCCACCTCCTGGTGAGCAGCTAACCAAGAGCAGATTTGCTCCCAGTCAGTCGCCTACACGATTGCTACTGCACCATTACTAATCTAAAGTAAATTTGCTACTTTCATTTGCAGGTAGCAAATTTACTCATGATTAGTGAGGTTTACAGCATACAGCAAAAGCCATGTTATCCGGCACTTTATCAACCAGAAAGCTCCACTAACTGGCATCCAAGGGACGTGGCAACAGCAAAACCAGAAGTCCCACTTCCGGTTTTGCCACTACAGGCTGAGTTCTTCTTTTTCTTCACTTCACTTCTTCTTCACTTCTTCGACCCATGGCCCAGGGCAAAGCAGCCTATGCCAGGCCCCCCTCCCTGTCCCCTGGCACACTGACGCCAGGGAGTGCACCGGACGGTGCATATTTGATTAACCAGCATATTTGATTAACTGGCATCCCCCATTCCCAGGGGATGCCAGATAACAGAGCTTTTGCTGTAGTAAGCAGATGCATGTGTAGACACACGCTTAATTTGCAGTAAACTGTGCAGTTAAGTGTCTCATGTAGACACAACCACAGAGTTTCTTGGAGAACTGATTTATGGCACAGTAAACTGCTATATATAATACAAGTGCATTGGGTGATTATGATGAGATGTTACGGACAATTTAGATGACTATCAGACACAAGTTTAAATGATTTAGTGATGAAGGGTTACTGCATGTGAACAATAGTTGTGTTCCAAATCCTACAACCTTTTCTCCTATTGATAATGCTCTTGTGAGGAAACAGAATAACGGCATTCAGTACCACACAGACAGAGAGATGACAGCTACAATATAGGGCTTTGAGGTGAGCAGATCTAAAAGAAAGAAAAAAAGAGGAAGCCATGAGATTTGATGAAGATGCACATTTTCTCTCACCTACTATGAAAAGCTTTGTCTTAGGGTGCATTTTTTTTAAATGAGAGTGGGAAAAAAATACTGATGTTTCTCTATCTTGTTTGTGCTAATGCAGAAGAGGCATTTTGAATAGTCACAGACAAAATTAGAGGCTGGAAGATTTCAAGTAATATTCAGTCCCATATAAGCAACATGTTTAACATTTAGTTTCTCTCAAATGACATACAGAAAAGCCATTCTAACAGTAAAGACAGCTAGCAGTTATACAGTCTTTCTTGTGCCATTGTACTGTTATGGCATGTAGCTTAAAAGACAGAATGATTAAAAAAGATGATATATAGTCATATATAAAGTATTCTTCTATATACATTATATGTATAGGGTTCTAGCAGTAAGGGAGCTTCAGGTCCTGATGCCCAGGTTGCCTATTCATTTTACCCAATAACCCAATAATTCATTTTACCCAAAATATATTATTTGTTTGTTAAATGTATATCCCGCTCAGTCTAAAAGGCTCAGCAGTCCAAGGGACCAGAATTCAGGGCAGCTTCCCTCCCAGGGGAGTTCCCTCCTCACTGGGCTACACACTTAGGCAACCCCTGTCTTGCTCTCCTTCTAGGTCCTATTAATCTTTCTTTCTTCCCTGGTGGAGAGGGACCTAGAACCCATATCTCGGGCAGCATTCTTTAACCACTAGACTAGTAGGCAGAAAGCATCATTCACAAATAACACAGCTATCCTAAATACAGGCTGATAAAAACTTCCTTTATTGGAAGGTTCCCTCATGGGCAATTCAGTGAAAAGTGTAATTTTTATATAACATCCTTAACCAGACTAGAATTAGGATAGAATTCTTTAGCTAAGGGTGTAAAACTCACCTGGTCAATGGCATGGGACTGATCTGTGGACCGGATGAATGGATTGTGACCGTGGACCCCACCTTCCTTATGCCAGATTCAGCACGCAGGGCATCCACTCTTGAGACCTGGTGGGAAGAGATGCAGCATTCCTGGGGGTTGGTCCCTGCTGCAGAAACAATCCACAGTGCTCAGCTTCCTCCCACAGTGCTGCTGGGGTTCCAGTACTGTGGCTTTCACCAGTTTGGCTGCCAAGTGCCCGGGCAGAGCAGCAGCACTAGAGCCCCAGCAGCACCATAGGAAGTAGCCCAGCATCACGAGCATTTGGCTGCCACCACAGAAACAAGTCCTGGTGCTGCTGGGATTCCAGTGCCACAAGTCTTACCCAGGGTCTTGGCTGGCAGCAGGTGAAGGTCCCCTTATCAAGGTAGCAGGCTGGGCATAGTCCACAGGCCATATGATTGACAACCCAGCTTTAGTTCATTCTAAAGGTTGGATTTAAAACTGAATAAAAGATATCCTCCATTGAATTTAAGACATACCAGTAGTTCCAGTTCTAAAGATTTCTACAGATTTCTGTTTACGTCCCCATTACATTATACACTATAAACATTTGCTATAAGGTTTGTACAGTACCACACCACTATATGGCCTGAGTTTCTTCCCCCCTGTTCATGCGAGAAAAGAAAAAAAAAGTGGGGAAAGTCCAGATAAAACAAATGCTGTCATTCCATTTTTCCACTACTGTTAATATTTTATTTTCATTCCTCCTATGAGAAAGATCCAATTAAATTAATATAATTTTTGCCTAAGTAAAGGCTGCAAGATTGAGTACTAGTATGACATGCATCCAAAATGTATCCAAACTAATGAATTATTTGGGGCCACAATATAAAAAAATATAATCTCTAACATTTATTTAATTATTTTTGTATTTTATTATAAGATGCTAATCTCTCCATATGCAATAGAACTCACTTGGGTCTATATTACAGACATTAAAGTAACAGTCTTCTGTTTTCTCCATCCCAACTTGTACTGCACAGTTTCAAAAGGACTTTAGAACTTCTCTAGCATAGTACCACAAGCGGAAGCTAACTGCTCCTTTAAAATGCTTTTTTAAGCTAATTTGCTGAGAGCAAAAGCTGCTTTCCGTTAGTGCAGAGCCACCTGTTTTTCATTATTTTCCCTTTCTCTTATTCTCTATGCATATGACCTTAAAGACTCAGCAGACCTCTGTGAAACCTTAAATTGTGAAGTGGAAAAGAAATGCCTGCTGATTTGCATTACTTAGTCAGTGGCTACCTCTTTACCGCCTTTATAAGCTAGCAATGAAATGGAAGCCCAAGAAACAAACAATACTAATCTCACAGCAAGCCTTTTCCTTCTGCATTTCAAATTCTCCTCATCTAAAAGTAACACTTTCACTTTGTTGCCCTGAAGCTATACCTTTAGAATGGTGTCACACTTTCAGATAATAGTAATCTGTGGTGGAGCGTGTGTTTAGGCAGCAAACTTTTTCCATCCTTATTGCACATTTCTTTCCCCAAAAAAGATACATGCCAATATATTTTCCCTTATGTTCAAAAACTTAATCCCTAAAAAGTCACATTCAATAGTTTTCATTTGTTCACTATCCAGTTAAGGATAATAAAACTGATTTCTCTCCCAGCAGTATCCAAGGCTAAGTACAGACAGTCAAAAAGCCTGAGGCTGAATCAATTCAATCTTCACAGGTTAGTCTAAACTGGACAGATTGAACCAATAAGCAAGTTAACAGACATGCACTTTTGATTCAGAAATGCAGCCACATGCCTGCAATGGCTCAGGTCAGAAGCTAGGGAGCACTAGAGCATACCTCCCTGCTTGGCTGGGGCAGACAGCTTGGGCCAAGGCTAGCTCCCCCACCCTGTGAGGTGGGGTTTGCAGGGGAGGTCCAAAACATCCTGGGATGATGGGGGATTGCACATTAATGTGAATCTGGAGGGGATCTAAGACAGTAGTTCAATAAAGGGCGCAGACAGAAGTGCAGCTCTCCACTGTAACTGAGAATGTTTTGCAGGAAGTGTTCTGAGTTACAATGACCCCTGAAACTAAACAGAAGTTCACTGTTGGTTCCGGGGGTGGGGGGGAAGGGAATCTAGTTGCTGGCTACCAGCCTGCAGCCAGTTTCTCCTAGCAATGACCCCTCCTCTCTCCCAGCCTGTCTCTGTTTCAGAATGGGACGGGGAAAGGGAGCAGAGGGAGCTCATTCTAGAGGTTTCCCAGCCAGTGCAGGAGGGTGGGGCAGGTGAATTGGAGCCCCACCCCCGCTTGGGGAGGATCCAATTTACCTTCCCCCCCACCCTGCACCCTCCAGTGGGGGCTGAAAAAACCCTAGACCAAACTCCCTCTGCTCCTTCTCCCTCCTGCCATTCTGAAAACAGTGAAAGGCTGGGAGGCAGCACAGACAGAAGTTACAGAAGGTGCTCTGTTTTCAAATGCCTTTATCTGACCCCTCATGCAATAAGGCATCAGATATTTGCCTAATTGACCATTTTCAAGTGGTCTGAAGCCACACGCCTGTGTTTGGTTACAATTATAGACCACTTTCTGTGGCCAGATCAGGCGAAAATTGTCACTGCTGTCTGTACCCAAGTGATTTAACCTAAATCAGTTAAGTCTGATACTGCATCCAACCAGTTTTGTCTTAAAACAGCTTCAGCCATTTTGAAAGTGGTTTATGTGCACTACCCTTCTGTTGTCTTACAGATATGAATCAGTTTCTGATCACTTATACCAGTTTATGTATAGTTTCTGTCCCTAGCCTAGGTGGTCTCATTCCTCTTCTGGCATAGTAGCAGGTAGTGAGGAGGGCAGGCTCTTAAGTTTGCAGGAGGCATGCCTCCCTTGCACAGGAAAAAGAAAGGACTCCTTTTGCTTGCATCCACAGAGGGTGCCACTAAATTCAGAAAAGTTATGGAGAGGTGTCTTGAGTCTAAAAAGTTTGCAAAACACTATCCTATTGAATCAATTAAAACATCAGTGCAACTGATTGTAGAATCTCAACCTAAGCTTTCTTCCTTTCTTCTCTTTC
>NW_005841835.1:5330577-5332880 GCF_000455745.1 Alligator sinensis
GATTTCTTGGCTGGCAACTGTTGGTGCTGATTACTGTGATTTTGGTGCTGATTTTCATTTCTTTTTGTCCAAATTACACACACTTTGGGTTAAAGCAGGGGTGAGCAATATATAGCCCATGGGCCAGATCTAGCCTGCCAGGACATTCTGTCTGACCCACAGGGCCCCTAAAAATTTTTTTTAAATTAATATTTTTTTTCTGCTGGCTCCTATCAAAAATGACAGGAACCAGGGGCAGTAGGACCCAGAGGAAGCCACAGCAGACCTGTGGAACAGCAGGGTCTGGCCCCATGGCCCCCCAGCTGGAAGCCTCTGCCTACCAGGGGCCCCCAGCCTACTGGAAGCTGCAGGAGCTTCCAAAGCAGAAAAGCGGCTGTGGCTCTGCTCTGGCTCCTGGCGCAGCCTCTCCGCCCATCCTGGGGCTAGGGGGGGCCAGCTGCTGCCAGGCTGCTGGGCCCCTGCAGGGTGTGGGGGGGCAGGCCTTCTCCCCAGGGCAGTGGCACCCCCCTGGGCCTCCCATGGTGGGGGGCAGCAGGGCTGTTGCCGCCCCAAGCCTCAGGCACACGATGTAGGTTCCACACTGCCTCTCTGCACTTCCCGCACCCCAGGCCACATCCCTGCCAGCTCGTGCCACCCTCAGCAGCTCTGGGAGCCCTCTGCACTGCCCCGCCAGGCCTAACAGGCCCTTCCCCAGTGCCCCGGGCCTCCTGGCAGTGGCAGGAGCCACCAGAGTGCAAATGTGACCACGAGGCTTTGGGCAGCAAGGCTGGCTCCCCCCACAGCCGGCCCTGGGGCACGGCATCACATGGGGTGGTGAAGACCCGGGCCCCCCTGCACACCAGGGGCCCAGCAGCCCACTGGCAGCTCACCGCCCACCCCCTCCCCCCCAATCCCTGGGATGGGCAGGAAGGCTCTGCCAGGAACAGGATTAGGCCCCTGAATGCTTTTGCATTGTGGAGGCTCCTGCAGCTGCCAGGAACCTGGGGGTTGTCCAGGAAGGCCCTGGCCAGCCTGGGGAACAGCGCAGGGGTGCAGCCAAGGCTGCTGGGGGTAGCACAAGTTGGTGGGGACCCAGCACAGAGCACTGGAAGCCCTGGGAGGCTCTGCAGAGTTGGACCTGAATGGCTGCACCAATGCGCTCAGGCTCTGAGCTACTGCAGAGCAGGGGTGGGTGCTGACTAGCTCCATGGAGAGTGTGCAGGATGCTCCCATGCACATCTCACATACCCTCAAACCATTCCTGAAAACCCCACATCCATACTCTCCTCCACACCCAATCACACATCCCACAAATACCATACATACACATCCACAGTTCCCCACAAACCCAACATCCACCCACACACCCATACCCCACAGCATCCCTGCACACACTATACAATAGTAAGACTTCATTTTGAGCTATTATGCAATCACTTCTACATATAAAGCACAAACACACATATATCAGGAGAAAAATATGTTTTTAATTGAATTAAAATATAATATTATGGGTATTTGATTTTTAGTAAATAATTCGGGTTTTTTTTCTGGTTCTAAGATAGCAAACCCTCTTCCCCAAAGAAATACTTCCCAGGACAAGGGGAGGGACTTCCAAGGATCACAATTACTACCCCATGGTCCTTGTCCATGTGGGTACTAATGATGCAGCCAGGAGAAGCCCCGATCACCTGATGATGGACTACCATGCTCTGGGCAGCGTGCTGAGGGAGATCGGTGCACAGGTGGTATTCTCTTCTGTCCTACCAGTGAGCGGATGTGGAAGACGACACAAGAACTGCATTAGAGAGACCAACTGGCGGCTTTGGCAATGGTGTCTCGAGGCAGGCTTCGGCTTCCTTGACAATGACCCACACATCACGATGAGGGACATGCTCAGTTGGGATGGGCTTCACCTGTCCCCCAAAGGTAAGCATGTGTTCTCTTCTAGGTTGGCAGATCTCCTCCGGCGGGCTTTAAACTAGGCTCGTCAGGGGAGGGGAAGATGAGGGCGGGGGAAGCTGTGGACCACCAAACCATGTGGCACCCACAAGGACAGCCCAGCCTGAAGAAGGAGAACATCAGGAACCTGCAATCCATGGGGCGGCCAGCAGTACAGCACAGGTAAGCAATAAGCAGGTAAGCAATAAGGGGCCCTTTGGGAATCAGAGCTGGGGGGCAGCAAAGGCCCCAGTCACAGGGCTCAAGTGCCTATATACTAATGCTAGGAGCATGGGGAGCAAGCAGGATGAACTAGCACTCCTGCTTGCAGAAAACACCTACGACTTAGTAGGGCTAACAGAAACCTGGTGGGATTCTTCCCA
>NW_005841835.1:5334804-5335135 GCF_000455745.1 Alligator sinensis
GAAAGGGATCTTGGAGTCCTAGTGGACTCCAAGATGAACATGAGTTGGCAGTGTGACAAAGCCATCAGAAAAGCTAATGGCACTTTATCGTGCATCAGCAGATGCATGACGAACAGATCTAAGGAGGTGATACTTCCCCTCTATCGGGCGCTGGTCAGACCACAGTTGGAATACTGCATTCAATTTTGGGCACCAGACTTCAAGAGGAATGTGGATAACCTGGAGAGGGTCCAGAGAAGGTCCACTCGTATGGTTAAGGGCTTGCAGGCCAAGCCCTATGAGGAGAGACTGGGGCACCTGGACCTCTTCAGCCTCCACAAGAGAAGGGTGA
>NW_005841835.1:5335485-5338300 GCF_000455745.1 Alligator sinensis
GGACTCGATGATCTATTGAGGTCCCTTCCAACCCTAGCATCTATGAATCTATGAATCTATGATCAGAGGTCAGGGGCGGGACTTCAGGTCCCAAGATGGCAACCAAGGGGTGGGGCACCTGTCAAGAGGTGGGGCTACTCATGCAGCCCTGGACAGCTTGCCAAAACTCACTAAGCAGCCCTCCTCCCGAAATAATTGCCCGCCCCTGGGTTAAAGAATGAAAAAGGCCTTTGAGTAGGTATCTACACCTATTTTAGAAAGAGGGCAAAATTTCACAGATCCTGAACTAAGCATTTGGGGTGCATGCTATACACAGTGCACCCACACTGAACCAGTCCTGCATGCTGGATGCAGCACATGGAGCTGGTCTACGGGCCCGATACAAACTGGCCCCAAATCTAATCTGCAAGCCTGGTCTGGCACAGGCCAATCCCATATGCTACATGTAGACCTCAAGAGATATCCAGTCCAACCTCTTGCAGGAATGTAAAAAGGCTAATATGCTGCCAATAGCATCACTCCAGTGTCCATCACTCCATCATTGACAGTGTCAATGGCTGGCCAGTAGTACTCTTATTCCTCTCCAGCAAATTTTTCTCATCATAACTGACCACAACTCTCACATATTTCATTGTTCACCCCTCCCTTCTGTCTGCAAATCAGAGCAGTGTCACACCAATACGTTTTCCAATACTCGAGACCTACTCTGCCTACTACATTTCCCCATAGCATGCTATAAGGTTCTTTTACTTTGTAGATGCTAACAATCAAGGAATTTCTTCATTTTGAGTTTCCATTTCAGAGAGGCAGTGTTAAATGGAAAGCTAGATATTATTCCTAAACCCACTAAAATTGCATCTGTGATATCAAAATGGGTTTTTAAAGTAATATACTGGATTGACAGGAAAGCAGCTGCACTGCAACAAATGAAAGTGCAAATTAATAAGAGACCACAGCAAAAGAAAGACTATTGGTTTTGCTCACCCACAGCAAATTGGCAGGATTTACAAGAGGACACTTTGATCTTTCCCAGACTAATTATTGCTCTGCGTTTGACTGTTTTGTGCATTAGATGCCCTCCATAGAAAAATGTAACTACTGTTGTACACTGCTGTAATACAAATGAAAAGGTAACATCCAAAAATAAAGGATGCATAGGTTACCCAATAAAATAAATATATAATAAAACTTTAAAAATGCCTTTTGTAGACAAATGTAAGTTAGTTGTAGACATGTAAGTTAGTTGTAAACACTGAACAGATATTCAGGGGTGTGAGCACGTGCCTAAGTGACAGAAATTGAAAATATAGCTGATAAATAATTTTACAACAAATACATTTTTCAAAAATACTCTATAATATGGAACCTCAGAGGATCTGTTAAATGCACCACTATATGAAAACATAATGAAATGGAATAGTTATTCAACAATCAAAAGTCTCTCTCTGTCAGCAAGTATTTTTTCCCAAAATTTTGAAATGTCAGCTTTAACAAGAGACACACAAATAGCTTTACACAAGTAGAAAACAAACTGAAAACTCCACCCCCCCCAAAAAAAAAGGAGTGAAAAACCGTTATCATTTTGAGTGAAGAGCAAGGGGGCAAACACGCATTTGTGGGACCTGGATAAGGTTTAGATAGCTTGCTTTAAGCCAGGTTAGGATGCTAAAACAGCCTGGTCAGGACCAGCAGGGAGGGGAGCATTACAGAACAACACAGCCCTGGCAAGTGGCTGGGCTTTCCCGGCCCTGGGACTGGGCTGAGAATGTATACAAGTCTTGAGTAGACCAGGCTTATCCATTTTAGACTGGGTTAACCCAGGTCATAGGTGAACTAATTTTAGATTGGGTGCACCATTTTTAGGGTGATTTGCCTTGTGAGCATTTGTTAGCCAGGACATTTAAATTGATCTATCCACTTGTACATACCCAGAGTCTTTTTTCTCGTTTTCTAAATATTCTTAACTGTTCTTTGTTTAGAAATTCTGGCTTTGTTCTACCACCTATAGAAATGTTAGTTGCTTGCATGAGTGTAGTGTTCTCTGTCAGAGCTGATTTGAATCAGTGCCTCGACACAGTGGAACTTTCTAGCACAAGGCACGGTAAGGCAGGGGAAGTCTTGGCATGGTGAAGAGTTCCAGCGTGGATAGAGTTCCCGCCGAGGAAATGCAGATTTGCATAATGTGATTGGCTGATGTTAAATTATTCCCACGTGGCGGCTGGCAATTGGCTCGCTAGCCGTATAAAAGGGAAGGGGCATTTCCACCCTAGTTGGAGAACTCTGCAATTCCCCCTGGAGTGGAACTCCGGCAGCTTGATCACCTGCCAACGACTCCCCGTCAGCAAAGCCTTGCGACGTACCCTTCATGTTGCATGCCCGAGTTAGACCCGAGCTACCCAGTCTACAAGAGCTCCTCGATTAATGATTAAAGAATAGAATTGTTGCAACTACGATTGCCTGCGCTGTATACGACTCTACAGTGTAAGTAAAGCTACCTCTGTTTTTCCAATTGATACGTGTCTCGTTTGTGCCTAATTCCGCTCCGGTGATAGAGAGTACCCATCTACCCGTCACCCCAGCTAGAGTTCCCAAGGACTCCCGATCCTCGATTCCCCCTCGGCCCCCACACTCTTGTTTCTAATAACCAGGGATCCTAGTTTTCTCTGTTTAAACATCACAAATTCTCTGATTTTAAAACAAAAATGCAAATTCTCCTATTAAAACCCCCAAAATCCGTGTTTTCCATGATTAAAATAAAAAGCCACTATATATAGGTGTGGCAGGACACCGTGGGTGGCTGCCACTTTTAGGGGCT
>NW_005841835.1:5338462-5350840 GCF_000455745.1 Alligator sinensis
GGAGGCTCCTGGTCCTGGGCATGACCTAAAACTGCACCCTGCCGGGAGTGGGTGGCCTGGTGGGGCTCTCAGTGGCGCAGGAGCCCCCAGGAAATACCAGGCCAGTTACCACCCTGGTGAAAGGCAGGTCGGGGCGCCTTAACCCCTTGCCCCCACCACCGGGTGGGCAACCCCATTTGTTGTGAAGGGCCCAGAGGGCGGACCCTGAGAGAGAGTGAGGGGCTAGAGACCCGACCCAGACAAGAGAGTACCCTCGACAGGCCCATGCTGGGGCCAGGACCAGGAGGGTCAAAAGGGCCAGGGGCCCAGCACAAGGGACGTCCAAGAACCAGGGGCCTGGGGTCCTGACTCGCCTGGAGGTGGGCCAGGGCTGGTAGCCAAAGGTCCCGGGGGGACCACACCCAAGAGGGTAAAATGGCTTCGGGGGGCTAGGTCGCCCGAATGAAGGCGGAGAGGCCATCTGATTGGAGGGATCATGGAGGGGTCCTGTTAGGATGATTCTGGGGCCCAGCATGGGGGCCGGTGAGGATGTAAACACCAAGATGCCATCTGCAAGGCTTGGGCTGCGGTGTAGGGGAGGAAAGGAGCCGCAGAGAGCGGCCCCTGGCATCGGGGCACCAAAATGGGCAGCCTCCCGCTTGAGTGACATCAATCAGTGAATCGATTAATATCAAGGCGTGGTGGACAAGAAGGCGGGCAGATGGCCCAAGAACAGGTGGGCGGGCCATGGAGATCGGCCCAGAGGAGGCCCCCTGTTACAATAGGTATGAGTTGAACACAATATTTTATTCATATATTTACAATTTTAAAGCAATTTGGAAGTCTACTAGTGCCTCCACCACTATAATAAAATAAATTATAAATGCCTATTAATCTTGTCATTTGATTTGGGGGGTTTTATCATGGAAAATCAGAGCTCCCCCTTCACTCACCAGGATGCGGGTCCACCTGTGGCTGTCCCCACTCCACTGCTCTGTGGCACTGAGCAACCCTGATATGCTGGTGCCCTGCCCATGCCATTGAACCCAAATCCCAACCCACAGCCCCCCCACCCCTGCTGGTGCCCCTTGATCCCCACCCACAGTCCCCTGGGCCCTGCCAGTGTCCCTCACTCCCCAATCACAGCCCCCTGTCCCCCCAACCCTGTCAGAGGGGAATCCCAGCTGCCAGGCCTGCAGGGCCAGGGACCCAGCTCCACAGACCCCCTGCCCCTGAGCCCCAGCTGCTGTCTGTGGGAGGCAGCAACTGCTGCAGGGGAGCAGAGTGTGGAGCCCAGCTCCCCCTCCCCAATAGATGGCATGGTGAGGCAGAGCCCATTGGGGTGGGTGGATACAGGACTTGGAGCTCCCGGCCCTGCTACCCTCCCCACAGGGCCTCCACAGCACATTGGGTGGGACCCGGTGTGGCAGGACAGAGCAGGGCCAGATGGAGAAGTTTGTTGCTGCCATCAGAAGCCCCACACTGCCATGGCAAGGTGTTCCTTGCCAGCCTGGCAGCAACAAGGAGTACAACTCCCCTGGGCAGGCAGGGGTGCATTGCCATGGCTGTGCAGAGCTCCCAGCAGCTCCAAGTAGCTTCCCCTTCCCGCTCTGCCTTGTCACGCAGGGTCCTACCCACTGGTGGCAAGGCAGCAGGACAGGGAGCTCCGAGCCAGAAGCAGGCTGCCTGCATTCACCTCTGCCCTGGGCACAAATCTAAAGGGTATGCGCCCCCCCCCCACTCGCTCCCCCCCAGGAGTGCAGCAGGGAGCTAGACCCTACTCCCACCTGGACAAGCTACCCATGGCCCCATCCAGCTCCCCACCCAGGCCCTGCAGCTGTGCAAGGGTCCCTAAGCCCCATGCATTGCCCTTGCTGGACAGCAGCCCCACCCCAACCCCAGCCCCAGCCCCAGCCCTGCCTAACTCCCTCCCTCCCCACCTTATTATGGGGGCCTCAGTTCCACACACACACCCCACTGCCACCAGACTTACCTGCAGGGAGCTGCACTCCAGACTACCTGGTGGCCATGTGTGCAAATGCACATGGTACCCCCTGCCGATTGTCCTCCTCCCACTCCCTCCAGCCCCTTGCAGGCTGGAACTTTGCCAGCCTGAAAAGGGAAACCCCCCATTTCCTGTGTTTTTCTCCTTTAAAAGAGAAAATCCAGGTTTTACCATGTTTTACCAAGGCAAACAAAAAACTTGGATTCCTGATAATAACATCTCTTTTACAAGTGTGTGTGTGTGTGTGTGTGTGTGTATGTGTGTATTATTGCTGTACCCAAGAACTAAATGTATTGATTATTTTAAAACTTGCACATATTATAACAAAGATAAAATATTTTATTTTGTTGGAATTCATAAAAATTAAGCTGCCATAAGCTTCTGCTTTCAGTGAAGCATTAAGCTGTTAAGATAGATATTCACAGTGTGGATTCAGGCTATAGCACTATTCTATAGTACTCAAACCATGTTTAGCAAATCACAGAAGGCATAAGATAAATGTAGCCTCTGCTTCAGATAGCTTAGTTTTAGATATGACATTATAAGTCAAGATAAGAAGAAATGAGGGAACATACTGCGGATTAAAATAATAAATATTAAAGAAATACCATTAGGCAGTTCCATAAACAGAAATTATAGTCTGGTGGTTAAGCACTGAACTGACTCACAAGATGTAGACACAATTTTCAGCTTTCTTGCACGCTTGAATTTAATCATCTCGTGGTCACTGCTGCCCAAGTTGCCATCCTTTTTACATTCCTGAACAATTCTTCCCTGTTTGTGAGCAGCAGCTCAAGAAGAAAATGGCCCCTGGTTGTCCTCTCCAAAACTTTCACCAACAAATTGTCCCCAGCACTCTCCAAAAAATTCCTGAATTACCTTTGCACTGTTGTATTGCTCTCCCAGCAGATGTCAGGGTGACTGAAATCCACGATATGAACCAGGGCCTGTGATCGGGAAACATCTGCTAGGTGTTTGAAGAAAGCTCATCTACCTCAACCTCCTGCTCTAGTGGTCTATAGCAGATAGCCACCAGGGCATCACCTTTGTTGCTCTTCCCTCTGACCCTAACCCAGAGACTTTCAACAGGTCTATCTCTAGTTTCATACTGAAGTTCTGAGCAATCATACAGCTCTTTTACATAAAGAACAACTCCCCCTACTTTTTTTTCTCTGCTTGTCCTTCTTGAACACTTTACACCCCTCCATGTCATGCAAGCTGTCCCACCAAGTCTCTGTTATTTCAATCACATCATAGGTCCATGACTGCATGAGGACTTCTCATTTTTCCTGCTCGTTTCCCAGGCTCCGTGCATTCATGTGCAGACACCTGAGGTAAGAAACTGATTGCCCTACTTTCTCAGGAACTATGAGAAGTCCTCCCCTGCTGCCCCCTCCTGCTTAGGCTTCCTCCAGGTTACCCACTTCCACACTTACCTGAGTTGTTGCAACACTGAATAGCATTGGTTGGTGGGACAAACTAGCACAATAGACTTGGAATGATCAAAAACATAAGCAGTCGTTAAGGCTGTAAAAGACCTCTTTTCTAAATTTCTCTGAAAAGGTTGCCCCAGCACTGTGGCAATGGACCACCTACATGAAAATTCCCCTGAGAAAACAAGTGTGTGGTCAGAGCCATCTAAAAGCTCATCACCCTTGACTGGAACTGGTTAGTTAACATCCAGTTTGGTTAACACCTATCCCAGAAATGAACATCATTAATTGTGAAAGAATCATAGAACCATAGAAAAGCAGGGCTGGAAAAGACCTCCAGAGGTCATCTAGACCAACCCCCTGCATAAGGCAGGATCATCCATGTCCAAACTATCCTATACAAATCCACTATCTAACTAATTAGCAAAACTACACAGTCAACCCTAACAAAACCCCAAGACATAACACCTTAATACACAGGTGGGCAAAATACCGCCTGTGGATCAGATCTAGCCCACCAGGTGACTGGATCCAGTCCACAGCTGTCCCCGTGGCACTCCACATGGGGCCATGCCCTGCCCACTTGCACTGGGGCAACCTATGCCAGACTCCCACCAGCGCCCACCAACCAGACCCCAGCCAGTACATAGCTTCTGCTGGGGCTGTTCCCAGTGTGGCTGCAGCCAGGTGCTGCTCTGTGCTCCCCACCTCCAGCAGTGGCTCCTGCTTTTGATCTTGCCCCTGCCATGTCACACTGTGCCAGGTGAGCAGTTTCAGCTGGGCAGCTCCTACTCCAGTGCACGAGGCTCTAGCTTCAGCTCAGTTGAAGGGAGCTGGGATCTGGAGCCAGACCCCTGCATGCCTACCAGGAGCAGCATGGCACAGTGGGGCAGGAGTGAGATGAGAAGCTGCTGCTGGAAGTAGGGGGTGTCACCTGGCTGGCTGCAGCTGCACTGGGAACATTCTCCCCAGAAGCTGCTCCTGCCATGATGCACTGGGCAGAGGACACAGAGCAGCACCCAGTTGGGCTGCAGGCTCATATGGGAGCATGGTGTGGGCTGCCCCAGTGCAAGCAGGCAAAGCTCAGTCCCATACAGAACACCAAAAGGGCAGCATGGACCACACTGCCCAGGGCAGCTCTGCTGCACGCGCCCCCCGGCCCCTTCCTCTCAACCACAGTAGGCTCATGGGACTTAGCACCGGGGCAGCCCCCCTCCACACACACACATGTACATGCCCTCCCCCACCCCAAAGTACAGGGGCATGTGATCCCATCCTTTCCCACCCCTCTGACTCTACTCTTGAACACAGCTCCTGCTTTTCTACAGCCCCAGAGGGAGTTTTGGTGAGTTGTGGAGGAGGGTAGTGGTGATGACCTGTCCCACAACAGCTGATCAAAACTCTCTATGTGGCCATTGGGCCCAAATAAGTGCCCACCCCTGCCCTAACCTGACACAGGTAAAGCAGGTGGACCACAGCAGCCAACACTCTGCTGCTGCAAAGCTTGTTAACAAACGTTCAAGGGATCCAAGGAAGAGGGCTACACACCTCACTACAGACAAAGGCAAAAAAACCCATATCAATATTAATCTGGCCATGAGGTAAAATTCCTTCCTGATCCCAAATATGGCAATTGGTCTGACCCTGAGTGGGGGGGGCAAGACCCTCTGACCAGGAACCTCCAGGTTTAAGTTCTATCAGAGGCAGTGGCACATACCAATCAAATCCCTAGTCTTGGCTGCAGCCAATACCCAAATGACTCTGAGGAAGGCTTAAAAAACCTCCTGACACATGTAGCAACAAGGGGAAAATTCCCTCCCAGCCCCACATGGCAACCTGCAAAGCCCAGAAGCATGGTAAATACCCATAGCAGAACATAGGCATAGCCTAGATCAGCTGTTCTCAACCTTTTGCACCTTACGTCCCACCAACCATTTTGTCATAAAACCCTGGTCCCACCATGATAAAAACAAAACCCCACTTTTTAAAAAGAAGTGTATTTTTACATGTGCATGCATTTTAGTATTATATTAATCTTTAATGGAAATTTTTAAGGACATTAAAAATTGCAATAATTTTGTTGAGAATAAGTTTTATTGCTATAATTGTAAAAAACAAAAAAAATTCTGTTAGCAGAAATAAGTCCTACCTAGATGACATTCACATCCCACTGGTTGAGAAACACTGGCCTAGATAATCCATGGCCAATGGCTGCCCAACCTCTTCTTGAGCACTTCAAGTAATGGAGAGTCCAGAACTTCCCTAGGCAGTCGAACTCCATTGCTTCACTGTTCCAACTATGAAAAAGTTTTTCCTGATATCCAATCTAAACCTACTTTGCTGCAAATTCCAGCCATTGGTTAATGTTATATTCTCTACAACAAAAGAGAAAAGGTGTTTTCTCTCTTCTTTATGGCACCCCTTCAAGTATTTGAAGACTGCTATCATGTCCTCTCTTAAGCGCCTTTTCCATAAGCTGAACATGCCTAGCTCCTTCAGCCTTTCTCTGTATGACTTGCTTTCCAGGCCCTTTACCATTTTTGTTGCCCCCCTCTGGACCTTCTCTAACTTCTCTATCTCTTTTATAAAATGTGGAGCCCAAAACTGCATACCATACTATAGATGAGGCCTAACCAGTGCTTAGTGGAGAGTACTATCACCTCCCATGTCTTGCACTTAATGCTTCTATTATACCACGATGAAGGCATCCTTATGGTGCCTAAGTATGATTTAAATTTTCCTATTAAACTGTATGGCAATATATCCTTTAACACTTACAAGAATTGGTCCTATTTTTAGTTTGGGCCGCTGATTATAGTTCAGAATTGAAGGACAACACTCAAATCTACCAGCTTAGGAATTCTGCAATTTTTTCTGAGTTAACCAGGCTGACTGGGTCTCCAAGATCTGAAACCTATCAATAAGTATTCACTGTACCTCAACAAACTGGTGTAGTGGGGGCATGTCAAGCAAATATATAGTCAAGATCCTCAAAGTAGATTATGACACATCTATATAGAGTCAAATAGTATTTCACACTTCTATAGTGCAACCAGAGTTTGAGTGCTTTACTGCAGCACTCTTCACACAGTATCTAACACGACATTAACTTGCAGACAAGTGCCAAGCTATTGCTGGACAGATAGCTAAAATAAAGCTTTTTCCACATAGTTCAGTGAGTTCCTTCTCTCAGTCTGGAACTGACAGTCTAGAATGAGATATGACTTGTAAATATGCAAGTATGTGAACGCCCCAGAATCTGGAGTCACTATGTATGGCATTCAAGCCAAATATAACCACTTAAACAGTGAAGTAACTTGTCATCAGGATAACCTGAAGCAGCTGAGGGCATATGGGCATACATAACAGTGACCCATGTACCCACCAAGTGTAAGATCCTGGCGAGAAGTTGGTACATGAACAATAGGCCTGTGTGAAGCAGCTAGTATTCACTTCGGATTCAGATTTGGATTCAACCAATTCGGGGTACATTGATTCGATTTGGTGATTTGAATCACTGTCCTGAATCGATTCAGCCGAATCTGATTCAGAGATTCAGCCACCGCCAAATCAGCCAAATCTCCGAATCAAACAGGCCCCATCCGAATCAACCAGCCCCCACCCCCCCCCCCCCCCCCCAGCCCTGTCAGTGGCTGCCCCCCCCAGCCGTAGCATCCCAGCACTTAAAAAAAAAAAAGCCCCGCACTCACTGGCTTCTGCCAGGCCAGGGGAGGTGATCCCTGCTGCCCCCGCACTGCCCCATGCTGCATGGGGGGACTCTTCCAGGAGCCCCAGAGGCTCTGATGGCTGCTGCAGCATCCTGTGAGTGCAGGGCCTTTTTGCTTTTTTTTTTTTTTTTTAGAGTGCCGGGACACTGGGGCCAGGCAAGGCAGCCATTGATGGCGCTGGGAGAGTGGGTGGGGGTTTTGGGGTGCCCAGGGAGGCTGGGGGAGCAGGCAGGGGATGGGGCCTGGTGGGGTCCCCCCCATGGTGCCCTCCTCCAGCCCCCCGGCCCTCTTCCCCCTACTTACTGGAACGGAGTCCGGGTCCATCTCCCTGTAGAGGCAAGTGGGGACTGCCCGAATCTCCAAATCTTCTCTGAATCTTTTCCAAATTGATTCAGTGGCTTTAAATCAATTTGGACCTTTTAATTGGTCTCCTGATTTGATTCAGATTCAGAGATTTGGCCACTGAGTCGGGCTGAATCTCCTCCAAATCGAATCAGCAACCAAAGCTTTGCACAGCCCTAATGAGCAATACTTGTATCTAAATCTATTTTGCTGGAAGTAAATTCATCCCACATCAGAGTAATTCTGCTTTGAAAGTGGGTTTGATAACATGCATTAAAATGGTAAATAATTTATGATAAAACATTCTGTGTGTGAACACAAGCCACTTCTATGAGAAGCAGCTCACATTGACAAAAATAAGTGTGTACCATAGGCAAACCTTACTTAACTTCATGGTGTAGACTCTCTCTTACTCTGTGTAAGTACAGTACCCATTACAAGCAATTTCAGCATGGGCCTTCAGGCACAACCATAACACAAAAACAAAGGATATCTAGTTTGTACATGTGCAAGTATTGATAATTCTAAAATTAATGCATTTTTCCCATTTACATGAGAATAGCAAGAATATTTTAAATAGTTTATAGCTTTCACAGTGATGGGAAAAAGTTTAAGCCTAAAGGATGAAAATGCAGAAATGATGATAACGTAATGTATTATTTTTAAATCTCATTAATTTCACCTCTACATCTTGATGGAGGGAGAAGTAGGGGGCTGACTTGTGGTTTTTGAATGCTTGGGGTTGCAGTACACAGGAAAAACAGGGACTAAAGAACCAATGTAGAGCAATGGAACCTTGAAACATACCGTCATGCTCTTCCTAATTGTGTGGGACTAGTGAAAGGGCTTTTCATACTTGTTCCAGAAAGTCAGACCCTTCCCCGATAGAAAAACATGGGAGAATTCTACACAGGGAGATTCCCTCTGAGATGTATTCTTCTTTTGCCTCTCTCATCAGTTTTATCAGAGGGTTAGAAAGGAAATGGAGAAATGACATAAATGGTAATAAGCAGAGTTCAAATTAGTACAGTTCTAATACAGTTTCCCTAAACAGTATACACAGATTCCCCCTCAACGTCCTTTAAAATTTAAAAAAAAAAATCCATGTTCTATGCAAAGGGTAGTTAAATTGATAGTGCATTAGCAGAATACATTCCTGCCATCACCCTAGCAGCAGCTATGCTGCAAGAAAAGAATCTAGCCCCACATTTATAAAAACTACCTTGAAGTTGAAAATGTATACTTAATACTTTGATTTCCATAGCATAACAATAAGTTTACCTGTGGGCTGTACATGTTTCCACATAAGGCATAGAGTTTTCATGAATGAAAAAAGTGTTCCATCTTTTTTGCAAAAAACCCAGAAAAACAACAACAACAACAAAACTACTGTAGGTTGGGATGCGGAGGAAGGGGGGCAGAGCATTGGTTTTTTCCTGTTTTTTCTCTCCACATAACGCAAACCACAAACTTTAAACATTTTTCTAGGGTAATATCTCTTATTGAAGTAACTATGTTGTTGGGATAGTTACACAAGCTTTCAAATGCAAGGCATTCTTCCTCAGGTCTGTGCTTGGCTCCCTGGGTTCAGAACCGAGGAAGAATGTCTGCCATTCAAAAGCTTGTCTAACTTTATCCCAACTACATAGTTGATCCATTAAAAGATACCAACCTAAAATTCCTTGCCTTTCACATAATTTCTGGACCATGACAGCTACAATATCACTCTTATACTACTAAAAATTAAGAGAAATTCCTTCATTTGGTATGGTATCATGAAGGCTAAAAGATATTGGTGAACTCCAAATGGTTAAAAGCCCCATGCTTTTACTGTTCTAGTTTTTATTGATGAAATCTGTTCTAAATTAAATATCTAGTTAAAGGGAAGACACTCGTGCTGTTCAACATCTTTATCAATGATTTAGATAAGGATGTGGAAAGTACACTGACCAAGTTTACAGACAATACTAAGTTATGGGGAAAAGCGGTCACACTAGGGGATAGAATGCAAATCCAAGCAGACCTGGCCAAGTTGAAAAGGTGGGCGAAGCGGAACCAGATGCAGTTCAATAAGGATAAATGCAGAGTGCTTCATCTGGGGAGAAGTAACTAGGAACATGGTTATGGTTATGGTTATGGTTATGGTTATGGGATGAACATAAGCTGCCAGTCTGATGCTGTCATCAACAGAGCTAATAACTGCATACTGGCCAATGCATACTGGGATGCATTGGCCAATGCATTGCAAGCAGGGCTAAGGAAGTGATACTTCCTCTCTACTCAGCACTGGTGAGACCCCAACTGGAGTACTGTGCCCCATTCTGGGCACCGCACTTCAAAAAAGACATGCAGAATCTTGAAAGGGTCCAAAGAAAGGCCACAAGAATGATTAAGAGCCTGGAGGACAAATCTTATGAGGAAAAGATTAAAAGGTCTTTTAATTGGTCTCCTAATTTGATTCAGATTCAGAGATTTGGCCACTGAGTCGGGCTAAGTCCCCAACCTTGGAATTCTTCAAAAGGAGACTGGACAGACACCTTGCTGGGGTCATTTCATCTCAGCAGTATTCCCACCCAGAGTAAGGTAGTTGGACTCAATGATCTTTTGAGGTCCCTTCCAGCCCTTAATTTCTATAGTAAGTAACAATGCACATAAATCAGAATGGGATAATAGGAATGTTACCCATATGAGCTTTTCTATAAAGCTCTTTCTTTCCTTCCTAAGTAACAAGATTTAGTTCATCTGTAATTAACAAACCCTCACATTCTGTGTAAATAGGATGGTAATTAAAGGCCAAAACAAGCCTTAAATTTTTAAAATAAAAGTAATAAATATGAAATTTAAGAACTTTCAATACTAACAAAACATTTTCTCCTTAGTAATTTCTAGATTACTTCCAGCTTTAAAAAAAAACTTTTGGCAAGCTCCATGCTTGGCGTGCGCACATACGCACAATAGGGTATAACTTAAGTTCTTCAGGAAATCTCATAAAAATGAACTCAACGTATAACGATGCCACAAATACATCATACAGTTTAAAAATACAGTTTTTTCCTCTGGGGGCTTGAGCTTGAAGTGTCTATTGAAATGGGTTTAGCACTACAGACCTGTTGTATAACTATTAATTATACATGAAAACACTTACCCTAGTAGAAATCAACACTGGAGGATTTTTGCACATACTTCTCAAGGTGATTAATCTCATGCAAAAACTGACGCATTGGTATGAAATATTTACCACAGCATTATTTTAAGTAATTTCTATACATTTTCAATATTTAGGAAACTTCAGATGCAGAATTTAAAAGGTTACATGCTACTAAGTGCACAAACATCCATAGTTAGGGACCTACCAAAATTGCTATTTTGTGGATTTTGCAAAATTCACACAATGCCTGTGAAATCTGTGGAAAAAAGAAAAAAACAAACTTATGGAAAACAAAATGCTGGCTCCCTTTGGGAAGCCAGCAATCCTCAGGGCACTGCAGCAGCCCTCAGGACAGGGAAGGGTGGACTCCCCACTCGGAGGGCTACCAGCAAAATGGCTCCCACCGCAACCCCTCACCACTAACTGACTGTGAGCGCTGCCTGCCATGTGGTCCTGCCCCTTTCCAATTGGCAGAGAAGGGCAGGGCTGCATGACAACCACCCCTTGTGGCCAATCAGTGGTGAGGGGTGGGGTTACATGACAGGCAGCCCTCATAGCCTGTCAGTGGTGAGGGATAGAGCCACAGGGGCCCTTTGGCCAGAGGCATAGCGGGGTCCACTGTGCTTCACCCACAAAATGGCTGCTAAGCCCTGTGTTCTGTCTACAAAATCAGGGGGAAGCCCCTTTCAATATGGAAGGTTCCTATCCATATCATATTGCAAGGGCAGCAATTCTCAACAATTCAGGTCATCATCTTTGAAAACTCATGGAGATCAGGAGAGGTCCTGGACGATTGGAAAAGGGCAGACATAGTGCCCATATTCAAGAAAGGAAAAAAGGAGGAGCCGGGAAACTACAGACCAGTCAGCCTCACCTCAGTCGCTGGAAAATCATGGAACAAACCCTCAAGGAAACCATTTCTGAGCATTTCGAGGAGAAAAATGTGATTAGGAACAGTCAGCATGGATTCACCAAGGGCAAGTCATGCCTGACCAACCTGATTGCCTTCTATGACGAAGTGACTGACTCTGTGGATGCAGGGAGATTGATGGATATGATGTACCTTGATTTTAGCAAGGCTTTTGATACAGTCTTCCACAACATTCTCACAGGCAAGCTAACGAAGTATGGGCTAGATAAATGGACTGTAAGGTGGATAGAAAATTGGCTGGAACATCGGGCTCAGACCGTAGTAATCAATGGCTTCATAGATTTCATAGACATTTGGGCTGGAAGGGATCTGGGAGGATCATCGAGTCCAGCCCCCTGCCCCAGGGACAGGAAGTCAGCAGGGATCATAGGATCCCAGCAAGATAAGCATCCAAATGTGTCTTGAAGGCATTCAAAGTGGGTGCTTGAACCACCTCTGGTGGCAGTCTATTACAAACCTTGGGGACTTGGACAGTGAAGAAGTTCTTTCTTATGTCCAGCCTGAATCTGTCGCGGTGGAGGTTGTGACCGTTTGATCTTGTCATCCCTTGGGGCGCTCTGGTGAACAGATGTTCCCCCAGATCCTGATGAGCACCCCTGATCAACTTATAGGTGGCCACCAGATCACCCCTGAGCCTGTGCTTTTGTCTAGATTGTCATGATGTCTAGTTGGCAGCTGCTATCAAGTGGAGTGTCCCAGAGGTCGGTCCTGGAGCTAGTTTTCATAGATTCATAGATGCTAGGGTCGGAAGGGACCTCAATAGATCATCGAGTCCGACCCCCTGCATAGGCAGGAAAGAGTGCTGGGGCTAG
>NW_005841835.1:5352258-5368611 GCF_000455745.1 Alligator sinensis
CAAGCTGGGGGGAGTAGTAGATATGCTGGAGGGTAGGGCTAGGATTAAAAGTGACCTAGAAAAATTGGAGGATTGGGCCAAAAGGAATCTCATGAGGTTCAACAAGGACAAGTTCAAAGTCCTGAACTTAGGATGGAACAATCCCCTGCACCAGTGCAGGCTGGGGGCTGACTGGCTGGGCAGCAGCTCTGCAGAAAAGGGCCTGGGAGTTACAGTGGACAATAAGCTAAATATGAGCCAGCAGTGTGCCCTTGTTGCCAAGAAGGCTAACAGCATACTGGGCTGCATTGGCAGGTGTGTTGCCAGTAAGTCAAAGGAAGTGATTATTCCCTTCTTTTTAGCACTGGTGAGGCCATATCTGGAGTACTATGTTCAGTTTTGAGCCCTCTACTACAGAAAGGATGTGAACAAATCAGAGAGTCCAGGAGAGGACAACAAAAATGGTGAGGGAGCTGGGGCACATGACTTCTGAGGGGAGGCTGAGGGAACTGGATTTATTTAGTCTACAGAAGAGACAACTGAGGGGGGATATAATAGCCTTCAACTACCTGAAGTGGGGTTCAAAAGAGGATGGAGCTAGACTGTTCTCAGTGGTGATAGATGACAGAGCAAGGAGCAATGGTCTCAAGTTCCAGCAAGGGAAGTTTGGGTTAGATATTAGGAAGAATGTTCTCACTAGGAGGGTAGTAAAACACTGGAACAAGTTCCCCAGAGAGGTGGTTGAATCTCCATCCTTGAAGGTTTCTAAGACCTGTCTAGACAAAGCTTTGACTGGGACGATCTAGTTGGGGATGGTCCTGCTTTGAGCAGAGGGTTGGACTAGATGACTTCCTGAGGTCCCTTCCAACCCTAAATTTCTATGATTCTATGATTCAAAGCCTTGAGAGCCTTTCAAGGGTGCAGGGAGGTTACCACGCAGTGTTAGGTTTGCAGACATGATATACAAGATAAACCTAAAGATTTCAAGTAAGAATCCAGTGTTAAAAAATCATTCTGACCTATTGTGGTTTTTCTGAGTTCTTTGCAGCAAATGAATTTCTCCACTATTTTTCTTTAGTCAATAAAAGACTGAAAACTGTGAGCTGGCATTTTCTGAGGGGTGTCTTTAGTGAAAAAGGTTGAGAACCACTGTGCTACTGTGTGAAACTTTCCTAGTTAAATTCTTGCTACCACTATGAGTAATATGCTGCTTGTACATGATATGCTATTGATGTATATTTCAAGATTTTTTTCTCCTTTGTTGCCAATCATACATTTTTCCACTATTCAGTTAACATGATTTGTAATAACTGATATAAGAGGAAAACATATTCTTCTGGAGAAAACCAAAATATTCTATAGGTTTAAATGTAAGGTTTTTAACTTACTCTTTAGCAGGATTCTCCTAAAAATGTAATGAAGTATAGAGCAAACGCCTCATTGTGTAAAAGGAGCATTAGCACTGATTTGAAAACAAGCTGGCCTTTTCCATTCTTAGCAATCAAGTGGCAAGACAGACAATTTAACTTAATTACGATCAATAGTTCCTTACTGCCTGCATTACACAAAAGAAAGTCAATACAGATGAACTTGTATTATAAAGAATGAAAGCACCTTGTAATTGTTTACATTAATATTTGTTGCACCCATGTGCTGAATATGTTTCAAAAAGCAATACTGTCAAATGTTGTTCATACATCTTGTACACATAGGGTCTGATTCTGATCTCAGAGTAATGAGACAGGAATAATTGCCTTGAAATCAAGAGAGTTATAATCATGAAAAATTGGTGTAATGTGTAATGTAATCACAGTAATGATTATGTATCCAGTGTAATATTACATTAGTGTAATTTACATAGCCTTAAAAAGACAAATCTGAGATGGGGAATTGGGTTCTTACTTGAACATATATACTTAACCTTGCTGTAATGTTCCATTCAGATAATGAATATGGCAAGCAGTAGGACTGTGCTTGCATTTTCATTGTCTGAGAATCTAAAACCTCTTCATATTGCTGCTGCTGATGAAAGCCTTAAGGTGGCAGTTTAGATCACGAAGTACCTCATTCATGTTGCTTAGCAGATATTGCTTAGCAGAAATCCCACATTTCCTACAGATGTACTGTATGAAAGGCAGTGTTAAAATTACACCTTGAGTGAGAACTCTCATGGTAGTCAAACAAAAATATATTAACCATTTATATATTTTTAGAAACTGACTTGAATATGGTCTTTTCTTAACAGAAATAAAACCAGAAGTAGTATATTGAAAATAATGCAAAACAACCCCCCCGCCCCCAAATTTACAGAATTGCTATTCTAAAATTTAAACTTTTTCATTTTTTCCAACTTGGAGTTCAAGATTAACAGTCACTTTCAAATAGGATTCTGCTGCTTTTCTTAAAAACTTAGTGTAAAGTTTGTTAATAACTATCAAAAAGTTTTCAAATTATTCATATAAGAAATTGTAGTATTTCATGCAAAATGATATCCACTTCAACACAAAAGTAATTTCTCACTCGCAAAGAAATGAAAATCTATATTCTACTTTTTCTTGCATGTATCTTTAAAAACCTGACACTAGACAAACAATTCAATCTCTAGACAGTTTTCTTTTCTCTTACAGCTTTTTACTTTTACATTCTGTTTCTGAAAGGGATACTTAGTTTTAACTAGATTGCAATTTTATTTTAAAAGAGTTGGAACAGATTTGCTAGAATAAGTTTAAGAGTAGTCATTGAGAGTATTATCTGTATGTACTTTTAGAGATGCAAGAGCCAGGAACAATTGTCTCTCTCTAGACCTAATACAGATAATGTTTGGCTCTCTGGGACAGCAGCAGCGTAATTGTAGCAAAGGCGATAAAGTTGGCTTTTCAAAGTATACTTTATCTACATTAATATTTTTATTGAGCATATTTTCTTTTTGGAGCTTTACAACATGCATTTCTGAGATACTCATCGTTATAATATCGAGGGACTTCATTTTACAATTTGACTTTAAAAACTCTAAGCACATTTTTCTTGTGCATGCACAAAAAGTAAAAATATCTTATGTCTGATTTTTAAACACAATATTTAAATATGTTCTTTTTATTAATACTATGAAGAAGGTATAAAGCAGATGACCAATGAAAACAAAGGGTTAATTGTCATATGTTGAATCAAATTGGCACACATATAACAAGAATAATGTTTTAAGTTTCTATCTAACCATTTCTAATATACGTATTCTGGTAGAATGCTGTTTTTCATGAGACTTAGGCCACCTTTATACTTCCTCCCAAGTCCTAACCAAGATGAGGGCCACCACTAAGGTGTGAAAGACATTCAATGAAAGGTGAAATGGGATTTGAGTCTATGCCACGTGTGCATGTCAGGACATGCAATTGTGGGTTGGAGATCAGATCCCAATCACACCCTATTACCAGTGCAGGGGCCAGGCTCCCTGCACCTGCAAGTAGCAAGCTGGGCATCCAATGCACCCAGCCTTGGGGACACACCAGAGACTTGAAGGACTTCTGTGTGCTCACACAGCTGGAAGTGCGAGTTAGCTAACTAGGACTCTGACAATTTTCACCTGATCTGACCACAGAAATTGGTCTAAAGCCATGACTAATCACAAGTGCACACCTCAAACAACTTAAAAATTGCTGATCAGGTGAAAATCTGAACCCTCCTTGCATGAGAAGTCAGATGAAGGTGTTTCAAAACAGAGCATCTTCTGTAACTTCTGTCTGCACTGCCTCCTAGCCTGTTGCTGTTTTCAGAATGGTAGGGGGGAAAAGGAATAGAAGGAGTTAAGTTTGGGGGGGGGTTCAGCCCCTGCTGGAGGGTGAGGTTGGTGCATTTGAGCCCCCCTGAGGTGGGGGACTCCAATTCACTGACCCCAGCCTCCAGCCTCAGCTAGGGAACCCCTAAGAACAACCTCCCTGTGCTCCCTCCCCCCCCCCCCCCCGCCCATTCTGAAAACATTGTAGCCTCACAGGGAGGAGGGGCCATTGCTAGGGGAAACCAGCTGCAGGCTCTCAACCAGCAGCTAGATTCCCCTCCCCTTGGAAACAACAGTCAACTACTGTTTGGTCCAGGGGATTGTTGTAACTCAGAACGCTTCGCAAAGTGTTCTGAGTTACAGCAGGGAACTGCACTTCTGTCTGAACCTTCAAAGGCCTTTAAAGTTTTCAGTGCATTTCTGAGGCTGGGAGTGCTAGTTAGCTAACTGGTGCTCCCAGCCATGTGAGCACACAGGTGTCCTTCAAGGCTCTACTAATTACCTGAGGCTGGGAGCACTGAGCAGCTGATCAGTGCTGGACACACATTCAATGTAAAGTGCAATAGGAACCAGCTACAGAGTTATTATTACACATATTTTGTGTAATCACTTTGTGGCTTATTCCCTGTTTTATCATGCCATTAATTGGGGCTGGGTTACTACTTAAAACATGATTAATAGGGCTATACGAAGCTTCGGTAGTCGATTAAATTCAGAGGAGATTTGCCCTGATTCAGCGGCTGAATCTCTGAATCTGAATTGAATTGGAAGACCCATTAAGAGGTCTGAATCAAATCGGAAGTCTCTGAATTGATCTGGAAAAATTTGGGGTCAATTCAGAGATACAGCTATAGGCTATACAGGTTTCCCTCACATAAAGTGAACCCACTTTATAATGTAACAAATAGGAATAGGTTCCCAAGGCGGTGAGGGAGGGAGAGAGTGCAGCTGGGACTAGGGAAGGGGTGGGGGAAGGAGTGCCATTCCTGGGGCTGCACAATGCTCCACCTGTCCCCACTCTCCCCAGCTCCTGGGCTGCACCGTGCCATGGTGCAGGCAGCTGGTGTCGGCTATTCCCAGGGCCACTGCAGCAGGGGGTTGGGGGAGTGGTAGGAAACAGAGCCCCAGTGGTACGGGACAGAGCAGGTTGTCCACATTCACCCTAGTCCCCACTGCAGCAGCCCCAGGAACAACCAGCACCAGCTGCAACAAGAACTGTCAGTGGGTACGTGGAGGGGCATGCCTCTTGCTGCTCCACACCCCCCAAGGAGGGCTGCGGGTTGGAGTAATATTTTGGGCTCTTCCCAGGGCTGCATGCCCCTGAATCTGTGTGTGGGATGATAGCAGGCTGCCGCTACAGGCTGGGGCTGGTGGCAGCACCAGGCTGTGTCTTCCTCACACTTGTGGGCAAAGTCCATTCACTTTTGATTCCAGAAATGTAGCCACATGCTTGCAGTGGCCCAGGCCAGAAGCTGGAAGATGCTAGAACAAGCCTCCCTCCTCAGCGGGAGCAGCCAGCTTGGGCCAAGCCTAGCCCGGCCACCTTGTAAGGAGGGGAGGGGGATTGCAGTATAGGTGCAAAGCATCCTGGGATGCTGGGGGATTGTGAGTTGACTTGGATACGGAGAGGATCTGGGACAGTAGTTCAATAAATTGAATTAACCTAAATCACTTAAGTCTGATATTACATCAATCCAGGTTTATATCAAACAGTTTCAACCATTTTGACCGCAGACAGAAGTTACATTTTTCACATGATTGGGCCCCTGAAAGTGCTCTACTGCCCTACCATGACATACATGCATGGCTGCAGAGCACTTTTAAAGTGGCTGATTGCATGAAAAATTAACCTTCCTTAAAAGAGATATCAGATGAAGGCAGACGTCCTTAGACCAATATGGCTACAACCTACACCCCTGTATCAGATGAATGCACACTGCTTTATAGCAACTTAGGGAACTTGTGTTCCCTAGGGTTAATTTTTTGTGCATTTGAGCCTGGGGTGATGCAGCCCAGCTCCACCCCTGGAGCTGTCAGCAGGGAAGTAGGGGGCAGGAGGGAAGGGGAAGCCAGCAGCAGTGTGCTACTGGCTGGGCTTTGCCTGGTCTAAGCTGGAAGGAGGGGTGGAGGGGGGTGGATCAAAACCCCCTTGCCTTGTGGCCCTGGCCTGGCTCCCCTCAGTAGCCCAACTGGGGGAGAGCTGCAAGGTGGGAGGGCTCCAATCCAGCCCCTCTCTGCAGCTCAGGCTGTGGAGTTCATTCATTTCCCGTGGCCTAATAGAGCCTCATGTGTAGATGCTGAGATATTTACTGCTGAGCTAATTAGGCAGCTCCACAGTAAACATCTCATGTAGATGCACCCACTGGCAACTAGAGTCATCTGCCCCTGTGGCTTGAAAGCGTGGGAGGACAAGAAAGCCCGACTGAAAAGCAGGGCTCCACAGCTTCACATCTTCCTACCTCTGGAGGGGAGGGCAGCAACCATGGGCACTTGCTTCTCCACAGGACACTAGCACTACTAGCACTGGCTCAGAATGGCAGACAGGGGAAAAAAGACAGCACTTACCTCCTCACAAACTGGCTGGGCACCGTGGCACCCTTAATGGGATTTTGTGGCACCGTGAGGTACCATGGCATCCCAGCTGAGAATTTCTGTTCTATACTGTGCATCACTGCCTGAGGTTAACCTTGGCAAGGTTACCTTACAGCTAAGCGTTTTGTTCTCACTGCATTTTCACCCAGAGGTAATGTACATGTGTATATTATCGCAAGGTAAAAAAAGTAAGGGTTTTTTAGGCCTGCAGACAAGCCCCTACATAAGCTCTAAAGTACCAGTTCAAGTTCACTCTCTCTAGCCATGTCAAGCTCTTGTGTTCAGGGGCAGAGAAACATCCATAATTTCCATACAGTGATTAAAAAAAGAAACATAATGTTCATTAACTTGTCTGTATCAGCCACCCTGTTTCACCTTTGTATACCCTCCCTGCTAGGCACATTCTTTAAATGCAACCAAGGTACAATATAAATACAATTATATTGGATAATGTGTTAGGTGCCTGATAATTTAGCTAAGATTGGAGACACTTGCCAGGCACATAAGGTTGGGGCTCAATGAAAGAAAGGACTAATTTCATCCTTAAATTCTCTTCAGTTGCTACTGAAAAGTGTTAGCTAAGAATTCACAAATACTTAACTTCTATGTAAACAGATATTACAGTATATCTATACATATCTATACATACACACACATTATATACATACACACGTCTATTCACACTCTATACATACATATATATGTACACATACACATTCACATGCAGAAACACACATCTATACGCACACATATATATACACCTCTATCTACACACACATACATGTGTATGTATATACATAAACACAAACACATATATACAGATATATTTATACACATAAATACACATATACATATATGTACATACACATATATACATACACATATATACACCTGTATCTACACACGCATATATACACAAACACATACACACACTCCTATAGCTACACACACTCCTATATCTACACACACACACGTGCGCGCACGCTCACGCACGCGCGTGTGTGTATGTGTGTGGAGAGAGAGAGAGAGTTAGATAGATAGATAGATAGATAGATAGATTATACATATAAATACACATATGCACATATATACATACACAAAAATATATGCACACATGTACACATGTGCACATATATACACATATCTACACACATGTACACACACATAAATCTCTTATTTAAATGGGCTGCACAAACCAGGGGTGGGTGTTGTGATATTGCAGTACCTCCAGACC
Source organism: Alligator sinensis (assembly GCF_000455745.1). Classification (NCBI taxonomy): domain Eukaryota; kingdom Metazoa; phylum Chordata; order Crocodylia; family Alligatoridae; genus Alligator; species Alligator sinensis. Next base: position 5,359,836 of record NW_005841835.1, read on the forward strand.
TGATGCCTGTTCCCTTCTGGGGGAGCAACTGGCCGTTATTTTAAGGGCCGCGCACAAAATAAGTTAGTAGAAAAGGTTCCTATCTTATTCAGATGCACTGAATTAACCCATCCTTGTGGTTGGTTCCCATCAATTTTGTAGCTATGGAGGACAGATTTTGTGCTTCCCCCCTGGCTGCTCCTCAGCCTTTTGCCTAGGAACAAGCAAGACTAGTGGGCATCTGAACTCCAAGGCTTCTAAGCCTAGGGCTTGCATGTAGGATGCCACTCAAAAACCCCAGAGGTTCCTATTAGCATTTTTTGGCACCGGGGGGGTGGATATTGGAGCTTGCTCCAGCTTGTTGTTAAGGATCACATGAAAAAAAAAGGGTTCCGATCAGCCTGTTTGTCCAATATGGGCCAGGTGTTTTATAGGCATGCTTAGCATAGGCTGAATTCAATCAGCTTCATAGCAGATTCCCATGACTGAACACATACTGCTTCTAACAGCAGTTTAATGATAACCAATTTTTTAATAAGAGGCAGGGGGTGCTAGTATGCAAATATAAGATGAGGAGCTTTTTTCTACATGCTGATTGGGGAAAACAAACTTGTCTTACATTTGAGTCAATATGGTGTCTGCATGGATGCACACGCACGCACACGCACACGCACACGCGCACACACACACACACACACACACACACACGCATGCATGCATGCACAAAATCTTGGGATTTAAAATAAAATATTTGTAAGCTGTTTATTTATTGTTTGTTATTCAATTGTTGTAGTTAAAAGATAATTTTGGACTTTTTAATTCATTACAAGTCACTGAGGCAACTTTAGTGCCAAATACCTCACACATATGTATACACACCCACCCACACTCATCCACCATGTTGGGAGTACTTGCCATTAAATTTGCCTCAGTGACTCATAATAATTAAAAATGTCCAAAATAATATTTTACTACACACACACACACACACACACACACACACAGTGTGAAACTAGAGGGTTGTACACTTAATCTTACATAATGTTTACAAATGCTTCTGGAGCTATCAGTTTACCTGGACCTGTTAAAGTTATGTAATTGTTCACCCCACTGCTCTTAGGCCACCGATGCAGTTGTCTACAGTCATATTAGTCTGGCCAGTTCCAATAGTTCCCCAATGGGGATGTTGTTGAGGACCCCTAGAATCAGCACCTGCTCCTGTACATCATGGCCTGGAATGACCGCTACTTCCACACACCTTTTATGAAGAGCTTGGAACTGCCTGCACTGTATTACAAGAGACAGGGCAGGGTGGTCCTCCTTTCTGTCTGACTTCACATTAAAACGGCCTAACCACCATTTTCCATTTTATAAGGGTAGCGTGTTTGTCTGACTGACATACTTTTGTTGCTGTGTGATTTCAAGGGATTAATTGAGATGAACTGAACCAGGAAAGCAAATACATGCTCCTGAAAGCTGCACATTCACAGCTGCTTAACAAGACAACGCAGCTGTCAACTCCTTTCAGAGTTCTACCCTGAGGGGCCATATCCATTGGTTTTAACCCAATTTAGGAGATACAAAGACATACAGGGTTTGTATGCACCATGCAGCAGTATGTCTGGACAGAGCCACCTATCTCCACAGGGAAGCGCCAACTGGATAGGATGTTGGTGAGGTTGCTCCAGGCTCACCTTTCTGCAGCTACTCTAGGTGATGTGCACCCTGAGAGGTCTGGGGCTGCCCTGAGCTGCTACTGCTGTTCAAACAGGCCTGAACAGCAGCTTCAGGTCTGATACATGAACCCCCTCAAAGTGACGGACAGACAGATTCTCTGGGACCAGACTGCAACTCAGGACCTGGACTAAGCCAAGCCTTCCCAAGCATTAAGTAAAATAGATGGCTCATTGCACTGAAGACCCTGTTCTTGTGATGCCAGATCTTTTGAAGGGTGCCTCAAAGTGACGGAAGATAAGCAGATAAACTAGAACAGACAAGTGCAGGCTCAGGCTTGTCTCTGCCGGTTGATCCTTCTCACCCACTACCCAGCTTATCTGCAAGGAAGAAAGCGTTATAATATAAAATTAGTTTTTGAAATTGGGTGCCATTTAATTCAAAAAAGTTATGGAAGGGTGCCTCTAGTTCAAAAAAAGTTGAGTATCACTGTTTTAATCCCTACCTTTACACACAAAGTGTCACAACATTCACCTCATGGTTTCACAGATCCTGAAAGGAAATGCTTGAAGGCAGCCAAATCTGTTTGGGTCTATTGTGCTGATTAGGAAAAGACGCTAGGGTGGCCGCTGACCCATCCCCAGAATATAGGAAATTCCCTTGTGGGGCAGGGAGATGACTGGCCCCTTGGCCAATCAGCAGTGAGGGGCAGGGTGTCACCTCATCAGCCAATCAGCAGTTTGGGTCAGGGCCACCAGGCCCCTCGGCCAATCAACAGTGACAGACAGGGCCACCACAAAAAGGCCACCTACCTCCCTCCTTCCCTGACTGACTTGGAACCCTGCTCCTCCCGTCTGTTCATTGTCCTACCTCTAGGCACAACCACTTAAATCATGAGAACAAGTGATTGACATGTATTTCTACCAATGAACTGAAAGACAGGACAGGTAGTTTATTCCTTATTTAGAAATGCACAGGGGACATGATGTTTTAAAATAGGATGGTCCAGTATAAAATAGGACCAACGGCTACCCTAGAAGATGTCTATGTATAGATTATACATTCTGGGTAAAAGTGTAAATTGTGACTGAAAATTACTACATGGTGAAAAGCCTTTGTGTACCTACTTTTACTGACAAGGCCTCTAAAGTCTGTACCCACCAGACTAGGAAAGATGAAAAATTAACCTTAGCAACTGTACTTTGAGCAACTGCAGAAATGCTAAGGAAGTTGGCTAAAGCTGAGAGAATCAATTTTTTCTTACCTACCTGAAAGGAGACAATTTGAGAAGTGGAAATTTCCAAAGCAGAACAAAAAGAACATAAGGGGTAAAGAAGAAAGAAAAGGGCAAGCCTCACAGAAAGACACAAGCAACTTGGAACAGAAGACAGGAAGGAATACAGTCCTGAACAGGGACTGCCTAAGCTTAGCTGCAGGACCATCCAAGATCAGAGTAGGCAAGCTAAGCTAAAAATTTGCCATGGTCTATCAGGATCCTGAAAAACTCCAGGGCCAGGTACAAACGTTATACTTTTACCTGTATAAGTGATTGGAAACTGATCTATAGCTGGAACAGAACAGAAATGTATCACATAGAGACTGGTTTAAAAATGGCAGAACCTGGTCTAAGATTTGCAGCCACCAAACGGTAAATGTGTGTTCTGCTCACTACTAATCTAAACTATACTTCTTGCAGAAAACGTGCAACTTAGATCAATTCCACGTTGGGCTTTTTGTATGTCTGTACCAAACCCAGAGGATCATGATTTCAGCCTAAAGAATGATCCTAAATGATGAGGAAACGAAGGCAGAGAATTACATGAAGGTTTGTCTTCTCCCATAGATCTGTGTGTCTCTTGTACTGATCAGGAAATAGCAACAGTATGTTAGACTCCTTTAAAAAGTCTGTCTGCATGAGTCCGTCTGTTTTCAGTCTCTCATATTACTGAAGGATTAAACCCAAAACACGCATATGGCTGGAGGTTTGGAAGAGGCTATTTTTAAGCTATGGAAAAATTGCAGAGACCAGAGACAGAGTTCCAGTTTTTAGGTAGGGATGCTAAGTGGAGGATCTGCACCCCTAGAGTGAGTGTAAAGACCTCAACACAGGCTCAGTGCTTCAACTCCATTGGAGTCTGGAGACTTAAAGCACACGACTCAGTGAATTGGGACCCAACAGAGAAGTGTGTTGAGCAAATTAGAAAGGAAGAGAGAAGGTAATCTTCAACACCCTGAAGGCAATCACAATTAGTGAATTAGCTGCTGATGTCTAAAGACCCAGAAAAAAAGAGTAGAAGAAACATGGGATTTGGCTCCAGAGAAATGAAAACTCAAGAATTATCTCCAGAAGGACTTGCATTCATATCTCACCACAGAGTTGGTTAGGGTCAGCTGTGTTCGCCTGGGCTGTGACAAAGGATAACTTACCATAGTTAAGGACCTACCAAAATCATGATGTCACGATATTCATGAAAACCAAAATTTTGGGCAGGCTCCATGAAAAAGCACAGGCTCCACAAAAAAGTGCAGGTTCTGCATTTTTGGTGAACTCCCTTGTCGTGAATCAGAGCAGCCACCGGCAGGCGCCTGACTCACACCGGAGTGTTTAGATTTAGAGCTCGGCAGGCAGGTAATTGATGGATGGAGTGGAATTAACCAGGCACAGACACGTGTAGGTTACAGGAGTTTGTTTACTTACGTCACCTAGATAGTGATGGACGACGCAGGCGAGCCTTTGTTCCGTTACAGCTTCGGTTACAGAGTTGAGTACACGCACGCAGTCAGGTTACAATGGGATAATGACGGACGTGGCGCCGGAACGAACAGTCGAGCTTGCAAGACTTTCTACGTCAATATTTTACGCTGACGGGGTGATTGATTGGGAATTGATCAATTTCCCAATTCTCTGGTGACAAGCACAGGTGTTTCCTGTGAGATCCCCAGAGCTCTCCAACTTGGGTGGAAACCGTTAAACTATTTATAGGCAGAGGTGTTTTACAGGGATACCCAATGGTGAACCGTTATATGGAATCTTTAATTTTTGGCAGGTGGCAGCTCTTTGTCTCCTCAAGTTACAAGGTAGTGGGTTAGGTTTCTCTACCTGTTACGTGTGTGCTACGTGTGAGGAGCTTACGCTTATCTTTGACCAATTATATATAGTTTCCCCTAGCATTTTATTTCAGCTGTCCAATTATCTGTAGTACACCACCAGTGTTTTGTTTCAAGGAATTTCTTGGCAGGGAAGTCTTTTAACCCTTAATATTCAAATGAAGATGATTTGAATGGTATCTCTTGCTCAGTGGCATGGGCACAAGTTAATTGGGTTGTGACATCCCTTTGAAAAACAAAAACAAAAAACAGCTTACCAAAAATAAAATGCTGACTTCCTCTAGAGGGCCAGTAGTCCTGGTGGCTGCTGCAGCCTGGCCATGTAGGCCCATTGGGCAGGGGATGGGAAGGGGGCTGCCAGCACTGCAAGATAGCTGCTGCCCCCCTGTCCATCATATGACCCTGCCTCTCATCAAAGATTGGCTGCAAGAGCTGTCCATCATACAGCCCCACCCTTCTCCACAAATCAGCAGAGGCGTAGGCCATATGACAGACAGCCCTCACAGCCAATCAGTGGTGAGAGGCAGGGTCATATGATGGACAGAACAGCCCTCACAACCAAACAGCAGCAAGGGGTGGGACTACTGGAGCCCCTCAGCCAAGCAGAGACAGTGGGGAGGTGGCACTATGCTGTCTCACAAAAATGGCTGCTAGCCCCACAGTCTGCCTGTAAAATTGGTGGGCAGCCACCTCATGTTTAGTAGACCCCTAACCATATTTACCCAAATCCAAAATGTCTTTGAATGAAAGGTGGTGCCCAATAATTAGATTATGTACATGGAAAAATATGGGTTATAATTTTCCAAGTATAGAATGGAAGGTCATCTTAAATTCATCCCACTCAACCACTGCAGTAGAGAAAGCTGCAGGGAGGGAGCAAGTGATAGGGAAAGCAGAGGTAGGTGCCCTGACCCCCATTTTACTCCTCCTGCACCTTGACCCCCAACCCAACCAGTGCCTGGTACCTGCCCCCTCTGACAATTGCCCCCTCCCCACACTGCTTAATCTATGCAGCAACTCCAACTGATGCTCATACCTTGGGCTGGGCCACTTCAGCTCATCACTGCATGCCCCCTACTCCCTGCACCATGTGATCTTCCCCATGCTTTCCCCAGACTGTATACAGCATGGTCTCCCCCACTCTTCCCTGAACCATGCATCCCCTTCCCTGCTGCACAAATCACCTAAAGCAACCCTGGCCTTGGCCAGACAGAAGTCGCGTTGACAACTCTGGCCTTCACCTATGGCAGGTGGGGGGCTGTGGCCATGACTGAGGCCCCAAGTCGGAGCCAGAGCCAAAGCTCCAGCAGCTGCTTGCCTCAGGCTGGTATTCAAATTCAAAACTAGGCTTCTCCCCTTCCCCCCCTCCCCACCCTTGCCTGTTGGATGGGGATATACATTTGTCCAGATTAAAGTAAATAAGGTAGATCTGTAACTCTCGCCTCTGCACCCCACTATTCTTGAGCAGATAGTTTGGATCTTGAGCTCTAGACACTGTGACTAACTTAACAACAATGGGCAGAGCCAGGTTGAAGCCTTAGGCTGGGCACAGAAGTTACACATAACCCTATTTAAGTGATCAGAAACTGGTTTAAACCTGTAACAGAATAGAATTTCAGTGCATATAAACCAGTTTCAAAATGACTGAAACTGGTTTAAGATGAACCCGGTTGAATGTAGTATCAGACTTAACTGATTTAGGTCAAACCAGTTTATGAAACTTCTGTCCCAGACCACTTCCTGCTTCACGTTAAATCAGGGTCCCCTAGCATTCCAGCATTTTGCAACCCTTAGCTGGGCTGGGCTGGGCTGGGCTGTCTGCTCCAGAGAGCAGGGCTGGCCCTGCCCCTCTGCTTCCTAGTGGGAGCAGTGAGAGCTGACTGGCTGGATCACTGACCTCACTGACTGGCTCGCTATCCCCCTCCCCACCGCACCAGGCAAACCCCTGCTGGGGTCTGGGGTCCAGGGCCAGCAAGAGGGGTTAAACTTCCCTTCCCCGAGTACAGAGCTGCTCTGCCCTGCCCTGCTTACTTAATGCTGGCTGTGACTATGGACTACAAATCCCAGAGGCACCTGGAAGCAGGACAAGGACGTGATAAGCAATGCTGCAGGGTCCTGCTGGTATGATTCTGGACTGTAAATTCCAGAGACCTCAGAGGCAGCTGGAAGAGAAAGCGAACACACAGCCCATGCTGGCCACATGCAAGGAAGCCATGCTCTAGTGCCCTGTGGCTACTGGCCTGAGCCACTGCAGGCATGTGGCTGCATTTCCTGAATCAAAAGTGAATGTCTGTTTATTGGCTTCTTGGTTCAACCTTTGCAGCTTAAACTAACCTGCAAAGACTGAATCAATTCAGCCTTGGGCTTTTCTGACTGTCTGTACTTAGTTTTAAAGTGCAAGCAATATTGACAGGGGTGTAAGCTGTAGTTGTGTTGGTCTAAGGACATAGGCAGGCAAGGTTCTTTGGGTGACTCTGATATCTTTTATTACGTCAACTTAAATAGTTGGGAGGAAAATTTTTACAAGCTTTCGGGTTTGAAAACCCTTCATCAGGCTAAGGAAGCCTCTACAGTTGGTGTGTGCTCTTCCTGGATAGAATGAATAGTAAAGTGAAGGTTGGAGCTTCTAGGATTATTGCAAGACCAGATCTAGCCTCAGTCAAAATCTTGTTAATTGCAACAAACTCACCTGAGTCAGTTATTGAAACATTTCCAATGTTTGACACAGGGATAAGCTGCCCTTTGGTTTGGCTTTTGTTTACTGCAGGTACTGAGAGACAAATAGCTGCCTACATACTCTTATGGATCTAGCTGTAAAAGACTCACCACATAAACCCTTTGCAGGAGCAAGGACTTAACCCCAAGTCTCCCATTCAATCATCATTCCTTGCTACTATGAGCTCATTTCCTTTACAATATGTTTCCTAATTTGAGACCTGTCTTTCTCATAATTAAGTCAATGAGTTTTTACAATTTACCATGTTTCAACAGGAAACATTGAAGACTATATATACCAAGCAGAATTTTTGTTAACAGTTTTGTTAACAGTTGATGTTTTTATACCTTTTTGATATTTGCCATAACTTTATTTTTTGGTAAAAAGTGAATAAGCTCACTAAGGCTGTCATATAGTAACCAAACAGATTCCGATAATGTTTTCTACCTTCATTTAAACCTAGAATCTGTATTACAGTAAGCAAATCTGTATTACAGTAAGCAAATCCATCGCTGACATTCTCAACAAGCATCTGCATGTAAATTCAATAAGAGAACACATCAATGTGAGTTTAGTTCTTAGCTTAATATTTATTCTGACTAACCTGCTGCCCATCCTAAACAATTCTAATGCACACATATATACCTATAAGTCAATTCCCAAAAAACAAACCCTTAAATACCATTTCTAAGCCAACTCTCCCCACCCTATTCAAGAATCATTCTTCTGTCCAACGCAGCTGCAAAAGTGTCGGTCAGCTGGTTCTGCATTTACTATCAGGACTGTCAGGAGTATTGCTGAAAGGCCTTGAACCAGCTCTCTTGCCCCTGTAGCACAAAGTGAAATTTGGCCTGCATAAAGGATCACTCCCAACAAAACCCATTAAAAAAAGAAGCATTTAAAATGCTAGTATGCTGGGTGTTTTTCAAACTTTAATGTCTCAGAAGCAGTTAGCTTTACCTTTGATATAAAATACATTTCATAAATTTCATATATTTCATAGACATTAGGGCTGGAAGGGTCCTCGGAAGATTATTGAGTACAGCCCCCTTCCCCAGGGGCAGGAAGTCAGCTGGGGTCACAGGATTCCAGCAAGATAAACATCCAAATTTCTCTTGAAAGTGTTCAAAGTAGGTGCTTGAACCACCTCCGGTGGCAGGATATTCCAGACCTTGGGGGCTTGGACAGAAAAGAAGTTCTTCCTTATGTCCAGCCTGAAACAGACTTGGAGGAGTTTATGACCTTTTGACTTTGTCATCCCTTGGGGTGCTCTGGTGAACAAACGTTCCCCCAGATCCT
>NW_005841835.1:5368950-5378262 GCF_000455745.1 Alligator sinensis
TTTCCTCCCAAGGTGGAGAACCTTGCATTTTTCAGTGTTAAACACCATCAGGTTCTCATCCGCCCATTTGCTGAGCCTGTCCACGTCAACCTAGATCACCCTCCTATCTTCAGGTGTGGATGCTTTGCCCCAAAGTTTGGTATCATCAGCGAACTTGGCCAGTCCATTTCTGACTCCAACGTCCACATCATTAATGAAGATGTTGAACAATGTAGGCCCAGGGACAGAGCCTTGAGGAATTGCACTGGTCACAGGGTGCCATGACGATTGACTTCCTTCAACCAGCACCCTCTGGGTCCAACCACAGAGCCAATTCCCCAGCCAGAGGATCGTGGTGGATCCGAGGCCGCAGTTGGCCAGTTTTGCCAAAAGTTAATCATGGGATACCAGATCAAAGGCTTTTTTGAAGTCAAGATATACAACATCAATCTCCTCTCCCTTGTCCAGGTAATAGGTCACCTGGTCATGAAAGGAAATGAGATTAGTCAAGCAAGACCTACCCGCAACAAACCCATGCTGGCTATCCCTCAGGATGTTGCCATCAGCCAGTCCATTGAGAATGACCTCTTTGATGATTTTTTCTAAGACCTTCCCCGGGATAGAGGTCAGGTTAATGGGCCTGTAGTTTGCCAGATCCACTTTCCTCCGTTTCTTGAAGATAGGCACCACATTCACTTTCTTCCAATCTTCAGGCACTTCCCCAGAGCGCCAGGAGTTCTTGAAGATCCATGCCAGGGGCTGAGCTATGATGCTAGCCAGCTCCTTCAATAACCTGGGGTGTAAACTGTCAGAGCCGGCTGACTTGAAGGTGTCCAGCCTCTCAAGGTGCTCTTTCACAAGGTCAGCATTAATGGAGGGCAAGGAATCTCCCTCACCTGGGCCTCCCTGTCCCATAATGGGCAGGGGCGTCCCATGGGATTGATGAAAGACCAACGCAAAGTACCTATTTAATAGATTGGCTTTTTCCTGGGCATTGGTTGTCAGTTGTCCCTTCTGGTTTTGCAGGGGTCCAACGTTGCCCTTGCTTTTCCTCTGGCTCCCCACATATCTAAAAAAGGACTTTTTTTATCCTTCATCCTAGTAGCCAGTTGGAGTTCAGTTGCAGCCTTGGCTTTCCTGGTTAGCTCCCTGCAGGTCTGGACCATTCCGGAATATTCTTCCTTGGATGTGGATCCCGTCCTCCATCCTTTGTAGGTCTTTCTTTTTAGCCTCAGGAGGTCCGCTATTCCCCTGGAGAGCCAAGGGGGCTGCTGTGCCCTTTTGCTGCCTTTCCTCCGAGACAGAATAGCATTAGCTTGTGCATCAAGGATCACACCCTTGAGCAACCACACTTCCTGAACTCCCCTTCCCTTTGGGTCGTGGTCCCTTAGGGCCTCACCGATAAGTCTCCTGAGCTTGTCAAAGCCAGCTTTCCTGAAGTTGAGGACTTCTGTATTGCTGACTTGCCACCTTTATGGCAGATGGTGAAGGTGATCAGCTTGTGGTTGCTGTCACCCAGCTTCCCATCGATTGGTAGGTTGCTGATTAGGTTGTCGCCAGGTGCCAGTACCAGGTCGAGCAGCGCTTTACCTCTCGTTGGCCCATAGACTTCTTCTGTCAGATACAGGTCATCAATGCACGAGAGGAAGCTTTCCGACTGCTCCAATTTAGCTGCGGGCTCTTCCCACAAGATGTTTGGGTAGCTGAAGTCTCCCATGACAACCATGGACCAGGAGCATGCGGCCTCAGCCAATTCCCTGGAGAACTCCTGGTCAAGCTCCTGACTTCGGGGGGGAGGTCTGTAATAGACTCCCACCATTGTGTCCCCTGTGCCATGTTCCCCACAGATTTTAACCCAGAGGGCCTCCTGTCATTCATCCTGGTCGCCAATATCAGCTTGCAGGGACGCGTAGCTCTCCTTGACATAGAGAGCTACACCCCCACCCCTCTTATCCACTTAATCTCTCCTGTACAGGGTATAGCCATCTATACCCACAGTCCAGTCATGGGTGGAGTCCCACCAGGTCTCCGTTATCCCTATGACATCGTAATTATTTGTGTTAAGCAGGAGGACAAGTTCCTCCTATTTATTCCCCAAGCTTCTTGCATTTGTGTACAGGCAGGCACTCGAATGGCAAGCATTTATTATGCTTAAATAATTGTAAAGCAATCATCTCTAATTTTCTAGGTTGGTCCTGAATTTCACAGTTGCATTTCAGCATTCAGGTGATTAAAATGTCCTGTTATGGTCCTGGAGGTGCCTGCTTTGAACTGTCAAAAGCTGATCCTAGTTGACCCAGGTATAAGCAAGTACCTGATTATGTGAATTAAGAAGCAGTGGAGCACCTCCAGTTTTGTGGCACAATTTCAGCCCACAGTTTCTAAGTGTTGCTGACTCCTGGAGTAGGCAACGCAGAAGTGAGAGGGTCGGCAGACATACTGAGGATGGAAAAGAAAGAACCCGCAAAACAAGCTAATTTTGCAAATCATAGAATCATAGAAAATTAGTGTTGGAAGGAGGTCATCCAGTCCAACCCCCTGCTCAAAGCAGGACCATCCCCAACTAGATCATCCCAGCCAAAGCTTTGTTTAGCCAGGTCTTGAAGACCTTGAAGGATGGAGATTCCACCACCTCTCTGAGTAACCTGTTCCAGTGTTTTACTACCCTCCTAGTAAGAAAGTTCTTCCTAATATCTAACACAAATTTCCCTTGCTGCAACTTGAAACTTTTGCTCCATTGACAACAGTCTAGCTCCATCCTCTTTTGAACCCCCTTGAGGTAATTAAATCCCCTCAGTCTCCTCTTCTCTAGACTAAATAAGCCCAGTTCCCTCAGTCTTTCCTCATAAGTCATGTCCCCCAGCCCCCTCACCATTTTTGTTACCCTTTGGTGGACTCTCCCTAAATTTATCCACATTCTTTCTGTACTGGGGGGCCCAAAACTGAGCACAGTACTCCAGATGTGGCCTCAACAGTGCAGAATAGAGGGGAATAATCACTTCCCTTGACCGGCTGGCAAATTCTTACAATGCAGCTCAGTATGCCATTAGCCTTCTTGGCAACCAGGGCACACTGTTGGCTCATATTCAGCTTATTGTCCACTATAATCCACAGGTCCTGTTCTGCAGAGCTGCTGCCCAGCCTGTACCAATGCACAGGATTGTTCCATCCTAAGTGCAGGACTTTGCACTTGTTCTTGTTGAACCTCATGGGATCCCTTTTGGCCTAGCCCCCTAAGTTTTCTAGGTCACTCTGAATCTTAGCCCTACCCTCCAGTGCATCTACTACTCCCCCCAGCTTGGTGTCATCTGAAAACTTGCTGAAGGTGCACTCTATGCCATCTTCCAGTTTAGTGATGAAATCAATTAACAAAACCAGCTCTAGGACTGACCCCTGGGGCACTCCACTTGATACCAGCTGCCAACTAGACATTGAGCCATTGATTTTTACCCTTTCAGCCTGAGCAGCATAGGCCCTTACTCTGCTGCTCTCCATCCTTCCTTTCCTCAGGATCCTGAGCTCAATCATCTCATGGTCACTGCTGCTGAAGTTGCCATCTGCTACTACATTCCCCAATTCTTCCCTGTTTGTGAGCAGCAGGTCAAGAAGAGCACAGCCCCTAGTTGGCTGCTCCAGCACTTGCACCAGGAAGTTGTCCCCAACACTCACCAAAAATTTCCTAGGTCATCTGCACACTGCTGTATTGCCCTCCCAGGATATGTTAGGGTGACTAAAGCCCCCTATGAGAACCAGGGCTTGTGTTTGGGAAACTTCCACTATCTTTTTTAAGAAACCCTCAGCCACCACTTCCTCCTGGTCTGGTGGTCTATAGCAGACATTCACCACAACATCACCTTTGTTGCTTTTCCTTCTAACCTAACACAGAGACTTTCAACAGGCCTATCTCCAGTTTCATATTGGAGCTGTGAGCAATCATATGGCTCTTTTACTTAAAGTGCAACTCCTCCTCCCCTTCTTCCTTGGCTGTCCTTCCTGAACAGTTTGTACCCATCTATGACAGTGCTCCAGTCATGCATCCTCCCATCAAGTCTGTTATTCCAGTCACATCATAGTTTCATAACTGTGCAAGGACTTCCAATTCTTCCTGCTTGATTCCCAGGCTCCGTGCATATGTGTACAGGCACCTGACTTAACTAGTTGATTGCCCTGATTTCTTAGAAAGTATCAGAACACCTGCCCTGTTGCCCCCTCCTGCTTGCTCTTCCTCCAGGTCTCCCAATTCTCCACTTACCCCAGGAGTTTGGTCTCCATCCCCCAGCAAACCTCATATAAAGACCTCCTCACTAGGTTAGCGAGTCTGTCTATGAAGATGCTGTTCCCTCTCTTTTGCCAGGTGCATCTCCTCCCTTCCCAGCAATCATTTGTGCTGCCCAACCCACAGTCTGTGTGGGGAGAATGGACCTGGCTGGACCAACCCGAACTGCTTGTAGGCACAGCCGCACAGCCATGCATCGCTGCCTGACCCTCATGAGGAACAAGCTTGGCCTGCCCCAACCTGCCCGTCTAGTACATGTCTTTGGACAGGAGCCATGGGTCCAAGCTGCACATCCTCGTCCTGTCCAAAGGCACACTAGTGGGCTGTGCCAGTCGGGTTGGGTCTGGCCAGGCCTGTTCTCCCCACACAGACAGTGGGTCAGGCAGTGCTGCCACAGGCACAGTCCTGCTGCCTGCTGCTGCCGGTGCCAGGGGCTGTGTGCCAGGGGGTGAAGGGGGTGGGCATGTGGTGGCATCCTGTCAAACCCCAATTCCATCCACACACCACACACCCCCAAACGCCTCCTGCAAACCCACACTACCCCCACAACCTACGCCCATCACATCCCCCCATACCCACCCGTATCCACCCACATCCCTTCCCAACCTTCTCCTGCAAACCTCACATCTCCCCATCACGCACCCAGCATGCCCAGCTGCCAGACAGGATGAGACCTGCCGGCAGGAGCTGCAGCTGCAGGGACAGCTGTCCCCACATCCTGGTTAGTGAAGGGGTCAGGGGGAGCTCTAATTGTTCTATGATAATAAAACCAAAAGCAAACATCAAAACATAGATATTTAGAATTTATTTTATTATGATGATAGAGACACTGATAGGCTTCCAAATTGCTTTAAAATTGTAATATATCGATAAAATATTGCCCTGCTGATTGATCTTTCTCTCTCTACCCAGGTCCTCCTGGATCTTCAGCCAGGGGGCGCTAGAGGCTGAGGTGACCTGTACTGGCCCCAGAAGTATAAAAACCTGCCCTGGTGAACCATTTAGGGCTACTTGCCCTCAGGAGCTTCTGAGGGAGGAGCTTCTGGGAGGAACTTGGCCATGACCCTTCCTGTCCCAGGCTGCTGCTGCTGCAAGCTTGGTCTCAGGAGCTTCTGGGGAGAGGATGGCGAGGCCCCTTCCTGCCTTGGGCTACTGCTGGCTTGTTCTTGGATCTTTTGGAGGTAAGTTGGCCGCACCCCTTCCTTGGGATGCCTTGGGATGCTGCTGCTGCTGCTTCCCCACCACGGGGAGATCCTCTGCTGTACGCCGCTGCCCCCCCCTCAAGAAGGGGTCCACCACATTGCACTACACCCCTGTTCTGGCCTGCTGCCCAGCCCACTACCAACCCACAATCGGGGGACAGCCTGGGGAGGGAGCCTGTACTGCCTGTGGGCCCCTCCCCCAACATCACTACCAGAGCCTAAAGATGCCTTACCTGCCACAATTGCTTTGGCAGGCCACCCCGCACCTGCACCTCCACTTTCACCCAAAGGACACCCTGAGTGGCTGAACTGGATGGCTGATACCACTACTGCTGCTGCTGTTGTTACTACTGCTGCTATCTATTCTGCTGCTGTCCCCTCTCAGAAGAGAGGGAGATGCCCTGCTGCACAACTTTGCACCACTCAACACCACACCTGCACTGGATTACTCCTTAATTGACTGATTGCTCCTGCCCTCCCCCACAGCTGCCTCACTGCATCTGATCCTGCTTTTTCTGGCCTATTGCTCTGCTGCTGAATGCCTGGCTGGAGGCCTAGACTGATCTTCAACAAACAAAGCCCCTTCACTCCAGCCATCTTTCACATCTGCTTTAGCAGCCTTCCCTGTGTTTTTTGACCTTGTGTGGTAAGTCGTGTGGTCCACTCCCCCTGCCCTGTTGTCTGTTGTATGGCTGAGTAAACCAGCTTGAGACCCTGCCTTCCTACTCCAACCGCCAGTTAGGCTTGTCAGCCGGAGTCGTCAGGATCTTCTGCAAGAATACCATAGGGTAACCCCCTTCTGAAGGAAGGAGAGCACGTGGCATTTCTGGGGACTCTTCCTGCAGCCGTGGACATTGAGGATCACAATATTAAACAACCTCATGGCTGGAGGGGGGTGGAGTAGATGGTTCGGCAGGGACCTTGCACACCTCAATGCCTGGTGTGGGGTTCACCAGCTCGTGCAGCGCCCTCCCATAAGCATAGAAGGCATCTATAAAACTGCGGGCCAGCTATAGATCCAAGGGTTGCAGCTCTTGGGACCCTTGCCTTACCCCGCCAGGGCCCTCTCACCAGTGGTCCAAGGCAAGCTGCACCTTGCTGAAGGACCCCCGGGTTTACTTGCAGTCAAGAAATGCAAGTAGCTTACCCCTGGGGACCGCCAGGACCAAGAGGTCTGTGGACTTGATGAAGCCCACCGGTTCTTGGGTGTTCTTCTCCTGGTCCTGGGACTCAGTGGGCTCCTTAGGCACCATCTGAACCCCTCAGTCCGCTAAGACCCCGGATTCTGGTTGGGATTGGGAGAGCTCTGCAGCCCTTGAGACAGTGGTGGGGGTAATGGTGTAGGTAAGACTCCCTTACAAGATGATAGGGCAGAGCTGGAACCCCGGGGGGTCTGCATGGAGTCCCTGACAAGATCAGCCTGTTGATCAGGGGACCCCAACTCAGTCCCCTCTGGTGTGGGACCATAGGCTGGGCTGATAGCAAAGTTTTTCTGGGAGGGAGGGAAGAGACCCATCAGGCACTGGGGCAGTCAGTGCCTGCCTTGGGGTCTTGGGAGAGAGGACTTTTCTCCCTCAGGACTCACCGGCATGAGCCCCAGGGCCCCTGTCTCCCCCAGATTGTCGGAGGGAGATGGCTTCACTGCTGGACCTACCGTTGGGTCACCCAAGGCCTCAGTCTGTGGTCTTGGGGACGTAGGCCCTGGCCAGCGGAGCCAGCTGTTTCCTCCATGGGCTCCTGCTTGGGACTGTCCAGCAGCCCCGAAGCCTCCTCCATTGAGATTCTATGTTCTATCTTTCCCAGGGGTGGGGTGTTGGGCACAGCTGGGGAGGCCTGCAGAAGCTGGGCCACTCCTTCCTTCTGCATGGTGGTCCTGGGAGTGAGGGGGGAGGGGTTCCTCTACCTCAGAGGGCTCCACCTGTGCCTGGGCCTGCTGCTTGGCTTTGAACCCAGAGGTTCAGTTTTATCACAGGCCAACTGGGCTGTTTGATTCAGTTTCGGATTGAGGAGGCTAAGTTGGGAGTGAAGTAAAGGCAAATTTATTATAGCTTACACACACACAACAGTTAACAGAAAGATAAATGTGATAAGCAGATAATGCAGTATTAAAGAGCTACTAGTAAATAATAACAACAGATAAATCAATTCTGTCGCAGGCCAACTGGGCACTGTGAGGGTATTAGCCACTGGGCTGTTCAAAACAACAAATAGACAGACATGGGTTGGCAACTTATTGATAGTCCCTCAATGCCAGGTGCGCGCCAAGTGATTCCAGCGAAGTCAGACATCCCCAATTGACGCTGTCAGAGGGTTACCGGGGAAGATCCCTTGATCAGGACCCAATCCTCACTCACACCGGGAGTCTGGGGTCTGGGCATGGAACAGAAGTGACCGTTCTGTTCCCTCCTTCGTGCTGGTTACCTTATGCACGTGCTTTTTATACCTAGTCTTATGCTAATGTGTTGGCCTCAGAGCCGCTCAAAATGTTGCCCTATAGCTGTTACCCTATGGGATTGAAAGGTGTTAAAAATTATCATAAAAGGTTACTACCCAGACTCGGGTTTATCCAATAAGCAAATTACAATGCAGAACCTTTAGGTTTGAAATTGACATTGCCTCGCCTAAGTTCCAACCCCTTTTAGTTTTCATTTGAATATGTTTTCTTGAGATGTTTTTTCCTGGAATGTGTTGGGTTAGATCCAGTTTTACCAAGGCTGAACCCTGAGCAAAAAAACCATTAGGTCTCCTAATCTTACAGCTATAGTTTTGCCTATGGGGCCCAGTCAGTTCCACAAACAGTTAATTTTATCATTTTGGTTAAACTTATGACAGACAAGTTACATTTGCAGTTTACAAATTTACAAGCTTATATTAACTAATATTACCTGTTTAGGCAAAATACCAAATGCCTCCAAGAAGCACATATTTATTGCTTATTAATCCCTCTGGTTCTGGCTGTTACAAGGGAGTTGATTGGAGTCTGTCCACAGGGTGGGCGTTGTAGGGACATGTGCCCCATCAGGCACCTGGCTGGAACCTGCCCTTACAGCAGGGGCTGCAGGAAGTTCTGCGGGGGCATCTGCCCCCCACCAGAGGCTCCTGCTCTGCCACTGCTTCACAGAGGGTAAAGGTAAAAGTGAAGGTGAAGGCAACAGCAGCAGCAGTCACCTGAGGTAGGAAGGGGCCAACTTCCCCCCAGAAGCTCCTGAGAGTAAGTAGCCCTGAGCTGCTTGCCAGGGCAGCTTTTTATACTGCTGGAGCCAGCACAGGTGCCAGCCCTAGCCTTCAGCTCCCCCTGGCTGCAGATCTGGGAGAAGCTGGGCAAGGTTTTTGCCCCAAGTGGAACAACTTGCCCCACACCAAAGTGCATGTTCATAGTTTCTAGTGTTGGAAGGGACCCGAACAGATCATCAAGTCCAACCCCCTGCCCTGGGAAGGAACGAGTGCTGGTATCATAATACCCCAGCCAGATATCTATCCAACCTCCTCTTGAAGACCCCTAAGGTATGGGAGAGCACCACCTCACTTGGGAGCCCATTCCAGAGCCTGGCAGTCCTAACCATTAAGTAATGCCTCCTGATATCAAGCCTGAACCTGCTCTCAATCAGCTTATGGCCATTATTCCTTGTTATCCCAAGTGGTGCCCAGGGAAACAGAGCCTCACCTATTTTCCACTGGTCCCTCCTGATGAGTTTACAGATGGCCACCAGATCCTCTCTGAGTCTTCTCTTGTGGAGGCTGAATAGATTCAGGCCCTTTAGTCCATCTTCGTAGGGCCTGGCCTGCTGCCCCTGACCATGTGAGTGGCCCTCCTCTGGGACCCTCTCAAGGTTAGCCACATCCCTCTTGAAGTGC
>NW_005841835.1:5378402-5440773 GCF_000455745.1 Alligator sinensis
CACTTGTCTGTGTTGAATTCCATTCTATTCTCATCTGCCCATCTCTGCAACCTGTCTAGATCTAGTTGGATTCTGTCCCTCCCCTCCAGCGTGCCCACTTTGCCCCACATCTTTGTGTTATCAGTGAATATGGACAGCATGCTTTCCATACCCACCTCCAAGTTGCTGATAAAGATGTTGAAAAGCACAGGCCCGAGGACTGAGCCCTGGGGAACTCCACTGCCCGCATCCCTCCAGGTCAATAACAACCCATCTACCACCACTCTCTGGGTGCGGCCATCGAGCCAATTTGCCACCCATCTGACTGTGTAGGGATCAATGCCACAGTCACCTCTTTTTTGTGAGAATGGGGTAAGAAACAGTGTCAAAGGCCTTCTTGAAGTCCAGGTAGACTACATCTACCTCAATGCCTGCATCCAAGGACTTTGTGACCTGGTCATAAAAGGAAAAAAGGTTAGTCAGGCAGGATCTGCCCGCAATGAACCTGTGTTGGTTGCCCCTGAGCATTACCTCCCATGCTGGGCCCCCGCATATGTGCTCCTTGATAATTTTCTCAAAGGTCTTCCCAAGGACTGAGGTGAGACTAACTGGCCTATAGTTACCTGGGTCCTCCTTTCTCCCCTTCTTGTAAATGGGAACCACATTGGCCCTTTTCCAGTCCTCTGAGACCTGGCCCAAGCACCACGAGCACTCATACAGCCGTGCCAGGGGCCCTGCTATGACCTCCGCCAATTCCCTCAGTACCCTCAGATGAAGAGCATCTGGACTGGCTGACTTAAATACGTCCAGCCCCCCAAGAGTTCCCTAACTAGATCGTCCCTGACACTAGGCATGGCGTCATGTCCCCTGAGCCTGTCTGTAAGCCTAGTGGGGGAGTTGTCCCGGTCCCTGCTCAGAAGTATGGAGGCAAAGAACTTGTTGAAGAGATCAGCTTTTTCCTTTGCTGCCATCAACAGATTGCCAAGCCTGTCCTGTAGGGGCCCCACGTTACCTGGTGCCACCTTCTTACTCCCTATGTATTTGAAAAAGGACTTTTTGTTATTCTTAATTCTGGTCGCCAGCCCTAGTTCCATCTCTGCCTTGGCCTTCCTAACCGCCTCCCTGCAATCACAAGCAATGGAGGTGTAATCCTCCTTGGTGATAGCCCCTTGCTTCCACTGATTGTATACTACCTTTTTTACCCTTAGGGTCTCCTGGATACCTTTATTGAGTCAAGGGGCTTTTTTAGCACCCTTGCCCACTTTGGTTCACATTGGGACCAACTCCCTCTGAGCTCAGAGGATCGTCTCTTTAAGGAACAACCACCCGTCCTGGATTCCTTGAGGCTCTGAGTCCCCAATGTCTCTCTTACTAATCTCCTTAGCTCATTGAAGTCAGCCCTCCTGAAGTCAAGGATTTTTGCATAACTGCTTGCTTTTACCACCCTGCGCTGGATAGTAAATTCCAGCAGACAACTGTCACTAACGCCCAGGTAGTGGAGCACCCTCAGATCCCTCACCAGGTCATCACCTGTGGCAAGGACCAAGTCCAGCAAGGCATTTCCTTTGGTGGGATTGTATACCTCCTGGGTTTGGTGGAGGTCCCATATGTAGGCTAAAAACCTAAATGAGCATTCAGACCTGGCTGACTGATCCTCCCAGCAGATGTCTGGGTAGTTTAGGTCACCCATGACAACCACATCCGTTGTCCTTACAGGTTCCGTGAGCTAACCTGAAAATTCCAGGTCCAGCTCACCCCCTGGTGAGGTGGTCTGTAGTAGACACCCACTATCAAGTCCCTTTCCCCATGACCCCCTTGCATTCTAACCCAGAGCGCCTGTTTGCCCCTCTTCTGAACCCATCCTGATCATTGAGGATGTGTATTGCTCTTTAACATAGAGCGCTACCCCCCCACTTTTCCCTACTCTATCCCATCTATACAACCTATAGCCCTCAATGTATACTATCCAGTTGTGGGTAGAATCCCACCAGGTTTCTGGGAATCCCAACCAGGTCTGGGTTTTTGCTAGCTAGCAGGAGCCCAAGTTCCTCCTGCTTATTCCCCATACTTCTAGCATTTGTGTAGAGGCAATTTAGACCTCCTATGGGTGTTTGTGCTGCCCTCTTTTCCCAAGCTTGCCCGGGCCCTTGTGACTTACCTGGGTTGTTCCTGCTCGTGTCACCTGGCTTGATGTCAAAGTGTCCTCCTGCACCTCTGCATCCCCATGCCCCGACAAACCTAGTTTAAAGCTCACCGTACAAGATCAGCCAACCTGGAAAAGAAAACACACTTACCTTTCAGGGAGAGATATAGCCTGTCCCACCCTAGCATGTCTCCTGCACACAAGTGTGGGTCACGGTCAAAGAATCCAAAGCCCGCCCAGTAACACCAGCTCTGAAGCCGCTGGTTGACCTCTCCGATGCCGGCCTCGTGGTGCTGTCCGCATCTGCTCACAGAAAGAACAGATGAGAAAACCACCTATGCTCCCGTCTCCCTAACTTGGCCCCCAGAGCCTTGTAGTCTCTCCTGACACAGTCCAGACTACTGCTGGCCATGTCATTAGTGCCCACATGGATGAGGACCAAGGGGTAGTGATCAGAGGGCCGAATGAGGTCCGGGATCATCACCATAATGTCCCAAATCTGTGCTCTGGGCAGGCAGCAAACCTCATGTGCCATGGGATCCGGACGACAGATGGGTCCCTCTGTTCCTCTCAGCAGCGAGTCGCCAACAATAATGACATGGCATCTCTTCTTCTGCTTACCTGGCCAGCCCTCAGTTCACTCAATGATGACAGCAGGCTCCTCCAGTACGCTTTCCCCCACCGCACACTCCTCCAGGGCAGCCAGTTCAGGCACATGCACTGAGGCAAAACTCCTTGACACAAATTTGTGAAGCTGTTATTTGAGCTGCTGCAAGCGCACGTGCCTGCATGTGTGGATACACCCTTGGTGCCCATTTCCCTGTTCTTCTCTTCCTGTCTCAGAATATGTAGGGGTTGTAGCCACTGGAATTCCTGATCTGTACTGTTTCTGTTTTAATACAATGTCCCTTCTGCATCCAAACACCTAGTCCTCAGGTGGGATTTGCTAGTATACTACTAACTTCCTTCCTAGGATTTGCTACTATACTTGATTGAGATTCGCTGTATCATAGGCCTCATTCTGTAAGGGCATAACACAAAAATGCAATTAATAAATGAAAAGGGCAGACAATTAATGGCACTTCTCCATTATCTTGAGATAATACAGATGAGTTCTCCTAATAACAGTGAACTTATTACTTGTCATGAAAAGAAATGCTTTCCTTTTTGTGTTACCAGGGCAAAATGTCACTCTGGGGAGCAAGCAATCTTGTATCGGAGGATACCATAATAAAAGACGTACATGAATTTATCACTCTAAGTGGCAAGGGCTAGATTCTGAAAAAGATTAGCTGTTAACACATTCTTACAAATCGCTTTTTCTGGTTATGTGGTATTAATGCAAAGATGCATAAATATGCAAATGATTAGATGAAATAAGCAATCCGTCTGGCTAGGCCCCTAGGGAGTCTATGACAGTAGAACATACTAGCAGAGAGTTCAGGGGTCCATGGAAGAGTATCTAATTTATTTTCAGTTTTCTTGTACTGCAGTATGAATTTAAAAAATTCTCATCTTCCTTATATGTTCCTATAGAACTCTCTCCTTTATTTGCTCACATGTTCTTCTATCTCTGCTCAAGAGGCAGCAATACCACCTCTGTTCAGGTTGAATTTGCCCATCATGTAACAGCTTCTCTACTAACCAAATCCCACCTCCCCTTCCAGTAGCTGTACTTGCTTCTGAGAGTGTGCAAGCCAAGATACCCAACTCCATATGTTAAATATATCTGACAAATCCTTAATCATCTAAATCTTCCAGGTAGGAACATCTTTACTA
Organism: Alligator sinensis; assembly: GCF_000455745.1. Classification (NCBI taxonomy): domain Eukaryota; kingdom Metazoa; phylum Chordata; order Crocodylia; family Alligatoridae; genus Alligator; species Alligator sinensis. Next base: position 5,382,304 of record NW_005841835.1, read on the forward strand.
GTAACACATTTGATTTATGTTCCTTCCTTACCAAAAAAAGGCTCAGGGTAGCTTACAATAAAAAGAAGATAAATTGTAAAAACAGTAAAATATTAAAATAAAAGTAATAAATAACTCCCCAAATAATACCCCAGATAACACCCATGAACTTAACCCCATCTACTAATGCTTACCCAAATAAAATTGGCTTATGCTTCTGGAAGATGTCCAGGCTCAGGCACAGGTGGGCCTCAAAGAGGAGGGAATTCTAAAACTGAGGCGACTATAGTTAGGAATAACACATACACCCCAATTTAGCAACCAAGCAAGCAAGCTATGTTCAATCATTGGCTATTTACAATTAGCTACCATCCACTTAAATTACTTTCCTAAGTCCTTATATAATAGTATTTAAAGTTAAAACCTATTTGTGATAATTTTAACATGTTTCAGAGAGAGTAGAAGAATCTAAGTTCTAGGGTCATGTGAGAACTTTCCACATCTGTGTTTTACAATTTTTGTGTTTGCTTTTAAACACAGCTGTGCACAAGATGATGAACAAAATAGAGCTCAAAATGTTAAGTGGCAGGCTTTTATTTACAATTTGTGGGCAGGAGAATCATTTTACTTCCACTACATACAAGTGGCTGATGTGTAAAATTTAAGTTCTTATGTATGTTTTAATTATCTACTATATTTTAAAAATAACTAGTACCAGTCACCCACCTTTAAAAAAAAAAACATATTTTGTCTACACAATATAGCTAATTAAAGCTTATTGAAAGAATGTCTTTTCCTCAAGAGAAATGAAGAGAAGAAAATTGTATTTGTTAAATCTTTGCATGCAAAATGTCAACTTTTTGGTGAAACTTTTTTTTATTTAACAGGACTTTATGGGAATTGTAAAGCAGGTGTCTGAAACCCCCATTCTAATTTCTGTTCTGGATTCAATGGCCAGACTACATTTCCGGTGATGTCATCACTCTTGTTGAGCCACTATGCGAGAGCACTGGAATCTTTCACCATAGTATAACACTGAGGATCTGGTGAAGAAACCATACGACATCATATTAACATCTTAATTTTTGTATGTTTCTTTGTAGGAATTCAGCTGTTTTCAGTTAAAGGACATTTTTTCCCATTGGAAGAGACAGTTTTCACTCTCTCCACCTCCCAAAAAAGAGTTTAGTTGAAAACCTAATTTTTTGTTGAAAAATCATATACCTACAAATATATCTATCTATCTATTGGGGGGGGGGTTCCCACCAGCCCTACGTACATTAGACCAACAAGTTTTTACTTCAACATCCAAGTGGTAACAAAGGACCATATTTAATCTCCTAAGGCAAGAGCCTTATTTCTAAATAATCAAAACCAACGTATTTTTTTTATCAAAGCATGTTTCTTAATGAAAAGGCCATGTACATAAAACAACAAAAGTGATTTTTTTTTTGGCAAACATTTTTAGTTTTCAGTTAAGTTTCTTGTTTTTCAGTTAAGTTCCTGGTAAAGTATTTCTGTTTTCAAAATCTTAAATATTTTATTGAAAACAGAAAACTGACAATATTTTTAAAATAAACTTTGTATTTTTTGATAATAAAACAAAAATTTTCCCAAGAAAATGATTGTTTATCTGGTCAGGTTTATCAGTCACACATCATCCTTTGTTGTATAGTGAGAATAATACAACAAGACAAGAACAATTTGTATCTGAGAACTGTAAGCAAAGGCTTTGATTTCTTAAAAGATTTAAGAAACAGTGGAAGAAAGCTAAAGATGTGGAGGACTTAAATTAGCTTAAGAGAAAAGAGTGGGGAGCAGTCACTCTTTCTGTTTAATGTTTCTTCAGATATGTTTGTACTGATGTAGTTGGATACCTGGTCTAATGTACAAAGGCCATTTATGAATCAGTGCAAACATAACTGAAGCTTACCCCAAAGGATCAAATGACTGGTTGGGGAGAAGTTGGTCAACAAAAAGGTCTGAAATGGCTTAAACTCTCAAAGAACTCTGGGTCAAGGTTGGCTTCATCTCACTTTTTCCCCTAAATTGTCTTTTTACCTTCAATGGGCAAAGCTAAGCCCTAGACACTTATCTGCTTTAACAGGACTTGCCATCTCTGGCAGGTCTTAAAGCTACCTGCTGTTTGGCTACTTCTTTGTACCTGGATCTATGCTAAACTGTGGGGAATGATCCAAGACAGAGATTTAACTACTCCACTCCCCCATTAGGGATCATACCCTGTGCAAAGGAAGGGGATGAGCTAGGTCAGGGGTGATCAACCCAGATCTGGCCTGCACTACAATGTCATCTGACCTGCATGGCTCCCTGCAGGTCTGGAAATTTGGCAGGATTCATTCATTCAGCATTCATTCAGCATGAGCACTGTGGAACTTGCTCCCTCATCACCAAATTTCTGGACCCACAGGGAGCCCCAGGCAAGGGAATTGCCAGGTACCAGAGCCTAATCCTGGCACATGGAGGATTGGGAGGGGGAAACACTGGACCCAGGCCCCTATCCCAGTGTGGGGCAGGGGGAGGAGGGGGCAGAAGGAGGAAGCACCAGGCCCCCAGGAGAAATATGGTCATATTTCAATATGCTGTGAAGCAAGTGCAAAGCAAAAGAGTCTTTATAATTTATCTTCTTTTATTATAAAGAGTCTTTACTAGAAGTCTCTGTCCTGGATTTATTGTAAGTGGCAAATGTGGTCAATGCCAGCATCAAATGATGAAGAGGTTTTGAGACAATATGAACAGAACTACAATAATACAATCATCACTCCCTTTCTAACAAAGATCTCTCAAATTACCAAGAGTATCTGTGAAAGTATTTCTAAAAAATATCTATAGTAGATGCTTTTTTAATCAAAACTGAATTTTAATTGACTCTTGTTTTAAGGAAAAAGAAAGTTCTTGGAACTGAATTGAAACTTGAATGGGAATAGCATTTAATAAGAAAACTCAAAGCGCCCTCTTTTGGCAACTAGTTCTAACAGCTAGTTAATTTGAAACACTTGTTAAAACCACAGTATTTCTCTAATGTGATTTTGATGCATATTTGCTGACATATATTATTTCTGTCCTCACATTATCTCAAAATAGCTTGGCCTAAAGTTTAACTAATATGACTTAAATATTAATATATATATTTAAAATGTTGATTTGCATCAGTGGGAAATTGCTATGTAGGGCCATGAATGTTATAAACAAATCTCTTTTTAATGAATCCTACAGCAAACTGACTCTATAAGCACCAAGTGAAAAAAATCACAGCAAGTATTTGAAACTGCAAATAATATTGCACTTGTCTAGAATAAGTAAGAAAGATTGAAGTAATTGTCTTAAACTAAAATTGGTGCTTTGAAACTAATATAAACACTTTATATTCATAAAGGAATATATTTCTTCAACTTTCCTCCAGATGTTTAAATTCACTTAAAATTTATTTCCATCCCAAGATAAATGTATTATATTTAATACATTGTTAATTTGTAAGAGTAGTGAAATGAGTTATCACAGTGGTACTTACCACTTCTTGATTTTTTTAATTATTGTTATTATTTGATAAATAAAATATCCATCTGACTAAATAATTGTTTAGTCAACTTCAGAGCCAAAAATTGTGGGTGAATTTTTACTAAAAAAACCTTGGCCTAGTTATTGGTTTAGTGTTCCAATAAAAAAAAAAACCCTAATTCATTGTCCAATTTTTTCTAAGTACTTTCATCAGTGTAACAGTTGTAATATGTTTCCTTTTGTTTAATTACATACTTTGTTTCTATAGCAACTAGCAAGCATATAATCAGTTTCTGTTCCTGAGTCTTTATGCAGTGATTTTCTTTCAGCATACAGTAGTAAAAAATAATCCTTCTTTAGAACTCTGGACACTATCTGTTCTTTTTGAATATCCCTTAATTAGTATGCACTAGGATTAAATCCAACTGTAGTATTGTTGCAACTACAAGACATTGAATAATATAACTAATACGATACTAAAATAGAAAATTCTAAAACTATTGCTAAATAACTCCTGCATGAATTTACTGCCACCTGCAGGCTTTTATCAAAATATCTCTAATATAGTCTCCATGTTTCTTCTAGTCATATTATTTGCCTGGGGTGGCAGATTTAACTTTTCAAGGTATTTCATTAACTGTTTACAGTAAATAGGTAGGTAGGCAACCTAGTTTAATTTGCAAATGGAAAATTCCATACATTCTTCATAAATTTAACTTCTGTCTCTTCTCCTTTCTCCTGTTCTTTGTCACTGATGCGTTGAAAAAATAAAAAGGCATTTATTGTTTAAAGACTTTTCTCATTAGAGTTACATTAAACAATAACACAAACTCCATTACAGCTAACCAAAAGTAAATGCTAAATATTGTGCACATGCCATATCTTTTTCCTTTTGTTTGAATCAGCACTAATTGCATGGCTAAAGGCTTTTAAAAATTAACCAAAACCTAACTCAGAAAGTCAGTTCTTAGAGTGAGAATGGTAAGTTACTATCTGCAGACTTTACTTTCATGGATATTCCACAGTAACTTTCAAGTTTTATTTATTTACTTATTTTTAAAGCAGAAAATGTCTTAAGCTCAATACAAAAACGTTTTTAAAAATGTCATTAGAGGCCTCCAGGTTCTTGACCACCTGGGCAATAGTGATCATCGCGTGCTGGAATTCACCATCCAGCGTAGAGTGTCAAGGGCCCGCAGCAAGGTGGTAGCCCTAGACTTCAGGAGGGCCAACTTCAGTGAGATGAGGAGATTAGTGGGAGAGGAACTGGGGTCCTTGAGGGCAGAGAAACTCAGCGTCCAAGAGGAGTGGTCATTCCTTAAGGAAACGATACTCAGGGCCCAAGGGGTGTCCATCCCGACAAGAAGCAAGGGGGGCAGGAGTGTCCAAAAGCCCCCCTGGCTCACCAAGGGTGTCCGGGAATGCCTGCTTGCCAAAAAGGCGGCGTACGCCTGGTGGAAGGGGGGTGTAATCTCCAAAGAGGAGTATACCTCCTCTGCTCGGGCCTGCAGGCGGGCTGTTAGGAAGGCCAAGGCGGATATAGAGCTCGGATTAGCGTCCAGGATTAAGGATAACAAAAAGTCCTTTTTCAAATATATTGGGAGGATGAAGAAGGCGCCGGGTAATGTGGGGCCCCTGCAGGATATGCTGGGCAATCTGGTGGTTGCGTCAGAGGATAAAGCGGACCTCTTTAACCAATTCTTCACCTCCGTTTTCTTGTGCAGGGACCGGGACTTCCCTGCTGTGATAGAAGCCGGATGCGAGGGGATCGCCTTCAGACCTCAGGTTGGGGAGGACCGGGTTAGAGAGCTTCTGGAGGGGCTGGACGCGTTCAAGTCAGCGGGTCCGGATGCTCTCCACCCCAGGGTGCTGAGGGAGCTGGCTGGGGTTATTGCAGGGCCCCTGGCACGGCTCTACGAGCGATCGTGGTGCTTGGGCCAGGTGCCAGACGATTGGAAGGTAGCTAATGTGGTCCCCATCTTCAAAAAAGGGAAAAGGGAGGACCCGGGCAATTATAGGCCCGTCAGTCTTACCTCAATCCTGGGGAAACTCTTTGAGAAGATCATCAAGGAGCACATTTGTGATGGGCCGGCATCAGAAATGATGCTCAGGGGCAATCAGCATGGATTTATTAGGGGGAGATCATGTCAGACCAACCTGATTGCCTTTTATGATCAGGTCACAAAGGCCATGGACGCAGGTGTCGCGGTGGATGTAGTCTTTCTGGACTTCAGCAAGGCCTTTGACACCGTCTCTCACCCCATCCTAATTAATAAACTAGGCGACTGTGGCATAGATGCCTACACAGTCAGATGGATTGCAGATTGGCTGAAGGGTCGCACTCAGAGGGTGGTGGTGGATGGATCATATTCGACTTGGGGGGAGGTGGGTAGTGGAGTCCCTCAGGGCTCGGTCCTGGGCCCTGCGCTGTTCAATGTCTTCATCAGCGATCTTGATGTTGGGGTGGAGAGCAACCTGTTTAAATTCGCTGATGACACCAAAATTTGGGGGGAGGTGAGCACGCTAGCAGGGAGAGAGAGATTGCAGAAGGATCTGGATAGGTTACAGGGGTGGGCAGACAGGAACAGGATGCGTTTCAATACGGACAAGTGCAGGGTGCTGCACTTGGGTAGTAGGAACCAGCAGCACACTTATACGATGGGGAACTCCCTACTTGAGAGCACGGAGGCGGAAAGGGATCTTGGTGTCATTATTGACTCCAAGATGAACATGGGCCGACAATGCGAGGTCATGGTTGGCAGGGCTAACCGGACCTTGTCGTGCATCCACAGGTGCATCTCGAGTAGAGCCAGGGAGGTGATCCTCCCCCTCTATGCGACGCTGGTCAGGCCGCAGCTGGAGTATTGTGTCCAGTTCTGTGCGCCCCATTTCAGGAGGGATGTGGACAACATGGAGAGGGTCCAGAGGAGGGCCACCCGCATGATCCGGGGACAACAGGGCAGACCCTACAGTGAGAGACTGCGGGACTTGAACCTATTCAGCCTCCACAAGAGAAGGCTGAGGGGGGACCTGGTGACCGTCTATAAACTCACTAGGGGGAACCAGAAGGGTTTGGGGGAGACGCTGTTTCCCCTAGCCCCTGCTGGCATAACAAGGAATAATGGGCACAAGTTGATGGAGAGGAGGTACAGATTGGACATCCGAAAAAACTACTTCACAGTCAGGGCGGCTAGGAGCTGGAACCAACTTCCAAGGGAGGTGGTGCTGGCCCCTACCCTGGGGATCTTTAAGAGGCTGGATACCTACCTGGCTAGACTCATTTGAGTCCCGTTTTTTGTTTAGGGCTCTTTTGTTGTTCTCCCGCCCTGGCGGGGGGGCGGGCTAGAAGATCTATTAGGTCCCTTCCGACCCTAAAACTATGAAACTATGAAACTATTAGGATATTTAAGAGTAGACCTGGAATAATACAGTCTTTACCAGACTACCTCAGTGTTCCTGACTCTGCTATCTCTGATTAGCAGATGTAAAAACTACATTAAAGGAATCATGCTGAAGTTGCAAAGTGAAACATTTGAAAGTTAGGGAGGGCCACATTTCATGTTGCTATTACAACCTTTATTTGGGCCCTCTACACATACACATTATGACAAAGTCTTTAATGATGTGATCATGTATTATTTAGTATTTTGTATTATTTTAATAGCATTCAACATTTTATCATCATTGTTCAAAATAGGGTCCAGGTCTTGTTTATTGCATGCTATTCAGATGTTGCTCTGAATTCAAAATTACTACTGGATCTACCTATGTTCCTGGTCAAAGGCAGCAGGGATTTACCATGTCAGATGCTCTGCAGTAACAGCCTGTGTATACACTCTTACCCTGTGGGATAAGCTACTATGCTATCCACTCTTGGGTAAGGGTGCATTCAGGCTGTTACAGCAAAGCAGCTGATACAAATTAAATCCCTGCCTATCTTTATCTTGTGGCACCTGTTTTGTGTTCCTATACCATAAGTACATTTCGGCTTGAAGTCCCAGAGGGCTGGGGGACCAACCTAGCCCCTTTCCTTAGCATTTCCTACAGGTTAGCAAAGGTAGTCCCCCTGAGGCCAATTGTGCTAACCTGAAAGTGCCAGGGGTGTGCCCAGAAGTGCCAGTGGTGTTTCTCCTAGCCCCCCCACTCCCCAACTGGCACTCTGGAGGGGCACCAGAGCTCCTGCCTGCCCCCCCCACCCGTCACCTAAGCAGGGAATGCTGGCTGTCACAGGGTACACCAGCACTTTCAGGGGGTGCACATGCACCTCTGTGCACCCCCTACGTGTCAGCACTGCGCTGGGATCAGGATCATGGGGCTATGACAGTGCAGGTCCGGGACAGAGATGCAAGAGGAAATGATAGCTCCCGCCACTATGTGGGCCCTGGGAGGCATGGGGAGTGTGTGCCCCAGATCTGTGTGCATGGCAAGGGCAGGCTGCTGCTGCAGGCTGGGTCCAGGGCAGTGCTGGGCTCTTCCTAGCAGGGGACTGGACTGGACTGGTCTGGGCTGCACTCAGGGAAGGCAGCGGCAGCGCTGGGACCACTCCAGAACTCACTGTAGCCCCCCCAAGTCTTCTCTCCTAGTGCCACCACCACCCACCCTAAGCACAGCCCTGGCCCAGCCCCCCACCAGGAAGAGCCCAGCACTGACCCCAGCCCACAGCAGCAGCCCGCCCCAACCTACACACAGATCTGGGGGTACACCCCTCCCCTATATCCTTCTAGGGGTGCGTGTAGCAGCGGGAGCCACACTGGCTGGGCAGCCCCTGCCCCATCCCCACTTCCTCCCCCAATGCTAGGCCAGCCAACCCCACTCCACATGCAGATCTAGAGCACATGTCCCCCATGCCCTCCTGGGGTGCATGCAGCAGCAGGAGCAACCCCTGCCACACCTCCTGAATGAGCTGTCTGTGGGTCTGTCCCGCACTTTGCCTCAGCTGTGCAGCTCTGGGCCCAGCCCCAAACCCAGCCCCCTCCCTCACTGCGGGAGCCTTGATCTGCCCCCCCCCTTTAAGAAAAATAATAAAATATAAAGGGGTACATCAGCTGAAACTTTGAGAGAGAAGGGATACACTTATTAAAAAAGGTTGAAAACCCCTGCTCTATAGCACTTTTCACCAACAGATCTCAAAATGGTTTGGATAGGGGGTTGAGGGGAGGTTCCCCCACAAGTTCCCACAGCAAAGCAGGGACCGGATCGGAGCCAGGTCCCAGTTTATGTGATTTCCAGTCCATTGTACACTCCACTAAGAATACTGACTCCATCATAAGGTTCTGCAGCCTATTATAAAGAACTAGAAATATCTGTAAAATTTACTTGGTCTCCATATCATAAAGCACTTATGAAATAGAAATATTTTCGGGTGGGTTCCAAAAATGGAAGGGATTCTATTGCCCAATCTTCTAATATAAATGAGCTGTTCTGGATAACAATATACCAAACAACCGCACAGCTGCTGAGCTCAGACACTATTTTTTTCAGCCTACCACATGCAGGTATTCTTACCTTGTCTTAGCTATGGTACCTGCCTTAAAGGGTTTCTTATAACATTTATTATTTTATTTCTAAGATGTTGGGTGGTAACAAAAACTTTCAGTGAGCTTTTTATAATCTTAGACAAGTTAATTACTTTTTGCACAGGCATAAGGGGAACATTTTGAGGCCAAAGAAAGTGGGTAATTGGAGAATATATCACAGCTTATATTACACAAAAGATGGACAGTTGAGTTAGGACACTTGGAAATCTGGTTAATAGATTTCTAGGGTTGGAAGGGACCTATTAGATCAGAGGTGGGCAAAATGCAGCCTGTGGGCCAGATGCAGCCTGCCAGGCCATTCTATCTGGCCCGCAGGGTCCCTAAAAATTTTAGAAAATTAACATTAATCTGCGCTGGGCTGCCTGTCATGCGGCCCTCGATGGCTTGCCAAAACTCAGTAAGCGGCCCTCTACTCAAAATAACTGCCCACCCCTGTATTAGGTCATCGAGTCCGACCCCCTCTTCTGGCCAGGAGAGAGTGCTGGGGTCAAGTAACCCCAGCCAGGTGCTTGTTTAATCTCCTTTTGAACACCTCCAAAGTAGGGGAGAGCACCACCTCCCTTGGAAGCCCATTCTATATTTTGGCAACCCTCACCATAAAGAATTCTTCCTAATGTCCAATCTAAATCTACTCTCCTTCGGTTTATGGCCATACTCTGTACTTTGAACAGAACACACATAGTCAGTGTTGTAGTTGGCTCCATTTCATTTTTGTCACCAAAGTATCTCAAAAGTCAATTATCTTCAGCTTCTCAAATTAATAGCAACCTGCTCAAACTAGGAAGACCTCAAAAGCAGCTATGCTGCTCAAACTAAGAAGTAGATTCACATAGAATCACAGAAAGTTAGGGCTGGAAGGGACCTCAGGAGGTCATCTACTCCAACCCCTTGCTCAAAGAAGGATCATCCCCACCAAAGCTTTGTTTAGCCAGATCTTGAAAACCTCCAAGGATGAAGATTCCACCTCCGGGTAACCTGTTCCACTGTACCCTCCTAGTGAGAAAATTCTTCCTAATATCTATCCTAAATTTCCCTTGCTGCAACTTAAGATTGTGCTCCTTGTTCTGTCATCTGCCACCTCTAAGAACAGTCTAGCTCCATCCTCTTACAAACCCACCTTCAGGTAGCTGAAGGCTGCTAATTAAGTCCCCTCAGTCTCCACTTCTCTAGACTTAATAAGCCCAATTCCCTCAGTCTTTCCTCATAAGTCATGTCCCCCAGACCTCTCACCATTTTTGCTGCCCTCCGCTGGACTCCCTCCAATTTGTCTACATCCTTTCTGTAGTGGGGGGCCCAAAACTGAACACAGTAGTCCAGATGTGACCTCACCAGTCCTGGATAGAGAGGGGAATAATCACTTCCCTAGACCTGCTGGCAATACACCTACCAATTCAGCCCCGTATGCCATTAGCTTTCTTGGCAACAAGGGCACACTCTTGGCTCATATTCATGTTATTGTCCACTGCAACCCACAGGTCATTTTTGGCAGAGCTGTTGCCCAGCCTTTACTGATGCATGGGATTGTTCCATCCTAACTGCAGGACTTTGCACTTGCGTATAGGTTGTAGCTGTGCTGTTCTAAGGACATACGCAGACAAGGTTCTTTGGGTGAATCTGATATCTTTTATTAGGCCAACTTAAGTAGTTGCAAAAATTTTTCTTAGCTAGCTTTCAGGTTTACAAACCCTTTGTCAGGCTAAAGAAGCATCTGCAGTTGGTGTATGCTCTTCCTGGATGGAATGAATAGAGATTTCTGGTACTGTGAAATCCAAGTAAATCATACACATCAAGCTTGGCTGCCATTGAAAGGTTTGATCATCAATAAAATTTCAAATCCTTTACCTTGCCTTGAGTGTCTATCCTCTTATTTTAATTTTTTCACCTATTGTAGCTTCAGCAAGTAATGCTACAATACAAGAAAGATGCACATTTGTCACTATGCCTAGGTTTTAAAGACTTTTAATACCCATTTTGCTAAATGGTAACGTTTGCTTGACAGACTGAGTTTTTCATTTCTGTATCAAGTAAACTGACTTCTATCGGAGATGTTGCAGGAATGAATTGGTGGGGAATGTAGTAGTGGATGGCAACTTGGGCAGCAGTGACCACAAGATGATTGAATTCAGGATCCTGAGGAAAGGAAGGATGGAGAGCAGCAGAGTAAGGACCCTGGACTTCAGAAAAGCAGACTTTGACTCTCTCAGGAACTTATGGGCAGGATCCCCTGGGAAGCCAGTCTGAGAGGGAGAGGAGTCCATAAGAGCTGGCTGTACTTCAAAGAAGCCTTACTGAGAGTGCAGCAACAAACAAAACATCCCAATGTGCAGGAAGACTAGTAAGCTTGGCTTACAGAACTCTTCAGGAAACTAAATCACAAAAAGGAAGCTTATAAGAAGTAGAAAATTGGACAAATAACTAGGGAAGAATATAAAAGCATTGCTCAGGCATGCAGGGATGAAGTCAGGAAGGCCAAAGCGCAACTGGAGTTGCAGCTAGCACAGGATGTGAAGCGTAACAAGAAGGGTTTCTACAAGTATGTCAGTAGCAAGAGGAGGATCAGGGAAAGTGTGGGTCTCTTATTGAATGGGGGAGGCAACCTTGTGACAGGATGCAGAAAAGGCTGAAGTGCTCAATGCCTTTTGCCTCGGCCTTCACGGGCAAGGTCAGCTCCCAGACTACTGCAGCAGGCAGCACAAGTTTGGAGAATAGAAATCAATGGCTCAATGTCTAGTTGGCAGCTGGTATCAAGTAAAGTGCCCCAGGGGTCGGTCCTGGGGCTGGTTTTGTTCAGTGTCTTCAACAGTGGCCTGGAAGATGGCACAGAGTGCACCCTCAGCAAGTTTGCAGATGACACCAAGATGGGGGCAGTACTTGATATGCTGCAGGGTAGGGCTAGGATTCAGAGTAACCTATACAAATCAGAAGGGAAGAGCTGTGTCTGAAGCAGGACCTTAACATTTAAAATGAATTTCCTTTAAAAATTAATACACTGTTTGGGAAGATATGTGGGGCTTGCAGTAGCATACTTGTGTTGATACCAAAAGAGCTATATGCGTTTCAGAACAAGTAATTTGATTTAAGTGGTATCACATTTACATTATAGTTTAACTGACAATAAATCAGTTCAAGTATCTTACTCTAGTTTTACTTTATTACTTCTTCAAACTACAGCTTTTAAGTATGGGCATTTTTTTTTAATTTATCAGTGGGTTGGGGGGGAACATAAAACTGAAGATTTAGGTGGTTTAAAATATTTTTCATAGCAGGACAGTCTCACATGCTCAATAAAATTGAAAAATTAAAAAAAAAAGGGGGGGCAACTTGCATGCCTCCCTATAAATTACCATATATACACAATTTTAAAACATAGTTCACTAGAAGATAACTATTCTGTCACTACTGTCAATTTGTTATACATAAGGTTTTGATTTTCAAATGGCCATAAGTGCATCTTAGAGTAAAGCAAAGTAAAGTAGTGGATGGAGGCAGAAGTACTGCTAGTGTTGAGATTTAAAAATTAGCTGCTGCTTCCTGGATGGAGCCAGCTACTTCAGTGTTTCTTAATCCTGTCCAGCCCAAGACACACTTACATTAATAAAAAATGTCTGTGGCACACCTGTTAAAGCATTTCCCGTGCCCATACTTATGAGTTCATTGTAGCTCATTGCCGCAGCAAAATCCCTGTTCAGAGGTTCTCAAACTATGCATCCCCCATAGCCAACACATGCAAAGTAGATGAATTTCCTTCTGCTCAGCTGGTTCTCTCTCTCCCCACAGCCAACACATGCACAAGTCTTCTGTAAATATCTCATTGATGTAGCTGATTTGTTAGTGCTAGGCGGCTGGAGAGCTTTCTTCTCATTATTCCAAAATTCTAGCAGCACACCAGGGAGCTCCTCACGGCACGCTGGTGTGCTGTGGCACACTGATTGAAAAGTATTAAGCTACTTGATGCATTTTCTCCTTGTCAACTAACAGGGAGTTCTAACCTTTGCATGGAAACTTTTTTATACTTATAAAGTAAAAAAGATACATTGGCATTGAAATCTTTTTCACAAGCTTCTAAACAGTGTTCTCAATAACTTCTGATAATAAACACTGCAGGCTATTGATGCCCTACATGCCTTATTAAAAACTGCTGCCTTTTCATTGAATGTCCCCATGTGCTTTCAGTATAAGAAAGGACGAACAACTGCCTGATCCATCTGCAGTATACCACTGTCTAACTTATCATTTCTCCTCTTTAATATAAGCAGCCAGAATCTTTTAAATCTCTCTTCATACTGAAGTTATTTCCATGCCTGTAAATAATCTTATCACTGCTCTAAAGCACCTGTTTCTGCTTTTAAGATACAGTACTCCAGGGGGGGCATATCCTTGATTTAATGACACTTTAGTATCATTTTCTATTGACACAGCATAATACTGTATACTTTAGACCAGTAGTTCTCAACCTTCTTCTTACCAGGACCCATTTGCAAAGGTTCATGGCCTGTCCTGACCCACAATCCCCTGGCCCTGCTGGTGCATGGCCCACAGTCCCCATGCTGGTGTCCCTCTCTCCGAATCCACAGCCCACTGCCCCCCCACCCCCACCCACCACCCCTGCAAGAGGGGCCTCCAGCTTGGGCCACAGCATGGTGGCTGTGGTGGCTCTGGCTCATGCGGGAGGCAGCCCCAGTGTAGGCTGGAGGGAGGAGGAAGGGAGGCATGTGGCAGTCCCCTGCTATGCCACACCAAACCAGGTCACAGCCCCTTCTGCCTCCCAAGCAGCACCTCCCAGCTGCCCTACCCCCCACGAGCACCCAGCCCAGCTTCAAACCTCTTCCCCACTCCTGTCCCCCTCTGGACGGGGCAGGCACCTTTCCACTGCCATTCTGTCCTGCCACAGTCTCGGTGCTTTCCTGGGATCAGCATTTCTCAACCTGTGGCTCACAACCCTCTGAAATCTTCTTGAAACCCACTTTTGGGTTGCAACCCCCAGGTTAAGAAATGCTTCTTTAGACCTGGCCTGCATATCTGACAGATTAATATTGCTGACAATAATGTTCAGATGTTTTCCTCAAGAAACTGCAGTTTAGATCTGGAACTCACTAATATGTAAGAGTAGCTCAAATTATTCTTCCCAATGTAGGTGTTGCCTAGCTTTTGCAGCACATAATTTTATTTGAAATCCAGCTGTTCATTCACCTAACTTGGTTAGATCCCATTTCTAAAGCTCACTATGCCCTGCTCTTGACTAACTTATATAACTAGATTTTCTACCAAGTATGCCATGCCATAGTTCAAATCTTTTTTCTGGTTTAATGGATTTATTTATTTTTTTAATTAGAGGAAACATAATCTTAGATGTAATATTAAAGTAAGTCCATATATAAACCACAACAATAAAATACAGATTTATTAGAAGGAAATTTTCCATACTTAAATACCTGTTTTCCCTCTTTTAGGTTCTATGAAAAATGCACATTTTTAGGTGACTTTAAAATATGTTTTCTCTGCAAGATTGGCTACATCTGCAACCCTGAAGGGGAAAAAAAGCAACTGTAAAATGTCCATTACCACACATCATTTATTTATATACCAAGTTAAAAAATACAAATATTTTATTACAAAAAATTATCAAACAGCTGTGTACATACAGTAGTATTGTCAATAGCCAACATGTCAATGTACAATTAATTAACAGTAATGTGACAGTGATAGAAAAGCATCGCTCAAGATAAACAAGAATGGCATAATATTTTGGCAACTGTAAATAATTACCACCCTGCAACAACAGATATTTCAGTTAGGAGTAAAACATCTAACTATTAATGGTGGGACAATGAAAACAATTTTTGCCATGATAAATTAAAACAAAACGTATCATTCTTCCTTTCTCCAAAAAGAATCTCAGAACAATGGATAGTAAAGTGCACAAGGCCACTAGGAAAATTATTTTTCTATAATCCCACCTGTTATTTTAGATGCTCTAAACATGTACTGTAACACTACAGGGATTCTGCCCTTGACACCTTGAAGGTAAGCTTTAACATACATCAAACTTTCTGAACTGCATTAAATCATTCTAATGGAACTAAACTACTAAAAATATGAAACATGCCATTTGAGAGCTGTGTTAGTTTCTCCCAAAAATACTATTTCTGGGAATAAGTTTTACTTCTGAAAAAATATAATAATATTTGCTTCATAAGACTATAGATCAGACAAGTCCAGTATGTAATAGTACTTGTAGCTAATTGTTTACCATTTACATAATAAACCCAGGCACCTGTGCCCTCTGTGGTTGACATAAAATATAAGTAAAAACAATGCTGTCTCCTTTACATGGACTTTATGCTAGAATTTTAAAGTAACCTGAAAAAGAAAACCATCAGTTTGGTTACTATAAACTAGGTTCCTAGGCTAAGAAAGTGCTCCTCAAAAATTTATCGTAAAATATTGCCTTTATTTTTTACAAGTAGTATGGGAAAACTTACAAAAGGTTACACACCAACACTAGCAAAGCTGTTCAGGGTCTCAAGTTTGAGAAATTCTGTTCACATCAGATAAAAGAATACTTATACCATTGCAGACTATTCAGAAGCAACATCTGAGCAGACCCACCAACACCCACAAGACAAGTATGACAAGGTCACTGAACATATGAAAATAAATTGCTAGTAAAAGTGATAATTGCACAGTTACCACACACAATCTAGCCACTACTAATAAAAGCAAATGTTTTGTATTTTAAATATACAGTATTTAATGAGGAGTTCTTAGCCATTATATTTGAAGGGCATACTTCATATCTTAGGCACTGGACCCAATTTAGAGGTAAAATGTCTGTCAACATGATTAAATGTCACCACCTATTCAAGGACATCCATATGAAGCTTTACATACAGCACTACAAATACACATTGGATATTGCCATAAAATTAAGGAGAATACAAAACGTTATTAAATACAGCTTTCATCCCATGGCACATCAAGCATAGTAACACCACTTATTACACATGTGGTTAGAAATGGTCAATTATGATTATGTTTTATTGAATACTTTCCTTTTTGCAGCTGGGAAATATATAGTTTGGACTTGCTTCCATCCGGCCTCTTAAACCAGACTTCATCGTGGTTAATTGTTGTAATGATAGCACTAAAAGAAAAAATTAGATTTTAGCATTCAAAGTTAAAATCGACTATACTATAAACCAATGGATCAATCTCATTGCTGAGTATCATAGCATATAATTGCTTGCATTCAGAAATGCCAAGCTCAGAAAAAAAATACTGACTGCCTCCTTCATACTTTCTCCATTTTTGCATTCAATAAAGACATGAATATATCCAACTCACTACATCTTTAGTAATAACTTTTCACTTAAGTGTCTTTGTGCAGTACAATGGATTTTTATTTTCATTTGTCAAAAGGACATGCATCTTTTGCCTTAAAGACCATTCAGAGTAAAAAATAGTAAAAAATATATGCTTGCCTCTGAAATCTTTGTAAAATTATTGTCACTGTCCACCAGCTTATAGTGGATTCCTTCACAAAAACTTAACAGGTCAAAGCCAAGATGCTTTTCAGTAGAGAAAAAGTTAGGAAAAACTTATGTTTTTAACTGTTAGCCAGTATAACTAAACAGGAAAGAACAAAACAAAAACAAAACAACTGAACACCCCCACTGAACACCCGGCTAACCAACTTTTACATGAACTATTTCTCCTTGCATGGTTTCCTTAGTTAAACATTAGTAAGACTATTTTCTGGAGCTGTAGTTTTCTAAGTTTTCAGGCGCGCTCTATTCTCTTCTTTGAACTTTTGCATAAAGGACTGAAACAAAACACGGAACTTAATTGTCTGTGGCATGCAGGCTTGGTCATTATTACTTTGACAAACAAGCAAACCAAAGAGAACTGTATCGGTCTCTGTATCAGATGGGCACCGATATAAAGAAAATTTTCTGTATCAGAAATCGGCCCAGTGCGGCCGATAATTTGTCCAATAAATGCCCATATGCGCGCACAGCCGCAGCGCAGCACATAGGCAGTGAGAAGCAGAGCTCGCAGCTGGTAAGTCTGGCGTGGTGGAAGAGGAAGAGGAGGGCACGGGGGGGCAGATCAAGGCCCCCACGGTGAGAGAGGGTGTGGGGTTGGGGCTGCCCAGCCGGGCTCAGGGTGGGCACAGGAGTGGGGGGGCAGCTCCCACCATTGCTCCTGCCACTCTCCTGGGAAGGCATGGGGGGCACATGTACCACCGGATCTGCGTGGGCTGGGGCAGGGCAGGACAGGCTGGGGCTGGGCTCTTCCTGGCCAGACAGATCTGGGGGCATATGCCCCCCTCCCCACCCCCACTGCCCTCCCAGACAAGTGGCAGAAATAGTAGCAGAAGCCACCAGACGAGCACCAGACAAGCTGCTCGAGGCAGCGAAAGCCACCCCCCACCCCCGTGACGAGCCATGCCTCCATCCCATGCCCACCTCAGCCCCAGCCTGCAGCTGCAGCCCACCCCACACCATGTACTTCCTGGGGGCACATGCCCCCCCAGCCCTGGACAAGCTGCTTGCAGCTCTGTCCCACGCCCCTCTCTGGCCCGGCTGGTCAGTGCCTGCTCCTGCCCCATTCCCTCCCTCACCGCAGGGGCCTTGATCTGCCCCACCCCCACACCTCTTTCCTCACCTTCCACCACACCAGACTTACCAGCTAGATGCAGCTCTTCAAGCTGAAGAGCTGCATATCGGAAAATCGGATTGGTATCAGCTGATATGCTTCCTTAAAAATGAACAACCAGTATCAGCCCCAAAAATCTCCATCAATGCACCCCTATAAAGCAGTGCTGTCCAACGTCCAAGTGGCCAGTGGCCATACACCCTGTGGGCTGCACCAGTAGAAGACATGGGCCCCCTGGGCCACATGCTGTGTAGGTGCCCTGGGGTCCCCAGCTGTGGGCTCCCCCACTGAACTGCACTTCATGGCAGCCCTGGGCCATGCCATACCACCAAACTCCCTGGGGCAGGGGCAGGAAGCGGAAGACAGAGGAGGGAGGGGGAACCTGGAGATCCTAGCTACTGCTGCAGCCAGCGTGATGGGGAGAGGGAAGACGGGGAGTCCAAATGGGAGCCCAGGGGCTGCAAATTAACCCTTTGCAGGCCACATGCGGCCCCAAGGTCACCAATTGGATAAGCCCGCTTTAAAGTATCAGGATCCAGTGCAGGAAGGAAAATGTCCCCTAAGTTTCACCCTCAGAACAAATTCATATAGTGCTGAGCTCTTCAAATATAAGGACAGCAATTTCACTCACTATATGAAAGCAATTTCACTCATGGTACTGGAAGTAGAAATAGCATGTGCAGAGGTAGCTCAGACCTCTCTGCACAGCACTACCTTATGCTGCATAGATTTCTGGTACATAAGATACCACCAGTGATAAATGTGCTATGTCTGCACAGCAGCACAATGTGCTATGTAGACATACCTCTACCATCTTAAATATGGTATAAAAGTCTAGATTTAAGAGATATAGTATTTTTTTTTAACCAGGGGTCAGCAACCTTGTTAATAGCAGTGGGCCAAAATAATACTGTTATGTCTGTGGCAGGCTGGTGCTTCCCACCCCACTGCCACACTGCTGTCAACATCCAGGCTTTGCTTTGCTCTGGATCTGACCCACAGGCCACAGGTTGCCAACCCTTGGTTTATACTATTATTTACGCATCGGTTATCAAAGATCTGTGTGTGTGCCATTAGGCAGCATTTACATAGTTAGGGAAAACAAACAGATGTCCTGACACAGGCAGTTTATTTTCTGAAATAAACCAGTAACAAGTAATTGAGAAGGCAATAACGCTCGACTGAAACATATACTCTCCACTCTGTGTACACATATATTACTGTAAATGAGAGAAGGCAACAAAATGACCTTTACCTTGCAGGGCATTCATCTTTCTTATCAATACATATCGTCTGTCCACGACCATACCATTCTCCATCATAATACAATCTTCCTTCTTCAGACCTAGCACTGTGCATATGTTTTTCTAATTTGACAGGTGCTAAAGCAATGAACAGAGACACCATTAATACTGAACCAGCAGAAGTTAGGTTCACAAATAAATTATCCACATACTATCTACATCTGTCCTTCAGGCAATAAAAGTTAGGAAAGCGAAGAGGAAAGGTGTGCTGTTTTTTTATTTCCTGTTGTACTTGTTTCCATGAAAAACACTGTTCGTATTTTCAGAAAGAAAAAGACATCATCAGATCTGCAGCTGTTTTATACAGAATGAGAAATCTGCACGGGCAGACGAACACGCAGCAGCACACGGCTAGACGCAGAGCGGGGGGGGGGGGGGGGGGCCAGCCAAACACTTCCCCCCCCCCCCACACCTGGCCAAGAAGACAGCGCCTGTGCAGCAGCACAGGATGGTGTGTGGCGGTGCTCCATCCCCATGGATATCCCCTAGGGCCTTTGCAAATACCCCCAGTTGACAATCCCAGATATATGCATTCACCAAAGGCCCATTCCTTCTGTGAGTATTTTTCTACCATTTAAGTTAATAATAACATTAAAAAACATCTTTTCCCATCTTGTACATGTTGTAAAACTAATAAAAGCACAGGATGTAAATTTAAGTCACCAGCCCTGGTGCAAAAGCATGTGCTTCATCAAGATCTGAGAGGAAAGGTGGCAGACTAGAGCCCTCTGCCCTCTTCCTTCATTATTGCACTCTACAAATACATGTAGTCTCCAGAGGAAATGTGTGCTGTTGTGTTTAAATATTATTTTGCAAAGCTAGGCAATACTGAAGTGTTTTTGTGACTTACGTTCTGACTTTACTCTGTGTGGCCCCAACGTAGCCATTGCCTTGAAATACAAAGGAAGAAATCAAGTTAGTTACTTCTTCAGCAAGTAAAGCTTTTTGTAAAACTACTTCATTTCAGTATAATGTATTTTAAGATACCTGCATTTAAGATACCTGCATTTATATGCATCAGAGCAGTCTAAACAAACACTGCAAAGCACTGACTAAATAGCTGAATAAAAGCATATACAGTACAATATGTACAAAGAACTCTCTCTTAATTAGCTTTTATTGTAAATAAAGCAAGACGACATTTTATTCAAAAATGTATAACTGATTTTATATCTATGCCAACTGAATCTAAAATTACATAAAATGACTAAAACCATCTTATAATTGCAAAAGATGCAAAGATTGCAAAAAATAAAATGCAGTAGAAACAAGCTGCTATTTAGGTTCTTAAAATACTCTTATAATTGTATCCCACTGCATTCTATAAGTTTCTTTGTGTAATCTGCTTCACCTACTCTAGACTATATATGCACTTGAGGGTGAAATCTTTTCTATGAGCAGGTGTCTGTTCTGCTCAACTCCTATGGTAAGTAAAGCAAAGCAGTCTCCAACCTGCTTTTGCTGAAGCTTGACCTGTGCTGGATTTGCCTATGTTGTACCAGTTGCAATGGTACCACTTTTTTGCTTTGTTCATCTTCATGCACCTCTTCTCCTCTCTCTCCCTCCCACCCAGTGCTTTTTCCTCACTGTTTCTCAGCATTTTCCTATCTTTTGTTTTCATCAGTTTATTTTGCTTTCCCTCCTTTGGTTCCATAGGAAAGGGAGGAAGGCAGGCGTGCAGTCAAACACACCCAGTTTTACATGCAGTTTAAAGCAACCTGTTTACAATAAGAAGTGTGGATTCAGCATCATAAAGTTTTCTCCACATCAAACTTCTCCTTCACTCGCATCTCCTTGAAGTAATCTGGCACACTACAGATTGGAAAGCACTGCTTTTACATCCTAGTAACCTGCTACTTCCTAGGTTTCATTCATGGTACTAAGCAGGAGGGAGATTTGGCCACCAAGAGATGTAGGAAGAATGGAATTTTGCTTACAGCAATGGTTATTAAATTTTTTAGATTTGAGACACCCCTGGATAAATTCAAGGCATCTTTGGCAAATGCCAGCTCCTAGTCTTCACTCTATTTTTGACTACAGAAAAATAAATAGAGCAGTTTTTCTGCTGGAAACAACCCAGACAGACCACAACTATGGATTTCTTTTTTAAATATCTTGGTTTATCTTGTGAATCATGTTGGCAAACCTAACACTGCTACCATTATGTGGCACCCTGCAGCACCCTTGAAAGGATCTCAAGGCAAACTAGGGTGCCATGGCACTCTGGTTGAGAATCACTGGCTTACAGAGAGTTTGTGGCAGAACTATGGAATGATTAAAGTAGAAGCATAGGGAAACAGTAAATAAGCTGATTTTACTATTAAAGAGAAGTTACTATGTTGATTTATACATAGGCTTTCAGATCAACTTTTTCTAATGCAAGTGAAATTCTACAGTACTTCCTCGCAACTACTGCAGAATGCCACAGAATCCAGATGTAGGTTTAGTTTATTACTGAATTTGCCAGAATATGAATTACTCATTTTAGAGATATGGAAACTAAGGTCTACAGGTTGAGCGACATGGCCAAGACCAGATACATCTACCTCAGATCTAGTTTAGAACTGGAACCCTATTTCCATGCTCTAGCTACTAGACCAGCGGTTCCCAACCTTGGGGTTGCAACCCCACTTGGGGTCGCAATGATAAAAAATGGGGTTGCGCACTCCCATGGAGGGGAGACTTATGCGTGGGACGGGGGCAGATGCAGGCTGGCCGCTGCAGGCTTGGGACTCTCTGCCCTGCTGCCCTCCCCACCAGGGCCTCCACAGCCAAGCTGGGCAGGTAGGCTCCGTGTGCCTGCCAGGAGCCGCATGCTGGCTGCACCACCATGGCAAGGCACCCCCTGCCTGCCCAACAGTAGCGGCGGGGGCACAACTTCATGCCGTCACTACCACTACTGGTGGGTGGGCAGGGGGCGCCTCACCATGGCAGCGCAGCTGGCATGAGGTTCCCAGCAATAGCACCAAGCCTCCTTCGCATTCCTGTGCCAGGTCCCCCCTGCTGGGCTGCAGAGGCCCTCAGGGGGAGGGCAGTAGGGCAGGGAGCCCTGAGCCCACAGTGGGCAGTCCGCATCCTCCCCACCACTGGGCTCCGCTCTGGCTGTGCTGCCCACAGGGGTGGGGGGAAGGGGGACAGGGGAAGCTACACTCCGTGTTCTGCTCCAGCCACAGCAGCTGCCACCTCCTGAGGAATAGGCTGAGAAGAACTGTAGTAGACCCGCATTAAGAATACTGCCTTGCAATATTTTGGTTCTTAAATTTATTGGAAATATATTTATATATTTGTGAAAGCCATAACAATTGGAAACAATGCTGTTGACATTCATCCTTCAGTCATACCTTCCTTATTGTTGTCCAGTCTTCAAGTATATCGAGGTCCTGTAACATATAAACTATATAGGGGCGTTAAAAAGTTAAGGAAATTGCTTTACTAATAGTGAAACTAGCATACAATATGTACAAAGTACCTTAACAACAACCAGAAATGAGTATGGCTCTATACTTAAGACAACCTGATTTTCCTCTATGAAAAGGTTTCTGGCTTTGTGGGTAGCACAACAGTAGATATGACCTGCTTCAAAGTTAGCAAGGCTTTCCAATGGCATTCCCTATAGGAGTAACTTATTGGATCATCATGATGGAAGAATAGTTAGTGCTCAAGATCCAACTGGGAGGAGCTATCAAGGGGGGTTTCCCTTGAGGTCCCTTACTGTTCAATATCTTCATTAATGAGTGGGAGGATGGAATTGAGTGCATGTTAATTACATCTGCAGATGATGCCAAAATGCTGGGGTAGAAGACTTTTTTAAAGAATCGGATATTCAAAAAAAAAAAAAATCACCTTGATAAATTAGGAAAATGGTCTGGAATAAAATTGGATGAAATTCAATAAAGAAAAGTGTAAATTCCTGCACTTAGGACAGAATAATCAAATGCACAGATGACATTTGGGGAGTGATTTTCAAGGTTGCAACAATGAAGTAAAGGATTTGAGGGCTGATATGGACTGCAAGTTGAACAAGTCAATGGTGCATTTGTAATAATAAACTAACATTAACAGTTTAATGTTAACTTGTTAGCAGTGAACAAGTTAACATTAAAAAAAAAAAGAAAAAAAACTAATAGTCTGTTAGAATGTATTAACAGAAGTGCTGCATGAAAGCTACAAAAAGTGATCCTTCCAATCTACCCAGCTTGCTGAAGCCTCACATAGAGAACTATGTCCAGTTTTAGACACCAAACTTCCAAATAGACACGGACAATTGGAAAGAGTCCAGCAGAGGGCAACAGAAATGATTAAAGGTCTAGAAAACATGATGTGTAAGGAAAACTTGGAAAAACTGGAAGTTATTTAGTTTGAAGACAAGAAGACTGAGGCAGGGATTTGTTAAGTCTTGAAATACAAAAAAAGTTTTGTTATAAAGGGCATGGTGATCAATTGTTCTGTGCCCAGGGAACAGAACAAGTAATAATGGGCTCACATTGCAAAAAGTCCCTTAAGTTAGATATTTGGAAGAACTCTGTAACTATAAGAGAAGTTAAGTACTAGAATTGATTTTGGAATCTTCATCATAGTCTAACCTGTCCTTAAAAACCTTCCAACATTTGTTTGGGATGATTTAGGCAGAATGTTTTTACATCAAGCTGGGTGAGAGGGAGTAGAAGGGGGTGGATTAGATATTTTTCTGATGTATATAGTCTGTACTTGAAAAAACCAAGATAATCCTTGTTTCTTGTATGGCAAAAGAAAAAAGAATACATCATGATGAATTAGTTCAATACCTCATGGACAGCAAGAATCTAACTTAGCCTCCCCAGTGCAGCATTAAGCATAATAAATAGGGATTCATTTAACTCTTACCAAGAAAAAACTATTTTTGCAGATCTGTCCTGGCATAAAGAGCCCATTTCATGGACATTTTGTGGCGGCCCCACCCCTTGATGCTGATTGGTGGAGAGGCCCCAGGGGCAGTTGCTATCTTGACTGCTGATTGCCCTTCATCCAGCCCCACCCCTCAGCACTGATTGGCAGAGAGGTCCCAGGGGGGATGAGAGCAGGGAGGAGGGGCAGTCGCCATCTTATCTGTTGTCCCTTTTGTGCTGTCTCACCAGCTGGCATCTTCCCCTCATTTTTTGTTTTTTTAATAGTGTGGGCAACCTGTATTTCACAACTTCCATGAAAAAACTACAAAATCCACAAGTTAGGTAGATCCCTAATCATAAGTACTAGTCTATGGAAAAAATGTTAAGGTAAAAAAAAAAACAACCCACAAATATCCAAAACTCAGGAAATAAAGATTTAAACACTGAAAGCCATGTCAAAAAAATATCAGCTTTGGATGATAAATTGTTACCTACTACACTACAAATGTTGCAAAAAATATCTTACTGGGATGACTTTACAATAAGCTTCAGTTCTTTCTGTCACTAAAAGTTCTATCAAGTATATCAAGCATGCCTGCTTAAAGAAAAAAACATTAAAATTATTAAATTTTGGAGTTAAGTACTTCTGAGCTTAAAAGCACACTAGCTTTAAAACAGTTCAAGAAACTGATCTGGACTGATGCTTTTAATACCCACTACTAATTAATTCTTTAAAAACTTTGTTTTTATTCTAGACAAGATCAACAGAACAACTGAAACAGGGTATAAGATTCCAAATAGCATTATATGTAATGATGTTACCTGGCAAATATATGACTAGAGAGAATTTATGGACACAGAGAATAGTTGATTACCATTCTCTTTGTAAACACAATTTTGGTACTTGAAGACCTACCAGAGATTATTAAAATAATATTTCAATCTGAACTAAATTTCAGGTATTGTTCATTTCCTGAAACAACTACTTCACATGCAGACTTGACATTAAAATCACTAATAATTTACTGAATGGAGTTTTTTTATACATATTAAACAAAAGTCACCGGTGTAGTTTATACACTACAAAATCTGACGCTATTTAGCTTACACCCCAAACATTCAGCACCTGATCATCCTTCATCAAGGAATGAAGAACTTATATTTTCTCACATGCTATTTAATTTCTTTTAGGAATTTCTACATTAAAAGACCAGAGTAAATTTACACGTGAAAAAAGTGATCAACTACCATTTAACTTTCTGGCACTAGCTGAAAGCATCTCCATTAAGCTACATTTATAATACTGTCTTAACTTAGGAACAGTCATTGTTATTCACTATCATTAAGATCAACCATCTTTCCAGGAAATATTTCAGTAAAGCAGCCATCCCAATTCAGTGAATCTCAATTAAAGCACTGATTAGAATGTGCAGAAGAATGAAACAGACATTCTTTTAACACTGGCTGGGGGCCAAAAGCAGGGAAAAGAACTCTGCTGGTGTCAGGCTTTCATTTGGGTTTGGTGCAGTGTTAGATGGCCTTCAACCCAAGAACCACTATTGTTGTTGGCTCCTTTGGCTGTAAACAAACATCTTATCTGAAGATTGATCTCAGTCAAAACCAGAAACAAAAGAGAAGTGGCATAGACTTTCATACAGGTAGCCCTTCCAAAGTGGCACTGCTGTTTAGTGAAAGGGGCAGGGCACATAGCCTGACAGGCTTGTCCCCAGAATGACTGGCAGTTAACTTGAACAAATCATTATTAACAACAGAGGTACACAACATTCATCCCCCTTCCCCCACCATACTCTCTCACATAATCCACAGGTATTTAAAGTGGAACAATGGACTGGTATGTTTGTAGGATCCCAAAACAGAAGGCTTTCTCCTGGGAGAAAATGCTAAAAAACTGTGATTATTTACATGGCTTTGTAAAATTGGAAAGGAATATATAGAACCCTTTCCCTAGTAGCTACACCGGTACATAATGGTATATGTTGACTCAATCTGAAATATGCAGTTAATCATGCAGCCTACATCTGTTTATACTCTTTGGGTGCCTATCCACAAGCAGCGAGGCCACTCCGACACACTATAATTACAGTGCAGAGCACATTCAATTAATCAAGTCCGCTGGAGCCTGATAATTACCGTGCTCCAGCAGACTCCAGCATCTCGTGTATCAGCATCCCCTTCTGAAAAATGGTGGTGGGGGCACTTTAACTAAAGCTCATTCACCGTTTTTCAGAGCAAGGACGCTGATACTTGAGATGCTCCAGACACTCCTCCCTCCACCCCACTCCCACAGCACGTGTATAAATGCCCTTTGAGCTTAACCCTTAGGATTCAGTCACCTGACCCTCTCACCTCCTCCATGCAAGGGGGAAAAAGGGTACACATGAACTGTAGCTCAATTTGCTAGTGCCTAGGGTCCCTCAGCCCTTCCACCAAGTTAAAAGCAAGACATCTCCCTACCCCTTAATTTTAAACATTAACAATCTTGACCTCTGGAATGTAAAACATGCAACTGAAGAGTAACAGAGGACTCTTATACTGAAGTAAATGAAGAGGAAACTTAAGAGAAAGCCACATAAAAACACCTATCCAGGAAGAGCACAATAAGGAAATTACACTACCTAAAGTTACATCTTTTATCTTCTATCCTGCTTTCTCCTCTATCATTTAAATTAAACCTTTGTCACATTATGTTTCCTCACCTTCCTATCATGTACAGCCCAATATCAAATTCTGTCTGAAACCAAAAGTATGCTCAACACTGAACAAGTCTGTCCCAGAGGTTTGCAATTTGAAGGTTCCAGGTTTGCAGCATTTACACACACAAATCTCTTTTCACTCCCACCTCTAAACTATGGTCCAGAAATGAAAACCATTTCAGAAGCCTCTTTCTCTAGCCTCCAGGCTTATCAACTTGCTCTTATTCATGTCACTATTTGGATCACTTTACTAACTTCCAAGTTATTCGCAAAACCAAGTCACTAATCATTACTTTTGAGGCACAGACCAAGAGACTACTACCTTCATTCTTTCTTCCCCTTTATCAAAATGTCTCCCAAGTCAGCCTCCTGAATCATTCATTTTTTCTTCTTTTGCTATCTGAGTACTGTACCAGGTCAACCGCATGCTATTAAGTCTTTCTTTAGCTTTGTATCCATGGCAACCATCACCTACAAGTTTAAATTTATTTTTTTTAAAAGCCTATTAGTCAAGTCACTAAAATAATGTATAACCTTATCGTAAAAATAGCTCTAAACTCTTTAGAAGGTTATCCACTCTTTGTCATCTTACATAATATATATGCAACTGTGTCAAATTCAAGATCCCAAATTTTGCCTTTGCAAACTGCTGATTAGAGCTGGTACAATGTATCAGTTGAAACAAATGGCAGCATATCCTTAACTGAAATGTTAATATACATGACTACTACTATTTTTGGAAATAAATGCCAAATTAGAAGGAATTAAAAACAGTAACTTTTGCAATCACTCTCACTAGATGAACTAGTTTTCTGGCAGCAGAAGTCTTATTCTGGATTGTCAAAATTATATAAAAGGTGACTTATCAAACAGTCTACCTACCGTGAATAGCATTAAGACTGTATTATTGTCTCAGCAGGTCATACAGCAATAAACTATGATGTTTGGCAAGATCAGCTTTAAAAAAAACAGTATCACCAAATAACAATGATAGAGGAAGGATATCTGATACAACAACAGGTTTCTTTTTATCTGGACTAAATGGATCCTTCCTTTTCTTCCTAGACTGTAGTTCATCATTCCATAATTCTGAAAGAAATACAGTCAGAAACCTTCTATTAGTTGAACATTTTTCCATGAATTTGCATGTTTAGTTTTTAAAATAAAAAATTGAGACAATGCTACAAATCATTTTTTGATGCTTCAGAGACTGCAGTGTCATGCTTCATGAACCACAAAGTGACACCTCCTGATTTTCATCTTCTCAGCCCAGGATATATCAAGGGTGTTCTTCTTACTTAAGACAGCCACAGTTAACTCAGTGGTCTGTCAAGACTTTGAAAAAAACTGAACCACTGCATGCAAAGAGCCCAACAGAGACATGTCTGAGATGGTGATGCTGCATAATGCCTGCCCACACAACAGCTTACACAACACAGAGGCAGAAGCAATCCCATTATTTGGATGGACTGTGCTGCATCATCCTCCACACAGCCTGGTGGAGGAAGGACAGACTACAAAGGTAATTTTCACAATGAGCTGGAGGCTGTGCAGCAAGAACAAGGATTTTACAATAATGGGTACATGCCCTTGCTCAAAAAGGCCAATGAAGGAGACTGTGTGAGCCCACCAACACCAGCAGACTCTCCCTATGCATAAAGGCACGTGTTTGTGCCCAAAAGCTTGCAAAGAACAATTTTTCCAACTATTTAGTAGGTCTAATAAAAGATGTCACATTTACCAAAAGAAACTTGCCAGCGATAATGTACACATTTTTCATTAAATTTTAATATTTTTTCAATATTATTTGGCTGAGAAAAACTTGGAGACATAACCTTCTGACTTGGACCTGGTATTCTCAATTTTGTGGCCATTACACTTTTACCAACAGTGAAAAATTAACAGTCTCAGAATAAGAGGCAAAGGATGCTGAACGTTCCAAAATAACATTGTATATAATTTTAAGTTTGGTCAGACTTAGAATTAAATCTAGAATGCAATTCTAAATAAGGATTCTAGAGTATAACAAGGTCCACAGATGGATTAGCTACACAACAGACTACAACCAGGGGCTTACAAATCTTTCAAATTCTATTTACCTGAGGTAATATCAATACTATGCCTGTCTTCTTCAAGTCTTCTGATCTTCTCTTCTAATTCACTTTGCACAGTATCATATAATAAGAGCTTTTCACTCTGGAAAAGGCAAGAATTAAACATACAAGAATGCATAATGTTACCTAAATGCAACTGACATCAATGGTTTAGAGCCACATTTCCCAAGTTCCTCATCCACAGGTTTTGTCAGTGGAAGAGCCTAGGTAC
The DNA here is from genome assembly GCF_000455745.1 of Alligator sinensis. NCBI lineage: Eukaryota > Metazoa > Chordata > Crocodylia > Alligatoridae > Alligator > Alligator sinensis. The sequence continues at coordinate 5,411,202 of NW_005841835.1, forward strand.
TTAAAGCAAATATTTATTACAGATATATCAGGCTGAATACAAGATGTTCAGTGATCAAAGATAATAACTTAGTGCAATGGATAAGCATGCAAGGCAAAAAAGCTAGATCTCCAGAAGTACAATCTCTACTCTGACACAAATGCATACTTTTCTACTACGACTAATGATAGAAAACTCAGTGGTGAATAGTAAAGGAGGTCTACTATGGATAGAGGTGTACTCCATTAACTTGTTTTTTAAGATCTGAAGCAAATATGGAATACAAAGAGCAGCGGAAACAATGGCCTATTGAACAGATATTTCAACTGTAAATTATTTTGAGATCTGAACTTTGAAACAATACATTTGCTACCCTTTTATCTGGCTGACAGTCTTCTGAAAATAGACAAAGTATAAATGGTAATTAACTTCTGGGTTTTCAGGGGAGGGCCTAATTTGTTTTAACTGCATGATATTTTAATGACTTCCAGAAGGACTAAGACAGTTACAAGAAGACTTAAGATCCATGTTGGTAGCTGTGTCCTATTTTATATACTACTTGGGGCAGTTCAATGACCTGAGAATATTTTTGCCAGTCAGCTTCCAACAGACATGTTAAAGATTTCACTGGAGTATTTCTTTTATGCAGGAAGGAGGCTTGATCTGAGTCACAAAAGTACATTAGATTCAAATACTAAGAGATACCTGAATTGGAAAGAAGGAAAAGCTATTAAGGAAATGCAAGATTAGCAGCTATGGAAAGTCATCAAATAGGAAAGAAAACAAGACAACTCAAGTCTTCATTAAGAATAAAATGCTAATGTATAAAAAAAAAAAAAAAAAAACTTGGGGGGAAAAAACCCCAAAAATTTAGTTACAACTTTGTGGGGGTGGGACATAACTATTTTTGTGGGGGAGAAGAGAGACAATAATGGAGATTGAGTGTATTTAAATCCTATTATGTTTACCATCTTTTTCAAACTTACAAAATATTTAAATTCCAAGGAAGAGCACAATGCCTACAAATCCTGTTAGAAATCTCTCTCAAACATCTATTTTAATTTCCATGAGTCACATGGAAAGCCTAATGTCACAAGAAATGTATTTATTAAATTATTTTTATTTTACAAATATAATGCATTTCATTCTACTTTAATACAAAAGCTAGTATTATTTTGAGAATTAATTTTGTAATAAGAACTTGATACCAAAAGGACAGACTAGATGGGGAAGTTATAATACACACACAAGGCTACTGATTGGCCCCATTACAGCAAAACAATGGTTTTGCCACCAGCACTGTTGCTGATTTTAAACAAATATCTTCACAGAAACAGATGAGGCTGGGATGTTTTATAGAAGCCCAAGAGATTTCCAGTGGAAGCATTCCATGTTACAGGAATGCTCTATAAGCACAGCACGTCATTCATGGCAAGAAGGCTAGAATGGCAATATAGCCTAAGGCAGTGGTGTCAAATTCATTTGATCCTACAGGCTAGATGTGGACCATGGGGCTTCTCATGAGCCGGACAATCTGCAAGCAGCAGCAGTGGCGTTAATCTCAACAGCTGCTAGTACACTGCAGGCATGGCTCCAGAATTTAGAGGGTTAACATAGCCACCTCCCCCTCCCTTTTCCCCCTGCTGCCAATTTTATTCACCAATAGCAACTAAACTCCCAAAATTTGACAGGAGTATTATCCTCCTGGGATCTGGAGCTGCTGTGATGCAACAGCTCTAGCAACAAGTCCCATGGGTCAAATCCAACCTGCGCGATTAGGTTCTCCAGGTCACAAGAAGCCCTGAAACCTAAATGATAGCCCTGGATGAAAGGATTCTGACCAAAACAAATTAGCCCTGTGAGTCTTTGGATGCAGAAGGACACATTTAAGCACCTGAGCAATTAAGATGACTATGGGATGAGGTCTAAACAGTTGGAAAACAAGGTCCCACTAATCCAAATTGCCAAATACATAGTCTGAAAAACCACTCTCAGTACTCAAATGGAAAGAGCTTAGAAGAATGTGGTATTCAGAAACAGGACCCAGTCACATCCAACAGGGAACTGGACTAGGTCACCCACATTACATCTAGATAAAAAGGTAACATTATCTGAAGAATAAATAGATTTATATTTATAAATTTATATTTCTATAAATAAATAAATAGATGTATATTTGTCCAGATGTTTCAATTACTGCATGAGCTCAGAGCTCATGTTTCAATTACTGCTGTGGCTCAGAAACCTCCCGTGGATTAACACCACCAGAGGTGGGCCCACATCTGGCTCAAGAGGAGCCCCACAGTCTGGATCTAGCCTGTAGGCCCAAGGAGATTTGACACCCCTGATTTAGATAAATGATTGATAAATTATCCTAAAATTGAGAAATGTCTAATCCTCTGGTACTAGTTTTTGAATAGTGGCTGTATTATCAGTTGTTAAAAGCTTTATATATTAAAACAATTCTAAAAATTGCAGTATGATTGCTGTATTTATGGTGGAATAATCCTACAGTTATTTCCTTGGATGCCTAGTATGTAACTCTAATTTCCAAAATAATTTTTAATCTTTCACAAACTCTGTTAATGGAAATATATTAAATTTGCTTATTCAAAGCCAAGCTGATTACCAAGCTAACATGTACTTTCAGGATGTTTCTGATAATACGTTTCTTTCACAGTAATACAGTGAGAAGTTACTTACCATAGTAAAATGATGGCAATAACAACAACTAAAGATGTACTTCTCATTAACTAACATGCAAGAGAGTTCAAAGATAGACAATCAACTGTCAGTTTTAACAAGTTAGCAGTACCTCACAGTGTTGACGAGAAGCTTGAATTTCACATTCATATTTGTTCTTTACAGACTCTAAACACAACTCTCTATAGATACCTGAAAGCAGACAAATTAGAGACTTGTTATTTCTTTAGAGAGATAACCAATTTCAGAATTATCTTTCCAGAATTCTGCTGCTCATCCTAGCACTAGGTATGTGTAAAGAAATATTGTATTAGAAATGGACAGTGTTCAGCCAGTATCAAGTATAAACACTTTATGGAAAGTTAACTGTCTTAAAATTCAGGAGGTGAAACAGTACCCCTTCATTTTCTGTTCCAGTCTATTTTTATTAAGATAAAATGTTTCTCTTGTTATGCATATAGGGTGAAAACAAGTTTAAGTCTATCCCCCCAAGATTCTATCAATGCATCACATGATAAAGCTATTATACAACAGCTATCCTAATTCTAGCTGACCTAAATTGGCGCACTGAAAGACTTCCCAAGTAACAACCACAGTGTAAAAAACATATATGGGGCTTCAGGATAACAGTGGGCAGAGCTTTACCACAACAGTTAGCCCAGGATAAATGCCCATGAGTTCACTCTTCCCCCATGGTATATGGAAGTTAATCTGGGGTCTAAACTAGCAGTTTAACTTTCACTTTCTGCAGTAAGAGTAGACACATGGACAAAAAGCTAATACACTGTACTCTTGCCCTCCTCCAAGCACAGTACATGGTTTGTATGTTCATACTGTAACAGCAAAGTGTCAAACTCATCTGCCCCTATGGGACAGATGAAGGGCATGGGACTGGTCTGGCAAGCTGCACTGGGCCTACAGACAACCACATCTGCTCTCCAGAGTGACTCTGCACGCAGTGCATGGGGCTAGGGATAGCACATACAGCATACGGGACTAGATGGAGAGCTCCACAGGCAGCACTGAGGGCCAGATGATAGGGGTCCATGGGCCAGAACTGGCCTAGAGGCTGTATCTTTGACACCCCTGCTCTAATACAATGACCTTAACTTGGTTGATGTTTCTAGGTACAATCTCTATACTAAGTAGGGGTGCACCAGTAAAGATTTTTTTTTGTGCCAATACCAATGGCCGATTATTAACAAGTCATATTGGCCAATACTGATCTGATTGCCGATATGCAGCCCGCCAGCATGGAGAGCAGCATTTGGCTGGTAAGTCTGTTGGGGTGGGGGGAGGGCATGGGAGGAGCAGATCAAGATCCCTGCGGTGAGGGAGGGAAGGGGCTGGGGCAAGTGCTGCCCAGTAGGGGTGGGGCATGGGACAGAGCTGCACGGCTTGTTCAGAGGGCGGATCCTGCACCTACACACACCCCCAGGGAAGCCATGGGGGGCGTGTGCACCTTGGATCTGTGAACGGGGCAAGGACGAGCTGCTGCTGCAGGCTGGGGGCAGCACCGGGCTCTTCCCGGCAGAAGGTCTGGGCCAGGGCTGCACTTGGGGCAGGCAGCAGCAGCAATGAAAGGGGGAGCTATGGCATATTTTGGCCCCCCCATACCCCCTTCCCCCACCCACCAAGAGCCAGGAGGCAGCTGACAGCACGACCACAGGTTGCTGCAGCCTACTTTAGCACCCCCCTGCCCAGTCTATGCTGGAGAAGGCCTTCAACATTTTGAAACACTTTGGCCAGGAACACCATAGTGTGCCTACGTGTGCCCCCTAACTGCAATATTTCCTTTTTGATGTATTTATAAGACATGCATTTCACTTGAACATTGTTTTGTTACATCAATGTGCAACCTGATAAACTATAAGTAGTTTCTCAAAAGTGAAGTGTGTTACCTGTCAGCTCTGTGTTCCTGAGGGAGCCCTGGCACCCAGCTTGCTGGACTTACAAAGGACTTTTTCTATTCCCCCCCCACCCCCAATCTAACCAGAACTAAGCAGAAGAAAAGTTTAATAGGCATCTCAGGCTGTAAATTCCCCAGTCCCAGTATGGGAGGCCTCTTTAAACTTGATTGACTAAAACTCGGTCACCGGGTTAGGGAATGTTGAGGCAAGAGACCGAGTCAGAGGGGATAGGGACACCATTTGAACAATAGTTAAGGGTTCATCACAGTGTCCAGCCCGTTGGAGCCCTGACCACAAATGCTGTCATACTTTTCCCGGGATGATTGGTGGAAGTCCTCCCCGCAAAGTTTATGAACACTCCAAGTAATCTCCTTGAGTCTGTTAAAAGACTACAGTAAAATCTGAAAGTCATGCTAAACTGAGGCTTATTCCCAACCCATAAAATACAAAACACTGATGCCGACTTCACAGTGCAAGCATAGCTAGGCCATCTGAGAAGATCCCTTCCAGTATATTCATAATAATTTCAAGCTGGCTCCTAGGTGTCTGGTTACTCCTTAAAATTTAATGTTTTTCCTGGTTGTTAATCAGTTTCTTGAGATGTTCCAAACCAGATAACCCCTTGTCACTGAAAAAAGTAATTCATTTAAATTTAAACTGTTTATATAACAGGATTTTCCCTGTCAATTATGGCTTGGGACTCTCCTGATTTACACAATTAAAAAAATGCTTTGAAGAGGCTAGACTAAGGGTATAAGAAAGCTGTAAAGCAGCTAACAGTGTGCTTCAAGAAAGAAAAATCTCTCTGACACCATCTGCTGTTGTTCTTGAGAAGCTGGGAGAAACAGATCATCTCCCTTCAAGGATCGTGCTGAGAACTTTGCTTGTCAACAAATCACACAAGTGCCTTGGAACGGTAAGATCCCAGCTCTCGCTCTCTCTCTTTTTCTTTTTCTCTCTAGGCATAACTTTCTGAACCTGAATTTTATTAGTTAAGCTTGAGCTAGGTTTCCCCAAATACTCAATAAAACCAGGGTAATATTGTAATTATTTTTGTTTGTTTTCCCTTGCATGTCTATTATTACTAGTACCATTATAAATTTCATATACTTAGCAATAAATAACTTTTATAGTCAAACTGGTAGTAACTGGGTGTATTTTTCCTTCTCCACTTCTTCTCCACTTGCTCTGCAGCAACATTTCTTTTACCTAAGCCAAAGTTCCCTGTGGAGCCCAAAAATACTGTGGGGTCCACTCATCAAGAGGCTACCACTACTAGGACAGTTAGGGCAAAAGATTGGGACATGCTGAGTTTAAGATACATAAGGGGATCAGCTCATACAGGCTGATTGACCCAGTTTGGCTCAGACGTGCCCTAATGAACTGAATGCTGGCCCATGAGGGTGTCAGCTGGACACCCAGCCGGATTCAGAGGTATTCTGTTCACCTGTGTGCTTGTGTCTGACTGCATTTTATTGTTACCTTAATGAACCGATTCCTGGCATATGAGGGTGTCAGCCTGTACATGCTGATCAACCCATGTCGTTCGTGTGTGCGTGTGCGTGCGTGTGCGTGTGCGAGAGAGAGAGAGAGAGAGAGAGAGAGAGAGAGAGAGAGAGACTGATGTGGTGGCTGGAGGAACCCAGCCCACTAAAACCAAGTCCTGCAAGATAGCTCCATTGGGGGTGAAGACTTGCAGAAGGGAGAGATACAGCTCCGTACAGAAACACCAGTAACACAAGCCGCACATTGATAGAATGACAAAGACCCTAGAAATGTATCCCTAATAAATGAGCACACCCCCAAGTGATAGGCAAATCTAGTAGCAAGTGAAAAAGATGACAATGGCCTTAAACACTTTTGTAAGCAGCTCATTAAGCATGGCGTGAGTGCTTTAAGAAATCTGATAGTTTTCCTTCTAAGTTAGAGAACTTTAGATCCCGGGGAACTTTAGTTCTGCTACTACTTTAGAAGGACTGTTCAACATCTAAGTGGCCACATGTCACACAGGCCACATCCCCCCCCACCCCAGGCCATATGTCACATGGCACAGACCCCCTGTGAGGTGAGCGTCCCCCCGTCAAGGGTCAATCCCTGCTGTGTCGGGCATAAGCCCCAGGCACCCAAATCCCCAGGCTGTTCCACTCTAACCAAAGTGTCTCAATGCCCACCTTGCTGGGGTCATCTGACCCCAGCAGTCTTTCCTGCCCAAGTGCAGGGGGGCTGGGCCTGATGATCTGTAAGATCCCTTCCAGACCCTAATAACTATAAAACTCAAGGGGGGCGGGGAAGGTGGGGGAGGCAGGCAGAAGCTGGAAGAGAGAAGAGGTCCCTGAAGACCACAATAGCAGCAAGAGAACAGTGGGGGAGCAGTGACCAGGCCAGAAACCTAGGGGCTGTGTGTTAACCCCTTGCAGGCGACATGCATTCTTTAGACCGCCTGGTGAACATCCCTGAACTTCAGCATTGGTTTCAAAACATTTTTGTAACATTGGTCTTTTTTTAAGCTTCCTTAGGTTCTAACAGCCTATAATTTTATCCCAGCAGGAGTTCTCCTGGTTGGATTTTGTACAATCTCTCTCTCCCACTACTCTCTCAAGATTTATCATTTTTAGGTCAAGTAATCAAGCTGATGACTAGGAGAAAAAAATAGTGACACTTTCCTTTAACAAGTAACCATAACTTTTGAAATTCTCTGGAACCCACTCAGAGGGAAAGACCACTAATATTCTCTGAATTTAAAAGATGGCCTTTCTGACTTGGATCATGTGTATTATTTTAACCCACCCTAATTAGGGTTCCTCTTTCTTCTCTTTGCCTCTCTTCTTCTTCAGAGATGTGCTCTCCTTCAGACAGTGTCACTTATGATCTAAGTGGGTGAGAGGAATATTGGGTATTTTGCCTCTGCATACCACCTAGCTCTTAATATCTGCATTAGGATCTAAGACTTAAAACAGACAACCCAAAGACAAGCCAGAAAAGCCTGTTATGTCAATACTAGAAGAAGGCTAATTGAGAACTAAAAGATGGTTAAGTAATCCTTCTAAGGTTAAGAATTAGTAGCCCTAGAAATCCTCAGTTATCCTCAGTTGAAGGAGCAATAGGGGAAACTCCAGAATAAGAGTGTACTGAGTAATTTTGATCTGGGCTTCTGGATCTGACCTGCCTTCCTTTCTTGCATATAACTGAAGGAGTGAAGAGCTGCATCAGTACTAATGTTGCTAAGACTGGCAGTTTTGATCCTTTTCCAGCAGTTTTCATCTGACGCTTGTCTTCTAAGAGGACATATGCATCATTTCTCTGGCTAGAGACCTCCTCATTGTCTGATTCTTTGCTCTTTTCCAGTTTAAGTCCCATAGACTAATTTAGCTGCACAGGTCACCATCCACAGACTTCACAATGGGGGATGAACAGGAGGAGATCTTTTTTTTTCCTGTTTCTGTCATACCAGTGCTCCGTCTGTATACTGTTGGCCTTGACCTATAATATTCTTCAGCAAGAGAGCAAATGGAGTTGACAAAAATCTCTCTCAGCTTTGGCTTCTCCACATAATTAAAAAACAAAACCTGAAATCCAGTTAGCTAAATGGTAGATGTTTAAAATCCAATACTGCTCTGCTGTGAACCAACAGTATCTGAACAAGCAAGCTGCATAAATGAAGATGTATTGAGAAAAAGGACTCTAACTAGGTTTCAAATTTCTCTCTTTTTTTTTTTTGCGGGGGGGGGGGGGGAGAAAACAGAGAGGCGAGCTGGGATGAATTCATTCTCTTTGAGGGGAAGAACACGACTGAAGGGGGCTGCATAGTGAAATGGAAGCGTCTCTGAATCTGAGACAGCAGAACAAAACCAGTAAAATTTTTATGAGGTAGGTCACTCCAATTCTGCCAGTGACCCACGAGTGCAGGTTTGACCCCAAAACTGCAAACAAGATGTAGATAGTGTATCTTCTAGTTATGGTTTTATATGATCAGTTGAGATTTCTTAGTTTCAAAAAAGATGCACATCTAACTTATATAAAGGGTTCTAATAAATTCTCCCACACAGTATCTTTTAAATGATACAAACAAATTTTTAACTTTTGTTTAAAAAGGTTTATGGTTTGTTAAGTGTTTCCTAAAACTTCACATCTGTAAGAACCACACTCTAAAACAAGATACTGACCTTGAATCTACATAGTAAATGTACACTGTTAAAGAGCAGCAATAATTTCACATTCCTACCTGCCACCTTTGTTCGGATTTGCATATTTTCTTGCAAAGCTGCCAGCGGTTCCAAGTACTCTGGGGCCTTTCCAGCTATGACTTCCTGCAGTTTCGCATCCACCTGACTTAATCTCTCTTTGTAAAGTCTCAAATTGTAAAAGGAGAGTATTAAGTAAAAGGGGAAAAAAACACAAGCACAATCACAGAAATAATTTTCAATGAAAAAATTATTTGCACAATCCCATATCTAATCTAATCCTCCCATAGCAGAAAATTAAAACCTATAAATTTGTATTTGTTGCCACTAATTTTCCAAGCTTTGTAATAAATTCTCTTGCATATTTTTTATAGAAGGCGTAAGCAGATATGAAGTCCAAGATTGTCTATCCTTTTCTAAAGATGAAGTACAAAGATTTTTGCTCTCACAAGGCATCTAGATAAATCTAATTAATACCCCAGAGAGGAGCCTTGGTAATAATATATACTGGTGTATACTATTCCAAATTCTATTTAAAAAAGTAATAAAATGGATCTTGACACAGTTCCATATTTTTATACCCCCAGCATTTTGGGAAGACAGACTCATGCCATCCCCTCTAATGGCATTTGGGGAAGATCTACACCTGGAAACCTCATGAAGTGAACTAAGGAAGAAGTTACTCTTAATCTTAATCATCAGTCTTCTTAAAATGGCAGCATTTGAAATCATCTTTAAATAGAAAAACGTTTTCAAAACATGCTACTTACTGATCTTTGAGGTCTGTAAACTGTTTTTCAAGGTTGGACATTTCATCTAAACATTCCATTCTTCTTCTTTCACAGTCCTCATCATCCATTTCTATGAATAAAAAAAAGTTAATTTCTTTGCAAAGTAATAGAATAAAATATAACATTTCTCTCTCAGCCTTTCCTCATAAGTCTTGCTCTCCAGGCCTCTAATCATTTCTGTTGCTCTGTATTGGACTCTTTCCAAACTGTTCACATCCTATTTGAAGTGTGGGGCCCAAAACTGAGCACAGTACTACAAATGAAGCCTCACCAGTGCTGAATAGAGCAAAAGAATCACTTTCCCTGATTTGCAAGTAACACTCCTTTAATACAACTCAGTATATTCTTGGCTATTTTTTGAAACAAGAGCACACTACTGGCTCATATTCAGCTTATGGTCTACTGCGGGGCTGCCCAACCTGTTCGTGGCCAGGGCATCATATCCCACAGGCCACACACTGCAGGGGTTGCACAAGGCAGGGCACAGGCTCCCTGGGCACTCCCCTGCTGCACCAAGCAAGCAGGCACTCCCTACGCCTCATTGCACCAAGCACGGGGACATTCCCTATTGTGCAGGCATGCATGCACTTTCTGTGCTGCCCTAGGCATGCAGGTACTTCTCCCCCTCCACCCCACAGCACCATGCAGGTGCACAAAGGCACCCCACCCCTACCTTCAGCTCCTTGTGCACAGGCTCCTCCGTTGCACCGTACCAGCACCCCATACCATGGGATTCCCCCATACTACAGGCTGTGCCACACTGCACGGGCCTACCCTGCCCCTGGAGCCAGAAGGAGAGAAAGCCCAAAGCCTACAAAAGAAGCAGCCAGGAGGGGGAGCCCAGAGCTTCCTCCAGTATGTAGTGACTGAGGCAGCAGCAGCTGGGTGGGAGTAAAGGTGGCAATCTAACCCCCTCACAGGCCACATGCAGCCTGCAAGCCACCAATTGAACAGCACCGGTCTACTGTAACCCCCAGGTCCTTCTCTGTAGTACTAAAGCATAGCCAATCATTTCCTGGTCTGTATTTCTGCATGTAATAGTCTGTCCCAAGTGCAGGGCTTTGCACTTGTCCTTGTTGAGTCTCACGTGATTGGCTGCAGACCATTTTTCCATTCTATTCGGGTCATTCTAGATCCGAGCCCTGCCCTCCAGCGTGTCTGCAATTCCACCCAACTTCGTGTCATCCACAAATTTGCTAAGCATGTCCTCATCCCAGCATCCATATCATTAATGAAGATGTTGAGCAGTACCAAACCCGGAACAGACCCCTGAGCAACCCTACTTGATACCTTCCCCCAACACTGAGACATTGATATCAGACACTGAGTCACTGATGTGAGCACAATGATTCAACCTTACAGGAGCCCTCTAATCTGTATATCCTAAACTTGCTAATGAAAATATCATGGGAGAAGACGGGGTCAAAAGCCTTGCTCAAGTTAAGGCAGGGGTTCCCAAACTGTGACACACATACCCCTGGGGGTACACCAGACATATCTGGGGGATAGGTGAGAGGAAATTGTGTTAATGGTGGATTTCATTTTCATTATTATAATAATAATTGGCATTTAAGGGGTTAAAATACAAACCGTATGCTGGTAGGGATATGTGGGCAGCTGGTAAATCTGGAAGGGGGTATGCAATAAGAAAAAGTTTGGGAACCTCTGAGTTAAAGTATATCACATCAACTGCTCTCCCCACATCCACAAAGCCTATCCCCTTATCATAGAAAACAAGTTGGTCAGGCATGACTTGCTTTTGGTGAATCTACACCAGCTGTTCCTAATCATCTTGTTCTCCTCAAGGTGCTTCACAATACATTCCTTAAGGACCTGCTCCATGATCTTTCCAGATATTTAAGTCAGGCTGACTGGTCTGCAATCCCCTGGATCCTCCTCCTCCCCTTTCTTAAAAATGGGCACTATATTTCCCCTTTTCCACTCATCCAGGATCTCACCCAAACTCCATGAATTCTCAAAGAGGATAGACAATGGCTCTGAAATTACCTCAGCCAATTCTTTCAGTACCCTAGGGTGCATCCCATCTGGCCCTACCAACTCGAAAGCATCAAGATTCTCTAAGTAATCCATAACCTTTCCTGTTACTCCTCTAGACTGTTTGTCTCCTTCCCTGTCTTTGCTGTCAGCTGCACCCATCATGTGGTAGTTGTCCCTATTTATGAAGACTGAAGTAAAAGGCTTTTACTTCCCACTGTTTTCAATAATATAGAACAGAACCTGAAAAGTAGTTTCTCAAAAAGAAAAATTTCCAATTTTTCCCCACTTTAAGAGTCTTTCTACTCATCTTTTCTATAGTTATTGGAGGACGACTTGGGGAGACAGAAGGAAAGTGTCTCAAGAACTGTTTCATGAGTGCTCACCACACAAGTGGAAAGGACAGTGCTGCTCACTCTAAGGGTATAATCACAGTTCACTTGCAATAGTTGCAAATCTTTGGGATGCTGTGATGTAGTACATTAAGATAATCCTGGCCTAAAAGGAAGCAACTCTGTAATGGAACAATGGCACTTAACATGCATTAAATTGCCTGAACATGCATTTGCTCACATTTTAACTGCACAGTGTTAAGTTGAATGTGTGACACCACCCTAACAGAAATATACTTTCTTCCAGGAGTTAGAGCCATTTAAGTTCAAATATTAACAAAAACAACAGTTTTAAAAAATGATGATAAAAAACTCTAATCCTTTCTGAATTTCACAGGTGTCAGTCTCTTGTGTTTACAATGATCCTAATTCTTTACCCAGAGCATTTCAGGAGAGATTTAAAACATACACAGATTTTTAACGAGTTTTTTTCTCTTTTTTTTATATGCCATGAAGAACTGAAGAAGAGTATATCACACAATTTTTTTCCCTTTGCAGTTAATTATTTAGGTTGTACAAATTAAGACATCATCCAGATTCTTCTACAAAACTACAAAATTGTACAATCTTTTCTTCAATGCCTGATGAAGGGTGTTTGTGCCCGAAAGCTTACAATTAAAGAATTCTTTTTGCAAAAATCTTGTTGGTCTGATAAAAGATATCATCTCTACTACGAGTCCCAATTGTCTTTTCCTCTAGAGCCTAGACCAGGGGTGGGCAACGTTTTTTGGCTGGAGTGCCGAAAAACACCACAATGCCTACCTCGGAAGGTGCTGGAGTGCCGGCATGGCAGAAAAACAAAATGAGGGCAAGGGGTACATGGCAGGATGCCCTGCTTGTGCCCCTTGCCCCCCACCCAAAGCCCCTCCCCCACAGCCTGGGCTCTGTGGCTGCCACCAGCTACCCCGGCTCTGGGTAGTTGCTGGAGCCTGGGCTGCTCCCAGCAGGGCTTGTAGCGTCCCAGCTGCCTGCTGGGAGCAGCCTGGGATCCCGGCTGGCAGCAGCTCCCCAGAGCCGGGGCCGGCTACAGCCGGGAGCCTCCAAACAGCTGTACCAGGCTCCGGCCTCACCTCTGCACCAGCGCGTGCAGGCACGCCTCAGAGGTGGCGGTGGGGGAGGGACCTGAGGCAGCACAGCCCTGGTCTCTCCCCAGCTCCCGGCATGGAGGGGATGAGCCTGGCGCGGCTGTTTGTAGCCAGCCCAGGCTCTGAGCTTGCCGAAACTCAGTAAGTGGCCCTCTGCCCAAAATAATTGCCTGCCCCTGATTTAGATCTAGAGCTAAGAACAATTCTATCTAACACAATCCATTGATTAAACAGTCAGTGCCGCATCATTCAACAAGTTCAAAGTGAACCTTTACATGGACAGGAGCCAACATAGGCTACAGCAATTGCCTTGGACTTGAGTACAGTTTCCTGCTCTATCCAATTGTGTGTGTGACCTTGACCCAAGTCACTCAAGCTCTACATAAACTTACCAGGCTAGGCAGCAGTGCCCTAAAGCAGGGATTGGCAAGCTACAACCTGCAAAGCTATGGGATCCTATCCATGGAGTTTGGGGACTTCCATGCCATTTCTGTAGTGCAGACTTTTGCCCATACTGCAGCAAGGTGGTGAGGAGAAGTGGCAAGATCTCAGTGATGGCCTGCACTGAACCCAAGCCAGGTCATTGTGGCCTGCCACTAAAAAAAAAGTTGCCCGCCACTGCCCTAAAATACAACGTTCTGGTCTGACTGCTCTCTCCTAAACCAATAGCATAGACCAGGGGTATCAAACTTGCGGCCTGCAGAATCACATTGTGTACTTAATACAGTTTCTTTGTACTGTAGGAAAGGCCAGGGCAAGTAAAGACATGACCCATCATCAAAATCTGGGGCACCCGATCCACAGAGTCCTGCTGCAACTGAGAGAGGCGCTCCAGCTGGAAAGAGAGAAGGCAGAACATCACTGTCCCAAACCTGAACCTGGAGAAAGCTTATGGCAGAGTATCCCACCAGTTCCTCTTTGAGATGCTGAAGCAGATGGGAATCTTCCCAACCTTTGTTCACTGGATCAGGACCCTCTACACGGACATGAGCAACAAGGTGCAGGTGAACAGGTTCCTGAGTGCATGGATCACAGTGGAGCTGGGGGTCTGGCAGGGCTGCCTGCTCTCCCCAATCCTATTTATCTGCACAATTGAACCTCTGGCCCAGTGGATCAGGCAGGACCCCAGGATCTGAGGAGTTCACATACCAGGCAGCAGCAGAGAAGGTCCTGGTCTACATGGATGATCTGAATGTTCTGTGCCAAAGCAAGTGGTCATTAAAAAGAACTCTGTGGCGCACAGATCTCTGAGGCAGCAGCAGGGGCCAAGCTCAGTGTGGGCAAGAGCACCTGCCTGTGGGCAAGCTCAGTGACCTGGAATCCCTGCGTGTCTCTGGTCCCCTGCGAGGGTGTCAAGATCCTCAGGCTGGAATTCAACCCCAAGCTGAGCAGCAGGAAAGCATATGAAAAGACAGAGGACAAGGTAAAACACAGGTTGGGTCTGTGGCACTCTCACTGCCTTTCTATGGGGGGGCACGTGGCACTTATGAAAGCAGGGTTGCTTCTACTTCTGTACACCACACTGGTCTTCCCCCTTCTAAGCATATCACCCACAAAATCCAGAGAGTGATGCGTGTATTCTTTTGGGGCTCCAGATGGAAGAAGGTAGCCAGAAAGAATCTGTATAGGGTCAAACGAGCAAGGGGTAGGGCCATGCCAGACACCCTCCTGTTCCTCTGGGCAAAGTACATAAGCCAGATCTGTAAACTGGCAATGGGCACAGAGTCCAAAACAGCCTGTCTTGTGAGATATTTTGCAGGGCACCTCCCGAGACACTGGGAGGCGTTCACGTCAACCAATAGGAGACCGTGGCTCATGGACCCACCTCAGTTCTGCAAGATCCTGAATGAACTTCACAGCATGTACAGCCTACGGAATGCAGGCCCCACCATGGCCAACCACAAGAAGATACAGGAGCGGGGGTGAGACTTAGAGATATCGTCACCCGTAGACTTCCTCCCGGGCGATGCTTGCCAAGCTGTGTGGGAGCGCATCTGCCACACGGGCCTGTGCAAAGACCACAGAAACTCGAACTGGCTGATAGCCTACCGAGCCCCTTCAGTGAGGGTTTGGACACATAGGAAGGGGCAGCCGGGGAGATCCTGCTGCCTGATGGCAATCTGCCTAGGAGCCACTGAGACGATCAACCACCTCCTATGGCTCTGCTCTTATGCCAAGGAGGTGTGGAAAAAGGTAAAGTGGCTCTGCAAAGCGATGACAGGGGTCAGACAGCTGACCAGAGAGGCAGCGCCATATGGGCACCTGACCGTTGGCCTGCTTCGATCAGTTCATGTCCTGCATCAGGAGCACCCTGCGGAAATCCAGGAACCTCCTGATGTACAGACACATGAACTAGAGGTGGCAGACTGTGTTAAAATGGCCCTGAGCAAACTCCCATACTACTATCAGCAACTGGCAGCACAGGACAGTGAGGACACAGCCAAATCCACCTGGCAGAGGGATACCTGACACAGGATCTTCCAAGACTTACTCCAAGTTGGGAAACGGACAGCAAAGAGGATGTCGAGACAACTGGATTCGAAGGCAGCAACAAGCACAGCAGCAGCAGATGCTCCAGTGAGAGCGATAACAAGTGAACCGAGTTTTTAAACCCCGTATTCAGGGAGAGGACTAAGAGACAGTGGGTTTAAGGGAGATGCAGCCTTGTGGACGGGTGTGCAAAAGCATGGTTCCACAGGTACACATACTGTAATAGGTGCACAGGTTTTTCTTTTGTAGGTGAAGGCACAAATAAATGATGAAAAGTGACTAGGTGTGTATGTGTACATGTGTACACACACACACTAACACACACACATCCCCCTTTATGTATATATAAAGACATATACTTTTACCCCAAAAAAAGTGTTTTATAGTCATGCTCAGTGTTGACTATATTTAATTAATGACATAGTTGGTTTCCAGTACAAAGCACATACTACTTTTAGTAGCAGTTCATAGCTAGGTGATGTACTTAATACAGTTTCTTTGTACATGAATGTAAGATGAGGTGTTTTCTTCCCCATACTGATTGGGGGAAACAAATCCTTGTCTGGTATTCAAGTATATACAATATTTCTCAGAACTGTAATGCAGATAGATACAATAATGACTGTATTCATACTATAACGATGGGGGCTGTTATTTAAGGACCTGACACATTTACACGGCTTGCTCCTGTTTTTTTTCACATCAGACAGCTGAAACCTCAACACCCAGGGTACACTTTGCCCAATCTCTAGCATATGATTAACCCTGAAAGAACTGGAGTAAGGCCACACCAACGTGCACTACATCAGTGAAGGCATCATACAGCTTCAGCTTTTCCCAGGGTTGCCATTCACTCAAGCAAATTGGCTGTTACTTGCATCCCCCACTGTAGCAAGGCTGTAACAATATCTGCTCCACAGAGCTTGCCAGGAATAATCACTTTCCCCGTCTGCTCTGGATCCCTGTGCCCAGCCCTGCAGTAGCTCTCACCTTTCACTAAGATGGTGATTGGAGCTCTGATCTCGCACTGGTGAGACCCTGGACTTCCCAAGCCCCAGAGATTTAGGCAGCACCATCCTGAACAACTCGCTACCCAGTTTGGTTAAGCAGCACTGGCCACCTCAGCCATTCTCAGGCGACTGGAGCCTGCCCTTTGCCCTAGCAAGAAGGGAAAGGAACTGCCTGCCTCTTGCACAGAAACGGAGGGAGACGGGATACGCCCCCGGGAAGCCAGGACAGCGGTTCTCAACCTCCCAGCCCTCGGGCACCGCTGCTAAGCGCCAGCTCTCCGTCCCCAGTAGTTTCTGACTGGGAACTAGGCAAACCCAACGCGAGGGACACCGGGACAGCCGGGGGCACGCCCCACACGGGGCAGATGAGCTGAAACCCCGCCCTCGCCCCGCCACCCCGCCTCGGAAGCACCGAGTCAGCGAGGAGCCGGCGGAAGCAGACTCAGAGGCGGGGCGAGCGCCGCACGGCGCATCGGCCCGGGGAGGAGCGTCAACGGCTCCGAAACCGGGGCGGGGCGGGCGCCCTGAGGCGGCATTTCCCCGCGGGGCGGAAGGGACCGGAGAAGGGAGGCAGACCTGGGCCGAGGGGGCGGGGCGGGACCCCCGTGGGGCGCGGCCAGCTGAGGCGCTGGGGCTGAAGGGGCCTCGTTCTCGCCGTAATCCACCTCCATCTCATCGTGGTTGTTCTCCTTCTTTTCCCGCGAGTGGACCGGCATCGTGCCCACGCCCGTCGTCGCCGTCGCCGCCGCCGCTAACCCCGGCCCCTCCTCCTCCTCCTCCTCAATGAGCCCGCGCCATCCTTGCCCCGGCGCAGCCGAACCCCCTGGCGTCGCCCCACCGCCCATTGGCGGGTTCCGCGCCGAGTGGGTGGCTCCCGCACGCTCTCGGCAGGCTTGGTTGGCCCGCGCGCGGTGCATCTCGGGACTCGTAGTGCCGCCCGTAGTGAGGCGGTGCCGCGGTTCCGTGCCGGGGCAGGGGAAGTGAGCGGCGGCCCGTTGCGATCGGAGGCGCCGCCGGTTGGGCTGAGGGACAGCCCCGGGCCACGGCCCCGCCCTTGTCCCAGCCTCAGGCCCGAGGTTGGCGGCTCGGATCTGGCAGGATTGCCCGGGCGGAGGTTTCTCCTCTCCCCCTGCTCCGACCCGTGACCTCTCTTCATCTCCTGGTGCAAGCGGTGCTCAAGCCCCCGGGCCGCATCCGGCCGCGGAGTCCGCGACGGGCTCCCCAAGGCTCCGGACATCTACCGGGGAGCCAGGGCAATTCATAAGCCCCCGCCGCCAAATTTCCGAGCCCCACGGGGCAGGTGATAGGGGTCGCGCTAGCCCGCGCAGGACCTGGACCCGCAGGGGAGGGGCAGGCGGGATCTAGCGCACACAGGGCTGGGGGCAGGGCAGCGGGCCCAATCTGGCACAAGCTGGGGCTGGGCTGGCAGGGCTGATCCAGAATATGGGGCTGGGGCTGTGATCTGGCACATGCCAAATTGAGCTCAAGGTCTGTATTTGGCCCATGGAGCCAAAACATTGGGCACCGCTGTCCTAGTAGATGTAATATCAGTTTTTAATTACACCTGACTTTAAGTCTGCTCCCTAGGGCTGACAATAACCACTGGGAGGGGTTTGGTAATTAGGAGGATTTCATAGTCAGTAGACATAAAGAAGGACTAAGAACCAATGTTGTCTTGAGTTGTGCTGTGTTCTACAGGCCTGAATTCCAGGATTGTTCTGTTTGCCCTCCAGCCATATTAGGGGTTGCTGTATTGAACAGAGATGGTTAACAAAACTGTTTCCATGTTATGACGGGAGGTGGTTATGTCCACTGAAGCAAAGAATTATGTCTCATTTAAGTGCTGAGTTCTACAGATTGTGTCCATAATAGTACACAAAGTAGTCTGTCTCCTTGCTTGGCATGGGGACCATCAAGAGTGGGATGACATGATGTTATACAGGATGCTGATTTCTTGGTATGTATAGGCAACATCTCAGAAGAAAGCTTTGGGACAAGAGTTAAAATGGCAGTAACTATTTATAGTGCTAGAATCATTGCTACAAAATAGGCTTACTTTTAGTTTTTAGGCTAGGTGTGGGTAGGTTCTGTTACACCAAAACAAAACCCAAGTTTTGCCGTAGCAAAAAGCAACAGTTAGACTTTGTTATACATTGCTCACATGCTCTTGTGGGGTTGGATTACATGGCTTCCTGAGGTCCCTTCCAACCCTCATTTTCTATGATTCTTTTCCCAAAGTGATCTGTACAGGAAGAGTGTTTAATATGTTAGTGGTGGGTTTAAGCCATGGTTCTCAAACTGTGGGCCACCCAGGCAGGTATCGAGGGATTGATTGACACCCTCCACCCCCAAAGTGCAAGTTGACCCCCCCACAAAAAAAATATTTCAAGTCTATTATCTCCAACATGGGAAACAGAAAGGTAGAGTTAATTAGTCAGGATGCAGCACCATGCTAACTTGGCAGCTTTGCTCCTATTCCAGATCTAGCTTTTTCAGAGATTTTACATTTCTCCACATCATGCCTGGAAAATGGAGCACGAAGGAAATAGGCTGTGACATTGTGCATGGAATTGGAAGGAATTTGGCTGGGGACCCCAGGGAGAGAGGGTTAAGGAACAGGTTGGCAACTTTCATGACTATTATTAATTAGAAGCATCTATGCTCTGGCATGCGTATATGAAACATATCAGACAATGGTTAAATATTTAATTATAGTACTATGCAGATTTGGTTAATAGAAAGATAAATTGCTATAATTGTACGTCACTGTTTGAAGTCTTGTTCACTATTAGGGATTAATTACTAAGTTTAATTTTTCCACAGTAGGTGCAGCTATTCTGAGGTAACCAATAAAATATTAGTCTTGTTTGTTTGCCAAAACAGAGTCATTAAAAAGTGTGTGTGTTTGTGTGTGTGAGAGATAGAGAGAGAGAAAGAACTTATTTTTGGTACATGCAAGTAGCTGCATCAGTGAAAAAATAGTACATTCTTGATTTACTGTAATTTATCCCATCTATTCTTAGCAATTATGCTTATCAATATCATAGCACAAAGATCCTGGAAGCTTGCTATGATGGTGCTACATTGGTGTAAATAAACCATGTACAGGATGCCAAAGTATATACTAAACATATTCCATCGCAGATAGTGCTACATTCTATTACATTTTTGTTCTTTTAGTCAATTCAGTGGAAGTGGGTGCAGAACACAGTATAAATTCCATTGCTGCAAACTGATGAACTGTAGTCCACAAATTAAATTACTACTGAAGTACATCTACATGAGACATTTACTTTGCAGTTGACTATTTGAATGCACAGTAAGCATCTCAGCATCTACACGTGCACCCCTATTAGGGCACACAAAACTAATAAACTCCTTAGCAGGGTAGGACTTTTAAATAAAAGTCCTCCCCTGCTGCGGAGTTTTGTCATGCACATTAGCGCATGTGCAGACACTGAGCTGACTGGCTGGGGCACAAGGGTGCTTCAGTGCGGGGGGATGCCTGCTGGCTAGCACTGCACTGAAGCATCCTCATACCCCAGACAGCCCCTCTGGAGCACATTGAACCTGATAGGAGCAGCCCTGGGCTGGTAGGCTGATTCCCCACCCTTGCCCCTGGGCCTCCTGCCAGCCAGGGCTGCTGCAACCCAGCTCAATGTGCTGTGCTCCGGGCACACTTGTAAGTCATGTGACTGTGTGACTTTAGACGTATTACTTAGGTTTTTTCCCCCTCAGTTCATCATCCATAAAATGGGAATAAGAGAGCAACTCTACCTTGTTAGGATATCGTGAGCATAAAAACATTACACATTGTGAGGGAATTAGATAGTATGGTAGTGACTAATATTGTCATAAATACCTGAAGTTAAGTTTTCTAAAAATATGGAAAATACTAATGACAGATTCAGATACTTTTAACAACATGTAAATACTTATGACCCTATCTATAATTGTAATCTGCCTGAAGTTATTTTTCCCATAAGAAATTATCAGACAAACATAACATGAATAGTACAATTTTGTGTAGGTGTCAGTTGATTTTTTTTTTTTATTTAGTAACTTTGAATATCTGATCCAAAGAATATAGGTCTTATTTACAAATCCTCAGCCTGATGAAGGGTTTTTAAACCCAAAAGCTTGCAAAAAAAATTTTTTTTCCAACTATTTAAGTTGGTCTAATAAAAGATATCAGATTCACCCAAAGAATCTTGTCTGCCTATGTCCTGAGACCAACACGGCTACAACCTACACCCTTATTTACAAATTGGAGCACTGTATCCTAAAAATACTGACTCTAAAGATTAAGGAGTCATTGTGTAAATCAATTTTTGACCGCTATCCTTGGATATATCAATAAGGGAATGGCAAATAGGAGGATGGAGGTGGTTTCAACTTTGTATACGGCACTGGTGACACTGTGTATCTGAGTGCTGTGTCCCGTTCTGCCATGGAGATATAAAAAGGTAGAAAAAATGAAGAGGGCATAACATTTTACTTATTAATATTATATTTAATCTGGGGGTGTATGACCACTGCCTTTAATTTAAGATCCTCGTAAGGCAGGGCTGGGTAAGATGCAGCCCTCAAAGCAGTCTTGCCGGCCCACTGAGGTTCACTTGGCCCCGCCCATGCGCGTGCGGCCGGTCCCACTGCCCCCGGGCGTTCAGCGGCTCGGGGACAGCGCAGCAGCCGGACTCCATTTCCCAGCAACCCCGGCGGCAGCGCTCCTTCCAACCGCGGCTGTCGGAACCGGCCCTACTCCCCAGGCACCTCGGCCTGCCTGTCCCACGCCCACTGCCGGGACCTGCGTGGGCAGGGCGCACAGGTGGATGGTTGGGGTGGGGCCATGGGCTGGCGGGGTGTAGTCTCTGGGAGCAAGATGGGCTTCGCGAGATCTTGTGGAGGAAACAGCGCGGGGCTGGGGCCAGGACAGCACTGCGATCTGGTGGCTGCAAGACCCTGTGACCGGCGTGGGATCCATGGGCACGGCCGTGCGGGAGCGAAAGTGTCTCAGCCCCTGCCCCAGCCCCAGATCCCAGACCTGGCCTTGGATGCAACCCCTGGTCGTACAGCTCCCATCTGGTCTCCATGGAGACCCTAGGGGTGACAGCAGGGAGTGGGGCAGAGCCCTGGTTTTGCAAGCAGGGACATAGGTAGAGCGCATCGCAGCTCTGCCCTTACCCTGCGCTGTCACTGCCCCGCAGTCTCAGGGTCTCTATGGAGATTGGCCAGGAGCTTCGCAAGCGAGGTGTGCAGCTGAACGGGGAGCTGCGTCCGGGGCCGCAATCTTGGGGTGGTGACAGCATGGGGCTGGGGCAGAGCCACAATCTGCTCTCTGTATGCCCCTGCCCACAGAGCCCAGGCCATCGCACGGGTATGCGCCCAGCAGATCGCGGCTGTCACTGCCCCTCCAACCCTGCCCCATGATCCCAGCCTCATCTGCCTGTCCCACTCCTGAACACCACTCCCTGCTTGCCCGCACCCCGCCCAACATAGGGAGTTTTGGTGAGTTGTTGCACAGTGCAGGGAGGATGCTGACCCAGCCTGTGACAACTCAAGAAAACTTTATGTGACCTGTGGACACAAATAATTGCCCACCCCTGTTGTAAGGCTTTTACGGGGCCAGGTGGTTAAAACTGGTTTAAAAATTGGGAACCAGTTTCAAAGAAGAGAAATTGTGAGCTGGTGTTCCTATAGAACCCAGAGGTGTTGCAAGCAGGGTTTGTGCCCCTGAGCATTACTTATGTCAGGGACTCAAAAATAGTCCCCAGCTGCTGTTGCTGCTGTTGTAAGTAAAAAGGACATTTGCAACACTTGCATTTGTAAACATCAGGTTGTCCCAGCCCAAGTAAAATAAAAGCCCACTATCGTTCAGGGGCTAAGTAAGCTTATTTGCCTAATTTCAGTCTCATAGCCCACATATTTGGAAAAATGAACAGCAAGGGTCATTTTCCAGCAGCCAAAACTTGTAGCCAGAAATGAAACAGAGTTATCCAGATACACCAGGACTGGATAATATACCAAGTGCTCTGTCTATTTATGTAGACAATAGCTTGGGGCGCACTAAAGTTTTTGAACAAGAACTGATGCAAATGTTCTGTGATAAGCTTAAGATTCCAGTTTGAAAGTCAAAGAAATGCAGATTGCTTCTAAATGAAAAATACTTAGTCTGAGGGCAGGGATTTCCACTAACAAAAAGAAAATTGAGTCTGTATAAAACTGGCCAACTGCCCAGACATTCATACATACATGCAGTTTTGGAGAGTTCCACTATTATCATAGAAGGTTCATTTGTGTGTTTCTCAGTATTGGGGAAAATCCCTACATAAGTTGGGAGAGAGAGAAAAAGTATTTTGATTGTAAATTTAATGTGATTTAGCATTTTCAGAGTTTGAAAATAAATCTTTGGACTTCTGTCTGGATCTACCCATGTTTCAAAGACATATCCAGATTAGATGGACTCTAGTGGTAGTGCCTGCAGATTGAGGTCAGCATTAATACAAGAACATAAAGGACTGGAGAGAGTGGTGGCTCACTGAAGCAAAAATCAAATTTTCTAGAACAAAGTTATTGTATCACCCAAAAGGAATTTCTGGCAAAGTTAAATAATTAGAACATTTCCACCACTATCTACATGGGAAATATATGTGGTCAGAACAGAGCACAGATACCTGCAGTTGTTTAAAAAAATCCTGAGGAGCACTTTGCCAGATGGTTTGAAAAGCTACAGTATTCTGATTTCAGCCAAATGCAGGCCCTGACACAAGCACAACTGTGCATGTTTTACTGAACAATTGGAAGAAAAAGCATCTTCTTCCTAAACCCTGGAACCCAAAAACAAACAAGTTAAAAAACAGCTGAATGAGCACAAGACAACAAATAACTGCAAAGTGTTTATGCAGGAGAGGTGGTGTGGGAGGCATCTGTACCTGAGGAACCTAATGCCTCCTTTTTACTGACTACCCTAGATTGATACAGGGACCTTGGGCATCAAGTTCTATGGGTTGAAGGCCCCTGTCTTTTGGTGGGCTCAGATGCACTCACCTCTCCCTGCCTGAAGCTATCCACACTAGGTCTAGCAGCAAGAACCTTGGAGAGGTGGCGTTGCGGGGAATCCTCCTACCCCCAAAATGCCAGAGTTCTGTATAAAGGAGAGGCTCTGGGCAATCCTCAGGTATAGAGACTTGAATAGGGATTTAGTGCAGTTTCAGCAGACTTGCTGGGTATGTACGTGGCACGTATGTGGCACAGGTGCCTGCTAGAATGTGTAGGGGGCACTGGCTGCTGCCCATTACCCAACTATTCAACAGGAAGGTGACTCTCTCCTCTGTGCCATGGTGGCTGATGCTGCAGACAAGTGCTAGGCCAATTAGCTTGGCCTAAGTTCTGGTAATTCCAAAGTGTTAAAGACAACCTCATCACCTTCTTTTCCAATGCATTTGGTACACTCACAGTTCTCTGGACCAGAAGTCCTGTTATATAATAAGAAAGTTGATGTAATCACTTTTGAAATAACCCATTATCCATATTTGTGAATAGTCTAACAGAACTGAAAATAAATATAAGACACCTAGCCTATACTAAAAGTTTCCCCCACATAACCTTGGCAGCAAAGATGGATTTTTTCCAAAACAGATGTCACCAAAAGCCCTAGTATAGATGCACTACAGGGAGTCATCCTTTTTGCCAATAGTTTATTTTGTTCAAGGAACCAATACAAGTAATATTGACTAAGGAACTTTTTTACATAGACTGTGTCTGCACTAGGAGATTTTGCTGAATATAGCTATATTTTCAAATTTTGAAGTATAGACAAGGGCCAGGGCTCTGTCAGTTTAACTACACAGGGCAAAACCCTCATAAATAAAGCCTAAATGGGCATGTCTACATGAACACAACCGCATAGTGGTTACTGTGCATTTATTTAGTACTTATATAATCAAGTACTAAATAAATGTTCAGTAACGAGTTACTGAGCAGTAGCGCCAGCAACGCTTTTTTAGTGATGCTACTGCATAGTTGCCTAATAATACTGTGCAGTAGAGTATTAGCACTGCTGGTGCTGTGACACACTACTGTACAGTATTATTCAGCTATTTTGCAGTCCGCATCTCATGTAGACATGCCTAATGACACCTAAATATAACTCCTATTATTACCTCTTATTGCTTTGTAATTTGACATCTGCAGCTTCTCTATTCCTCTGGCAGGATCATCTGAAGGGAGTTCTCTTCTGAAGCAAGTTCAACTATGAACCTCATTATCTTCCCCCTTGCACTAGCAATGGCACCTTGCCCAAAGTATTTTTGTTTTTCAAATATCTGCGTCCCTTATAGGTAGCATTATGCTCTTGTCTTCCATATAGTCACAACAACAGTCTCTGTCCCGACTCCCAAGTCCTCACTGTGCTAGTGGTAGGCATTCCAGTATCAAAGGCCATGTATCCACAGGCCAACTAATGCTCCAAAATGCTACATCTTATGAACTGTTACTACAGCATTTTGGACTATTACTATATAATCCAAATTGATTAAGAGAAGGGCTAGTTAAACTACCTCAGGAGGAAGAATACATTTTTCTGGCTTTAAAAGAAGCCAGAAGATGGAAAACATGTCTAATATTATACTCAGTAGGAGAATAAACACAGTAGAATAAGCTAGGCATTGTGAAAAAGAGAAGGCTTTTTGTTCTCTTAGTTTTATACATATAATAATATTTGTGTAAAAAAAAAAGAATAAAGTACACTTTACAATAGCAATATTAATTTGGAGCTATCAGTATACCATCATAAGGCTGTATTTGTAATGATGATAGTTATCACTTTATAACTGGAAAATATGTGTTCATTGATGACTCCCATAATTTACAAAGGGACTATTACTACTGTTTAGTGTCCTATGAGTGTCTCAGTAGTAAAGTTCATGTAATTAGAAAAGAAAATGTTTCTAGTCTCAGTCAGCTAGATCCAAGATACTCAAACAACACAAGGGAAGTAGATGGTGAGGATATCAGCATGGCATACAATATACCCAATGAGACATCCAAGCTAGCTTAAGTATTAGAAGCAAGTAGCACAGTGCTCTGCCTATGATAATTTACCTTTCTCACCCTACGTGGGGCACTGCACTAAGCACTATACTGCTTCCAGTATCCAAGCATTCCAAGTACTGCATTATGCTGTGTTGACATACCCCATATATCATTGCTTAGGTCCTGCTACACTGCAAAGTTATCATGAGAGTGTATGATGCCATGCCTAAAATCTGAGCTGTTATTTGGTCTTTCCATGGTTATAGATGATAATGACAAAAATGAGTTTATATATGTTGTGGTTTTGTAGTCAAGCACTACAATTATGCAGGGGCAATAGCCATTCTGTATTAAAATAACATTATGTTGGAGTCCAGGCCTAGTGCCAGGACTGGACGAAGTTAATTTTTTTCTATGTGATGTCAGTATGGGCAGTATCAGATTATTTTATGGGGTGAATTTAACTACGATGTGATTAAGACTGAGAAGAACTAAAATATTGAAGAATCCACATGTATAGTCAGACTGGCTTAAAAATTGCTATACGAGTTTCCTTCATTATTCATCATGTTTATTATTAGTGCCTAATAGGCCCCCAGTGTTCTAGGCACTGTAGAAAACTGAGTAGCAGCAAATGGTCCCTGCCCTGAAGAGCTTACCGTCTCAATAAACAAGACAGATATATGACTGAGGAGCATACAAGTAGAGTGAAAAATGTGATGGCATCAAATGCCATGTTAGTTTTATAACATATTTTTTATTGGTGAGTTTGCTTAGGAGGCACCTAAGCAAAGAGAAAAGAAGGTGAGAGGAATGTGTGGAAATGAAGCTGAAATAAAGAAACAGTGAAGGCATGTAAAGAGGCAAGGGAGGATTGGAGAAAAAGTCCAGCACTCAGTCAAGGGTGGCCAACCTGCAGCATGAGTGCCACAAGTAGTACGGGCAGCCTGTGTGTGTGGCAGGAGGCAAATCAAGGAAGGGACAGGCAGCACAGCAACAGATACGGCAGGGAGCAGGAGGGAAACAGAAATCAGAGTAGCAGATCAGACAGGGAACAAAGGGCTGGGAGCAGAAAGCAGAGCAGCGAATTGGACAGGGGAAAGGGATCAGAGTGGCACTTGGGGAGGGTGCAGGGCTAATTTGTGGCATGCTTGCCAGAAAGGATGTTCTACACTGCTCTGAAGTACTCTGAAATGCCTGTAACTGTCAGCTTTGGCTGTTTGTGCCAGTTCCCACTGGAATCTCTAACTGGCTTCTCTCTACAGTTCTCTTCTAAATTACATGGCTGAGGGGGAAGGGGGCACTGAGAGGGAAAAGGCACCACAGGATCCTAATCCCTCCACAACATAGTATCTCCCTGCATGGTTCTCAATCCAGCAAGGGATACTGGGAATAGGGCTGGCTCTGGCAGGTCCCTATTTTGTCCCTTTCCCTGAACAGGGCAGTATCTGCTTTGGCTGCTTCTCTTCCCAGCTGCCATCCCTAGCTCACTCCTCTGCAGTTTTCCCTTGTCACAGAAGGCGGAGAGGGAAGAAGGTAAAGGTTACTGGTGCAAATGTAGGGTCCTTGGGTCAAAGTACAATTCTTCAAGAATCTCCTGACTTTAATATTTTTAAGTTATTGGGCTTTTTGTGTTTCATTAGGGGGTTTTTTGCATAGAGTTAGGTAAAAATTGTACCTCTGACATAAAACCTATTTCACTGATCAGAAGCTGACCCCATCAGTATACTATACCAAAAATCAGTCTAGACACCTAATATTTTAAAGGTTGTTGGAGTTTTATTCAGGTTTTACAGAATGGAAATATACAAGTAAAGTAACTCCCTACACTTTCCCATCCTACACAACCTTGACTGCTCATGCGGAGGTGGTAATAAGCAACTAGAATGCAGCAGAACCTAACCCTTCCCTTGCCAAACCTGGCATTTTCTATCACAGTTTTCAGTGCAGAATCAGAGCCACCGAAAGCATGGAAACTACTTGTACACTTAAAGTTAAGTGCATACATAAACTTTTGCAAGATCATGACCTTTTTTGCATATGGAACTGTGCTTATCTTGCCAAATGTGCTGGGAGTGAAGCAGTGCCTCCTGGAAACCATTATTTGGTCGGCCAACATCATTTTCCTTTCATTTAATAATTTGTTGACATCTCCTGTTCCACCTGTTTAAACTGTCCTCAGTTACATATCTATAAATGAAGATTTTTTAAAAATTGATCAAATTTTCAACAAACCCCTATTGTTAAAAAGTTGTTCAATTATAAAAATACACCCACTCATCATATAATCCAGAAAGCCAAGCACCTAAACATAAGAAAATACATAGTTAACAGCTTCATATATCTTACACAAGTAAATTAAGGAAATTAATCTTAAAAAGATAAAGCAATGCATATTTGATTTTAAAGTAACAACCTTCAGAGTTAAAAGTTATGTGGTGATAAAATGTGTTTTCTTTTATTATAACAATTCTACTGTTACATAATATTTTCCATCTTTAGATCTCACTTTACAAAGAAAGATAAACAGCGTTCTCTCTCTTTTACGGAGAAACTGCAACAGAACAGTGAGGTGACTTGCCTGAGGTCACACGGGCAGGCCAGTGACAAGGACTGAAATAAGACTCACCACTTCATACCATACTTGCTAGACTCCACTGTCCTAATATGTGACTATGCTAAGATTTATAGGGTTAATAGCCTTACTTTTTGATACTTTTACATACTTATATTTTGCAGTTGAGCTGGGTGACTCACCAGCAGTGTTGTCAAGTCTTGCAATTTAATCAAAAGGCTCACAAAACATAGGCAGACAAGATTCCTTGGGTGAATTTGATATCTATTATTAGACCAACCCAAATAGTTGGAGAATAGTTATTAAGCAAGCTTTCGGGTTCAAAAACCCTTCGTCAGGCTAAGGAAGTTTCAGCAGTTGGTGTGTGCTCTTCCTGGATGAAATGAAAAGTAAAGAAGCCAGGGGCTGAGCTGGGGAGTCAGTTGCCAGACAGATTATAATGCGTCAAAAATCCAATGTCTATATGTAGTCCGTGATCTCACAAAACGTAGGTATTTTCTTAGAACCAGCCCATGAAATCCGATTACCCCAAAAAACATTTTCTTTATAAAACAACAAGTTTGCTAGCACTCCAGGTTGCACAAAAGATCAAAAATCAGAATTCAAAGTGCTCCAACATCACAAGTCAACAGAAAAAAGCAAAAATAGTGCTACTTTACAAATCTTGTTATTTTTATCCCGTTTGTATGCCTTGGGGCCGACTTATCTGAAAGCTGAGCGTTAAACTGGAGGAAACATGGCTTGGTGACCAGAGCACTTGGCTTGACCTTACGAGACCTGAACTCCCTGCTGGCTCTGCTGATGAGAAAGTGACAAAAATGGGTGCCTCTACTTTACCAGGCCTCAGTCGTCCCACTCCCCCCGCCTGTGTAACAGAAATGATAGTCATTAGTAACTATTGGCAACATTAATACGTCACATTATCACGACCGCCCTGGCTTTATTAAGCTTTTTGCCATTTGAAATCTCAGTTCCCTGCCCGGCCGCTGCAACCCCATCCGGGTCCTGATATTAAGCGTCTTCCCCTCCTGGCCTGACGCCCCGCAGCGCCCTCAGGGCCTCTCCTGCGATGTGACACACCGGTGTTTCTTTCCTGCCCCCCTTGGTCAAGGTTCAAAAGCCCCTCGCTGCGTGCGGGCGTCAGTCTCGACGGGCTGGAGGGAACACTGTTGTGCCCCACCCCCTCTCCACCCTGGGCGCTGCCTCTTGGAGGCGGAACCGAACCCTCCGCCTATAACGTACGCTCGCGCCTCAGCCCAGCTATGACGTCACACGGCGGTTGCCATGGGGACGCCCAGGGTCGTACCTGACGGCTGTCGTGAAGCAGCGGGACGAGAGCTGTGAGAAGCCAGAGGGGGGAGTCCCGAGCCTGCCCCCTCCCCCCCGGAACTGACTGCGCCCGCGCCTTTGCCGCCGCCCCCCCGCGCC
>NW_005841835.1:5441020-5441938 GCF_000455745.1 Alligator sinensis
AGCGGGGCCAGCGGCTGAGGTGGGCAGTTGCTCGCAGGCCTTGGGACCTACCTGGGGAGTGTTTCCCAGGGTGATTTTGCCCAGCACAGTGGTTCATAGCCTCGAGGCACCCCCGGGATATGCAATTCCCCCGGTTGCTCTTTTTTTGCGGGCAGAAAACGAGCAGACGGGCCCGGGGCTGCAGAGAGCCCCCTGCAGCTCACAGGTCAGAGGGCCTTTCCACACTGTGGGTCGCAGGTGAAATCTCAGGCTTTACCCCCCCAAAAGCACCACCCTGGCGCCCTGCTTCAGCATTGCATCGCTGGGGTGGGGCCTAAAAGAGGTTGGTTTACCTTGGTTCTTGGTTGAAAGGCGCCATCCACTGCTCTCATCACTTTCTGGGCCTGTTCCTGGGGCCGGGTAGTGAGCAGTTTTAAGGCTGCTGCCTCTGCCTAGGAGTCTGTGCCTTGACCTGTACTACTTTGGGTGCTTGTCCTTCAAGCCCATTAACACCAAGGTCAAAGGTTATTGTTACTGGTCACTTCTTTCCTTCCATTCGTATTTGGAGGAACATGTGTGGTAATGTCTATTGGCAGTGGGCTTGTCAGCAGCAGTAGTAACTGGATTATGTCAAAAGGATACTGGTGAAGCCACATCTGGAGTACTGTGTCCAGTTTTGGGCCCCACACTACGGAAAGGATGCACACAGTGGAGAGAGGGGTGGGGGACCATGAACTTGTGAGGAGAGGCTGAGGGAAATGGGCTCAGTTAGTCGGGAGAAGACAAGGGCCAGTGCAAGACACAAACAGTAATCTTGTGGCCACGCCAGACAAGAAAGCTGATATTTTTAACAGTTTCTTTGCCTCTGTTTTCTTGAACAGGGACCGGGATATCCCACCTACCAGAGGTAGGGACAATCTTGGGGATAGCTCTATCAAG
>NW_005841835.1:5442961-5458523 GCF_000455745.1 Alligator sinensis
GCTTGGTGAGAGGGCAGCAGGACAGGCCCCACGAGGAGAGACTGAAGGACCTGAACCTGGTCAACCTCAGCAAGAGGAGGCTGAGGGGAGGACCTGGTGGCTGCCTACAAGCTCATCAGGGGAGATCAACAGCAAATAGGCAGAGCTCTTTTTTCCCCAGCACCACCTAGGATGACAAGGAACAATGGAAATAAGCTGATGGAGAATAGGTTTAGGTTGGAGATCAGAAGGGGTGGCCAAAATCTGGAACCAGCTTCCTAAGGAAGTGGTCCTCGCCCCTACCTTGGGCAAATTCAAGAGGAGGTTGGATGATCACCTGTCTGGGGTCTTGTGAACCCAGCATTCATTCCTGCCTGTGACAGGGGGTCAGGCTAGATGATCTGTTCAGGTCCCTCCTGACCCTAGCTACTATGAAACTATAAGGCTGAGAGGGGATTTAATAACAGCCTTCAAGTACTTGAAAGGTGGTTACAAAGAGGATGGAGCAAGACCAGGGGTGGGCAAAATATAGCCCATGGGCCATTTCTGGTCCTCAGCAACAGGCTGCTGCTTCTGAGGGCCTGCAGAAGGAGGGCTGAGCCCCTCGCTGCTCTGCTCTGTTGCAGCTGGGGCTGGGCTGCACAGTGCACAGACTCCTCTGTACCCCCCACATCCATTTCTCCTCCCCCTCCCCCTCGCTCGGCTTCCTGGTGGCACTGCGGCTGCGTGGTCCTGGCACCGCAGCTGCCAGCATCCAGGCCGACATGGGATGGGTGTGTGATGCAGCATGCCAAGTAGCTATCCCTCCCACTTGCCATGATGAGCCACTGCCAGCATGGCACTGCTAGGAGGCAAGTCCATGGTGGCCACAAGGGGGCTTGGCATGGGGCAGCCACCCATGACTTTCCCAGTGTGGCGTGGTGGCGCAGTGACTTATCACAGAGGATGGGTAGGATGGCAGGCCTGGCAGATGGTGGGCCTGCCTGCTGGCAGCCACAGCGACAGGACTGTGCAGCACCAACAGGAAGCTGGGCAGAGTGGAGGGCAGATGGAGGGAGGGGCGGGGGGCAGAGGAGTCTACGTGCTGCCTAGCTCTGGCTGTGGCAGAGCAGAGTGGCATGGGGCACAGCTCTCACTCCTCATTCTCCTGGTGCTGGCCAGCAGGCCAGATAGGATCAGTTAGCATCTCCCTGCCCCCTCTGGCCCCCAACAGCTCACCAAAACTCATTAAGTGGCTCTCCAGCCCAAATAATTGCCATTCCCTGAGCTAAACTGTTCTCAGTGTTGGCAGATAACAAGGAGCAATGGTCACAAGTGGCAGCAAGGGCAATTTAGGTTGGATATTAAGAGACTTTCTCTTTAGGAGGGTAGTAAATCATTGGAGCAGGCTACCCAGAGATGTGTAGTCTCCATCTTTAGAGGTTTTTAAGACCTGGGTAGACAAAGGCTTGACTGGAATAATCTAGTTGGGGATGGACCTGCTTTGAGCAGGAAGTTGGAATAAATGACTTCCCGAGGTCCCTTCCAACCCTAATTTCCTATGATGCTCTTTTGAATAGTTGTTCCAATCATACCAACCACATAAGAGAAGTTTATATCCTCACCCACGAAACTGTTTTTACTTGCTTATGGCCAGACCAGTTGTGGCTTGTGTTTTGCATTACTTATGAATCTATTACTTTTAGTTACTACTTTCCTTGGTAACTAAAGAAGCCTAGTACAAGAAACCTCATGACAGAAAAAAGCAAACATAATTCTGATTTTAGGTTATTTGGCTAGACAGCACTCCTGGTTTTGCTTTGGCCATCTTTTTTTGTGATTTATAGGACTTACTTCAGCTCTGCTGAAAGTAAAATGTGTTTGGTAAGAAACTTGTTGCAACTTTATTGAGACATCTCATTATGTCAAGTAAATGATTCTTATCTAAGATTTTTGCTTGCTGATTGTGAGGCAGGTTAAATCTGCTGGGGCATGTTTTTCTTTGATTCTTTCCCCACCCCAGCCACAGAGGCAGGGCTCTGACATGTCCTTTCAGAGCTTCCTTAGAATACAGTTCAGTGCGTGAGTAAGAGTTGTTTTGTTGGGAATTTTTTAAAGACTCAAAACTCATTATGCTGGATTGTGAATCTACTGCATCCCTCTTTTATTTTTGCTGTGATCTCTGCAAAATTGTGCCATCATGCAGATACGTTCTACATAATCATGAGCTGGAAAAAATGACAGGGCTTATTCTGGATACTCCTGTTAGCTGCTCCTACACACACTAGAAAGGAAGATAAAGTGGACTGTTGATTGTCTGAAACCTTTCATTTTGCAAAGTTTACCTCTCTTCTCCACCTCTGAAACATGCTATGCAAGCAATTCTCTGCAGGATTACAAGATACTCTCTCTCTGCTCTTTTTCTTTTCCATCTGTTCCTTCATGACTGCTTTATAGTTCCAAATTTAAAAATATTGGTACTGATCTGGATAGATTGCCATATGAACTGACTTCAGGCATCAGGAGGCTGTGCCTCAGCCTGAACAATAATTGCTGTGTCTTCCTGTTTATTTTCTTTTGCTCCTTTGTGTGCTAGAGGGAGGCCAAGCCAATCCCACCAACAGTGTAGCTTACTGTACTCTGTTTTGCTTCATGTCTGTGAAGACCAACTTTTGTGGTGGTCAGATTGCTTCTTTCCACGATCCTGTATATCACCAGTTGTAGCAAAAGAAGAATCACCACCTGTTTCATATCCAGCAGAAAATGTAGGTGTTTGTAGACTTAAGACCCCGTCAGTGGAGCTGCAGATAGTCTATAGAACTTCTGTAGTTATCAGGCAGTCCTGTATCTGTTACAGATTTTCCAAGCAGTGTCCATATAGCTTATCAAGGTTTTATCAAATCAGTGTAATTTGTCATACAAGTTTGTTGAGTAAATAGTTCACCCATTCTATATGTGACAGTGTAGCCACAGATCTAAGCCATTGACATCCTTTATTTTATTTGGTTCTTTATTGGTTCTTCCTGATTAAAATAGGAGGAATTGTCTAATACAGCTTTCCCTTGCTTTATGAGGGTTCTGTATGTGTGAATTCTCTCTTCTACGATGACCCTTTTATGCCAAAAAATCATTATATTTGAAGTAAATTCACTCTTACATGATCGGTGTGGTGGAAGCCCACAGTCAGCTGCTTTGTGTGGTGCATCGTGGGAATGACATGCACCAAAATATAGTCTCCTGTGTGGATCTGTTGTCCTTGCTCATTGTCTGCGACATGTTTCTGTAGTTGCCATCCCCATTATGGCTTCTAAGTGTTCTGCTAGCTTATCTCCTACCCCTGTCCCTAGTCTACCAGTGAGATTGAGTCTGACACTCAAGACCCTTCACCACCCACTCTTCACACCAACTAAACATGCATCACCACCCTGTGCTTTTGTGCACTACCTGCTGTTGGTGAGTACCAAAATTGTCTTGTAAAAATGGTAGAAATGGGTGGGTCTGGCGATCAGTACAGTCAAGGTGTTGGAACCTAGCCCTATTTGTTACATTGTAGAGCGGGTTCCCTTTATGTGAATTCGAGTTATGTGCCATTTTCCAGGATAGCATGTATAGCACAAAGTGAGGGAAACCTGTACTATTTTTTTTCTTCCTTTTTTTTCTTTTTACTTTTTTTTCCAGAAAGACTTTGACTTAGCCCTGTGTAAGAAGCAATTAAAGTAATGAGGTAGTTATAATGGGAGAAAAATACTGTTTTGAGTTATAAGCTGGGTAAAAGATGGCAAACAAAAAGTAGAAATGATCTAATTAATGATGACCAAAGGCTGACATTTGTGTATCACAAGACTCTGCATTAGGGCCAGTGTTGTGTTAAGTATATTACAGGCAGTGAGCAGCCAGGTGGGAAGATTTGTAAATGACACGACAATATATGTGTTTAATCAAGACCAGAAGAGACTGTGTAACATCAGGGAACCTAACTGAACAATCAGCTGGTGAGAAATAATACATATTGGATAGAATAATTTGAATTAATTTAGAGCCTAGTAAGGTATAAAAATAACAGTACCATCTCAAGAAAAATATCTTGACATTGTTGACAAGAAGGCTTCATTGACCTATCCATAGTCTAAAGGCAAACATGATGCTTGTGTGTGCCGTCACCTGGAATGTTGTTTTTTTTTTTAGTTTTGATAATTTTATCACAAAAAGGCTATAACAGAACTAGAATGTTGTCAAAGATTAGATGAAAATGATTAGGGATTGGGAAAAACTTTTTCCTAAGAGATCATATTGAAAGGATTGGGACTATTTACCTTTACATTATAAAAATATACAAAATGATGAGACTGTCTATTTTATTATTTTGTATATTATAAGTGTGTATGTATAAAGTGTATACTTTTATCATATGACTTCTCTAAGGTCAACAGTCATAATCTACCTTATTTTACATTTTAGTTATATAATAAGGTTGATCAGGACTATCTAGTTCTCTTTTTTTCTTATAATACAAGAACACAGGTTAAAAGAGAACACACTGATAGCAAGAATATCAAGAATTAGAACAGTAAACATTTTTTAAAAATTAGAATGAGGTAGAAAAGTTTCATCAGTGGCATTTCTGTATTAGTTGTATCCTTTTTCAAATGGTGTCCTTATCTTATTAAGGTTTTTATCAGACTAGAGTCCTTTGTTATGCAATATATGTTGTAAAAGCAGAGACTTATTTTTCTGCAGTGGAAGCCAGGTTGAGTTTTTAAAAGACATCTTGATTCCAGAAACCTGAATTGGGGACATAACTTTCCTCTTTGTGCAGGAGAAAGAAAGCTATCTGTATGTGGATGCTTCTAAGTCTTTTCTTGCAGCCTGTGTGAAATGCCCCCATGATTAGTGGCTGGAGCCTTGGAGATGAGTCTCCAGCTGTTGAGGAAGTCTGCCACTTGCATTTTATTCAGGGCAACCATTTAGGCCTTTCTTACTGGACACAATCAAAGTACTTGGTGCGCTTACTGAAATAAATCTTGCTTTCAGAATAAGTTTGGCAATTTTCCAGTTGAATACATTTTCCTAAAAAATTATTCTGGCATACTTATAACTTTGTTTATAATGGTAGTTGGTTGCAGCATTGGCTGTGGAAATACTACTGCAGCCCCTAATATGTTTATAACTTTCCCCATGACTATTATAACTCTCCCTAACAATTGTCATGACTTATCAGTTTTCATGATTGGAAGGACCTACTTTCACTGGCACAGGTGTATGTGTGTGTGTAAGCAACAGTTGCATTGAAAATTTGCACAGTACCCTAATGAGGTGGGTTTTGTTGTTTTTTTTCTTTAGAAATCCAGTTGTTCTGTACTACTTGGAGGTTTTCAGTTGTCGTCTTTGGGGGTTTTTTGTGTTTATCTTTGTTTTTAAAGAACAAATGTTTTGGGGAAATTTTTAGAATAATTAAACTAATCTAATAAGGTAACTCATTGACTCTTTCACAAAGATATACATTGATAATGCAGATGTGCTCTGCTGCCATGTCATTGATATCAGATATGTTGTTTCCAATTCCAAAACGTCTTAGTTTGCAGACCTAGTTCCTAAAATCTTGTTTTGCAATCAAACTGTGAAAACACCAGAAAAAAAATCCCTCAAGAATTTCTGTACATTACTGTGTGGAAGTAAAGGCAAATAAATCTGTTTTATTTACCTTCAGTGTTAAGACTGAAATATTAGTTTAAATGGAATTGTTTTTATATGTTCTTGTGTGGATAGTTATTCCAGAGCAAAAATGCAATGTTGATAGCATAGTTTTGTATTTTGTTGCATATTTTGCATCTGGTATTTAAAAACCAAGAACCAATTTATGAACAGTTGGTATAAATCAAATTATTGCTAATTTTGTTTTTACAGGCATTCTCAATTGTTGTAATTTACTGTTTTGAACTTTCAGATGCTTTTATATTTTAGAGTTGTTATCCACAGTGGTGCTTGATAGAACTAGAAACAGCAAACAAGACCATCTTTAGATGGGGATAGTCGATCTGTACTTTACAGATGAAACATTCTCTGTAGAACATCCAGTTTGACTGGTCTCTGGTTTAATGTTTCAGAGGCTTATAGGTGTGGATTGTATTATATAGGTCAAATCAAAGGAGGTGTAACATTTAAAGGGACCTATTTAAACAGTGGTATTTTGGAATGTTTAAAGAGATATATATTCACTGTTTATACCCTTTAAAATTGTTTGTTTTACACTCACTATACACTCACTAACTATAGCAATTAAATTAATGATTTTTCTTGGATTGAAGGTGAGAGGGGGAAATCAGTTTCAAAGGTAAGCCTTCTGGAGTTTTCTGTAGAGATAATAGCACCAGAAATGTTTAGTGGATTTGTATATCTGTATCATATTTGACATTTTTTGTAGTAATGTTAATTACATGTGTTGCAGGGCTAGGGTTGGGCATCAGTTCAGGAATTTAGCTGGGGTCTAGTGTTGGTCTTCACTTGTGAGATTGGATTAGGGTTCCTGCTTATTTGGGGAGGCTTTGGCTAATATTAGTTTTGACATAAAAACACCAGCAACAGCTGTTACTGGCTTGTGAATTTGTGCAAGGATAGGGTTTGGGATCAGATCAGAGTCCTAGGCTAGAGAGAGGGGGTCTGGCTTTTGTGGCAGACAAGGATTTGTGTAGATCAAATTTGTTGCAGCTAAGAATAAAAATTACTACATTATCATGGAATCTTTAGAAAGTTGAAAGTGTTCTGTGATCCAGAAACTCAGCTTTCAGTTGAATATGTGTTAAGACTCCAACTTGTGCGACTGAGATGGCATTTAAAAAAATGTAAATCAGCATTGTGATTTGCTCTGTCTGCTGGCTACCTGAGACAATTAGCCCTGAGAGCAACTCCCATTCATTTCTATAGAACATTGATGTTTAAACTGGATAACAATGTTTATATCAGTCTTCATTGTTTACTTCTGTTGACCATAGCAAGAGTACCCATTGAATGTGCTTATTCATCAATTTTTTGGATGTTTTGGTAGGGTTAGGGTATCTCAGTAGGGCATTTTACCTTTATTTAAAATTCTGGTGAGGAATAAAAATGTCAAATTTACACCCCTTTCACTTTTTCCTTAAGTGGGTTCAGAACACTAAGTTGCTGTCTATAGCGATCAAAACAAAATGCAGCTATCCTGTAACTTCCCATCAAACTTCCTGAGTATGAAAACATCACATTTTCTCCTGGTAGTGTTTATAAAGCAGTAATGCATTTCCAGTACAGGAACAATTCGACACAGGAGTTCAATAAATTGTTAAAATGGTTTGGTTTTATATTTTAAATACCTCAAACAGTAAGCGAGATGGAAAACTCCCTTCTAAATAACATTACTTTGTCTCCCCTCTTAAATTTGCAGTGCACTATTTTAAGTAACATGACTTCTTATAAAAAAAAAAAACTTATCTGCCTGAACAATCTCTGTTAACCTTGTCAGCACCACAAAGTTATGAACCAACTTCTCTAAGAGATTAGTTCCTGGACCTCATTTAGAGAGAATGGCCATTATGAATTGTGGTACTTGTTGGGTATTGCTAAAAGACAGCACTTCCAAAAGAAGGGGCAGTGAGGGAATTTAGGAGGTCTTCTTGTCTTAATGCCCTGCTCAGTACAGATTGTCCTTTTTCTTACTGTCACAGACTAATGTTTGCCTAACTCAGGAGTGTCAAACATGTTCTGTGGGCTGGATCCTGCCCGCAATTTGGGTTATCTGGTGCACAGGACTTCTCATGGGCTGGATCCCCCACCTCCACAGATTGGATCAGAGGCTGTGGTGGCGGTGTTAAATCCTGCAGCTGCCAGACCCTCTGTTTCAGAGCAGTTTGGGCACCCACAAAAATAATTCAGCTTGCCTTACCCACCCCACTTCTCGCCTGGCTCCCCTTCCCATTTGCCCTTCTGCCACTGAAATTAAGGTCAGTATTTGCCCCTGGTGACTAGGATTGGTGACTGGGGAAAAGGGCAGGTGAACAGCAGCAGTAGTAACTTTGTGGGTTCCAGACCTGAAACAGCAGCGCTTATACCTGCAGGGACTAATGCCACTGACACCATTTGTTGGTTGTCTGGACCATGGGAAGCCCCATAGTCTGGATTCAGCCTGTAACGCCAAACAAGTTTGACACCCCTGGTCTAACCGGCACGTAGAAGCTTCCGAGGACAGAGATTCCCCATCCTGACTAGGTAATTTGTTCTAATATTTAATCACCTTCCTAGTTAGAAAATTATTTTTAGTATCTAATCTAAATCTCCTTTATTCTAATTTATGCACATTTTCTACTTGTTCTTACTCCTATACCCTGACCAAGAACAGTTGTTTAAAGAGGGTGCTAATCAACATATTACCTGCTGTACTATGTTAAAAATAATCTTTTGTTTGCACTGTTTGTCTTGCTTAGATATATACAGACATTTGAGACTTCACAATGTTATCCTATTGATTGAAGGGTTTACTTCAAAAATTTCCTTGAAAGACACTTGAACTGTAAACTCCAGTTACTGTACAGTCTAAGTCTTAATGTAAATCTAGCCCTCTTCCAGTTCATTGCTAATTAAGTAGAAATATCTACTTGGGTGTGGATTGAGCATAGGTTAGAGAATGTAAGATTTTGATATACTGTGATATTACTACCTACTTCTATTGAGCTGATTTTAATAGTTTTGCAGTGATGCTGCTGAAAACTGGGATGTTCATTTATACTGGTAAACATTTCTAAGAAATATCGACCAGAAGAAATCCTCCTGGGAGAAGGAGCAGTATAGATGTTCAGTCTTCATCTGCCCCCTCTCCTGCTCTCGGTGCCTTCCTGAGACTGAGGTGAGACCAGTCTAGGGAATGCTTTAAGTTTGGGTAGATAAAATAGTATAGTCAGTATTAAAGAGCTGCTCTTCCATGCAGACAATTTTAGTTTATCTACTGGGTAGTAGTAATTTTAATCAATTTTAAAATCTATTCAAGAAAAGTGGAAGATAGGGAATTGTCATGAATCCCTCAGAGTTGAAGGGCAGTGGCATCAAGTCAAGTGAACGTGGAGGCAACTGTTCAGGCCTGCACTAAATAAGTGCTTGTAACGAAAGAGGGAGTGATTAATTGTAAATAATATATTTTCCTTTAATGCCTCCTGGTGATACTTCCCCAAACCAATTATGTGTAACTGAGTCTGTGAGATATTCGATTTACATCATGTAGATTAGATTATGCTAAACAACATCTAATCATTTATTGTATTCATTTTCTAAAGTTCATTCTTTATTTGCTAGAGGATGTGCGCACCTCAGCTTTTGGGTGCCAAATTATTTTGGAACATATTGAAATCTAGCCTCCAAAAATCAAGCTTTAGGCTTTAAATTTTTTAAAATTGGGTGTGCAGAAATGGAGGCGCACACAATCATTAGCCACTTGAAAATCTAGACTTTGGACT
Source organism: Alligator sinensis (assembly GCF_000455745.1). NCBI lineage: Eukaryota > Metazoa > Chordata > Crocodylia > Alligatoridae > Alligator > Alligator sinensis. The sequence continues at coordinate 5,452,393 of NW_005841835.1, forward strand.
ACAGTTCCTGAGCTGTAAAATGGGGGTAATAGGACAGCTCTTCCATATGTTGGTGTTAAAGGAAAAGGCTTTTAAGTTTGTGAGGAGCTATACTATTTATGGCAGGCATGTCAAATTTATCTAGCCTCAGGGACTGGATGAGTATCTCTGTGCTGGTCTGTGGGCTGGACCAGGATAGACCCCCTGCTCCACAGCCTGCCTGCATACTACCATGCACTGGCCCCAGGGATCAAGTATAACTACATTGGGCCAGACTGGGGTGTGCGCTGCCTGTGGCACGTGCACTGGACACAGCACTGTGGGCATCACAGAAGCCTGGTCCAGCATGCTGCATGCAACCTGTGCCCTGGACACCTCTTTCCCCACCCCCATTCCCCAATGCCGTGTTCGGTTCTGGATCCAGCCTGTGAGCAGTGCAGACCCCATAATATGCTGCATGCACAGCAAACCATGGTGCATGCTGCACATGGTGCATAGGGTGGACTGGCCACACAGACGGCACACAGGACAATGGAGGGAGTGTGCTGGCTCCAACATGACCAGATCCAGGCCAGTCCCAGAGCCAGTGCATAGGGTCAGTCCAGAAGGACTGTCATGTGCACCCTTTGCTGGCCACACTCATTTTTTCATTTAAATGAACTTGATTTCTTTAATTTAAAAGAAAAACCTTACAAATTAAGAAAAACTTAAGACTAGATTGGAGGAATAAAGCCAATAAGTGTCTTCTTTTTAAGGAGAAGTTGCTTGCACCCCACACAGTGCTTACTAGTGACTAGATATTAGCAAGTTTATACCAATTTTTCAGTTACAATGTATTAATTTAAAATAGAGCATAAGATTGAGTAACTTAATTTTAAAAAAGAAATTTGTGGGGTTTACTTTCTGCTAAAGTGCTCTGCTATGTTTATGCTATATAGCTAAACATATTACACTGTTTTTTCCTAGCATAACCAGATTTTTATAAAGATGTTGTGGAAACTAGATTTTACCATAATGGATCTATTTTTCTATAGTGCAAACCTTCCATTCTCTGAATATACAAATACATTTCTCCCCACCCCTCTCCTGGCAGACCTTTCTAATTACAGTAAATTGTGCCAGGTCTATTTCTGAGACTTCCTTTCCATTAGAGCATACATTTCCAAGAAAACAAGAAGTAAATTGGTTTGTTAGAAATATGTAGCTTCAGAAAAAGGGTGCAAATATCTTTTTTGAAACAGACTTTTAACCTAAACCTTAATTCTTATGTTAATATGTCATTGTAATTTCTATAACATCCAAACCAAGAATATTTTCTTTCTTTAAAAACAAAATATTAAAATCTTATCCTTTTCAGAGAGTCCTGGTGGACAACCTGAGCTCTAATGTTATGTTCTATATATTGATATTTTTCTTGGAAGTATAAGCAGAGGGTAAAGGGGTAAATTTTACTTATAAATACAGCATTGGTGACAGTGATACTGGAATACTGTATTCAGTTCTGATGTCCCTATTTTAAAAAGGATTTTAAATAATAGAAGAGAGTGCAGAGAAGAGCCATTGCAGTGGGGGGCTGGAGAATATCTAGTGAGAGAGTTAGTTCAGTCTGCTTAATTTTATCAAGAAGGTCAAGGGGTGATTTTTATTTTGTGTACAAGTGACCTTGAGGTGAAAATAATAGATTGCCTAAAGGGTTCATTTAGCTGTTTGAGGAACAAGAGTCACTGGTGACTGGAAAACTGCTAAGTTCAAATTGTAAATAAAACATGAATCTTTAACAGTTAGGGGAATTATTCGTAGAAAGATGAATTGTTGTCCTGTCATATCTTTAAAATGAGCCTGGATGTCCTTCTGAAAGAGATGCGTTAGGCAAACAAAAGTTGTTATTGAGCTCAATACAGGTGTAGACATAAAATATTCAGGTCTGTCTTATACTGGAGGTAAGGCTACATGATAATTAGGCCTATGAGTACTAAAACTGCCATTCCCTATTCTTAACCTACTCTAAAAACAGCAAGTTACTTTCTCCAGGAATATTGGTCTGACACACAAAATGAATTTCCAACTTTCTTTATCAGCACACCTTCCCATCCTGTATCCAATTTCTATATACTTATCTGTGGTTGCAACCGTTCATTTCATTGCATTTGAGAGCATGTTCACTTGACTGCACAGTGACTGTTCATGGGACTAAGGGCCTGCTTGTGTGCCACAAAGTTGTAGGATCAAAGCCAGATGGAAGTGTCTTCAATAACTTCTGCAAAAGAAGATGGCTTTTTAGGAACAAAGTTAAAGAGCTCTCTTTGTTTAAACTTTGCATCATTCCTCTTTTTCCATTGTATGCACTGTGTCCAAAAATGTTTTATGAAATTCAGAACTGTTCATTTGTATTTAGCGGTTTAATAACATTAAGGCACAATTGAATTGTAATGGTGCTGTGATGGGATATAGTCTGAGCCACCTGGGTTTATGGTAACCATACGGTTCTGACTAAGGCATTTATTAGTTGGAAGATCTTAGAAATTGATTCCTACATGTTTTTTTAAGAGAAGCGTGAAGCAAAAGGAGAGAAGTTGTAGACATACTGAACTAGTGCAAAGTACAGCATGTAGTGGTGTGACTTGGGTTACTTACCCTAGGATTAAGTGCAGGTTTCATTTTGTACCGCACATTTCCTCATCTGGACAAGCCTATAATTTGCCTCTTAAGAACACAAGATGAACAATGTTTACATCTCCAAACAACCGTAAATCATGAGTAATGTTCAAAAAGGTAGGGGGAGTGGGAATCAATCCTCTTGTTGTTTTGTTTTGCTTGCTTCCTGATATTTTCCCCATCCCTGGGAACAACCATGAATGCAGAAGCTGTGCATGATCATTCTGAGGTGAAAATGTAATCCTTAACTCATACACACAAGTTGGTAAGCAGGAACCTCATTTATCCTTTCCCTGTTCCTTGATGTGTAGAGAGCTGCCACTGTGTTTCTTTCTCTTGCTCGACAGAATGGGCAGTTGTTCCATTCCTCTTATGTACTTCCCACAGTCTTTTCCCCTATTGTCACTTGCCTTAGACCTATATTTTCCTGCCTTTACTTTGTGACTCCTACTAATTACATCTTTTCTGTCTCCTCCTTTATATTGCCCTGTATCTCTTCCTTCTGTCTCCTTCTTGTCTCTTCTGACTCCTCACGGCTTCCTGTCCAGTTTCCTAGTGCATTTCCCCTCAGACTATCCCTCTGGTTTCATTCCTGCCTCCTCCTTTTTCTCTTTGACTTCACTCGCTTGGTGACTGAGGGGCCACCCTCTTTGGGTTATTCTAGATAAAATTGCTGACAGTTTTGTAAAACCACTTATAAGGTTCATAGTAAAGTTGCGGTTTAACGATGACATAGGCACTGCTCCATTGGAAAGAGGAAGTGATCCTGCAAGATTTTAGAGATGCTTGGTTTGTACAACGATACAAAAACAAAGGAGATTAGTGACTGTGACAACTATAGAGGTTGTGAACACTGTCAGGAAATTTGAACCCTATTGAACACTGATAGAAAAACTGGCACTTGCATCATGCTTCTTAGGTTTCAGTCTTTAGGTAAAAGAACCTATCCTGTGTCATAACCCAATGATTTTTAGTGCCTCGTCACATTGGAATTTTCCCGCCACATGGAGCTTTCTTTGCACGGTGGATTTCTCAGCTGCAGAGAGAGAACCCCGGTGCAAAAGAGTTCCCGCCTCACGTATGCACATTTGTGTCCCACTATTGGTCAATTCTAAATTATTCCTACCTGGCGGCTAGCGATTGGTTTGCTAGCCATATAAAAGGTTAGAGCAGTTTCCGCCCAAGTTGGAGGACCCCTCAACCATCTCGTGGGGAACTCTAAGCGTGCTGTGGAGCCTAGCAAACTCCGCGTGTGTCTTGGAGGAGAACTTAGGGACCTGATCAGACTCTAACCACTCCCTGTCATCGTGAAAATATTGACGTACCCCCGTGTGAAGCGCTCGTGGAGTCGTACACCGACAACTCATCTCGGTTCGGTTCGAAGAGAGATCTCACCCCTGTGTGTTTGTGTGCAACTGTAATTCAAGCAAGTTTTCTTCCTGCGCTGCGACCATCGGCAGTGTAAGTAAAGCTTTCTTTATACAACCAATACGCTTCTGTGCCTAACTGTATTCCATCGTGGAAAAAAACCCACCTGACGGTCCGGGCTACTGGCCATAGCCTTAGACTGCCCTTGGCCCCGACATGGCGTCACGAACAGGATGCGGGGAAGACACGTTGGAGTTAGAGTTAGTTAGAAACTGCCCTTGGCGCAGTGGGAAATGGCACGTAACAGACACTGAAGAACTAGAGGCGCATATCGCTTATCATCAGGCGTGCAGGACCGGTGAAAGGCCCATCAGCGGCTACTTTTGGCTGAAGGGAGAAGAGAAGGAAGCACATCTTCACCCCGGAGCTTTCGGGTGTGTGATGGGTGGAGAGCGGGTCCTATTTAGATCCCGAGAGGAAGGGGGCACCGTATCCTCAGTCCAAGTGAAACTGGTGGGTGCAGTAGACCCGACCCTCGACCCAGAGTATACCCGCTGCCTGCGATATGTGCAGGAGACGAAAGACCAATTCAGTTCCCAAGCAGTGTTGTCTAGATTGAGGAGCCGCGAGCTCGCGTCCGATCTCCATGAGAGTTTGGAAACAGAGGGGCATGCCGCAGCTGAAAGGGCAGCCCCGAAGTGCAACAGGGGGAAAATGTTAAGTGTAATGTTCCATACTATGACAACTCTAATGCGGGAAAATGCAAGTTTAAAAGCCCAGCTGCTCGCAGCCGTTCAGGCGGCTAAAGATGCGGCTGTGAGAGAGGATCCTGAGACGCCATTTCAAGATGGCGCCAAGCAAGAAGGGAGCCACGTGGAGGAGCCGGAAAAGACGGGCGGAGCTTCAAAAGAACAAGCGAGAATCTGTCCAGCGGTCCTGCCCACTGAAGTGATGTCGTTTCTGGCAGCCCCGCCTTCTTGCCACGGGGAGGGAGCATCGAGCGGAGGAGACCATCTGCCCCTCCTACCAGAATCAGTAATGGCTCTAGCAGCAGTTCGCCCTGTGACAATGACCTGCCAGGCAACTGATCCACCGAGTGCAGCTTGTGCCACCACCTATCGTGCTCGTACTCGGATTGAGTTGCAGGAACTGTACGAGGAGTCAAAGATCAAGCCTGAAGAGACCCTAGCTGTGTGGATGGGGCGCCTAGTTGTGGAATTTGGGTCCGACTTGCTGGACTTGGAAGAAGCAAGTTTCCTGATCCGGTGGGCCTCGTGGAGCGGAGGGCATGCCACTGACATCAATACAGTGACGTTCAACGCTCATTGGCCCATTCTGCTTCCGGCGCTTGCCACCAGACAAGTCAGTTGGGAATCTCACTTATGGCACGACGGACGGACGGAGAAAGCCAGCGCGGAGCAACTATTGTTGGCTATAATCGGGATCTCATACTGCTCCTGGAACCCCAGAGCATGTGTACTGGGACTAACATCATCCCAGCAGAGAGGGCCATGGCCTCACTGCCATCTGCGAAATCCTGGAACCGTTCCAATAAATCTGAACAGCATAAACGCCTGTGTTGAGGTCTATGGAAGAAAGAACACCGTCGTCCTCCGGATTTTCCTCAACCCAATGGTTGGTCAACCTGCAAGCAACCTTTTGCATCAGCTTTCGTGACTGTGCATCCTTATGAAGTTGAAAACACCTAGCGACTGGGAGCATCGATCTACTGCATACCTGATCGAAGCTCAGGGCACAAGCCATAGCGAATCTGATCATCAACCGTTGCCGCAGAGAAGGTCCGAAGAGCGAATCATGTTTGGATTCCTCCTAAACCATTCTGGGCTCACTAAACGACAACTCCGAATCCTGGGAGACGCAGGCCAATGGCAACTGGCCTATGAACTGGGTTTTCAGTATTCAGAGAAGCCAGATGACGATTCCTCGACGATGTCATCAGCATTTTCATCTTGCTGAACGTGGATAAACCCCCGCAGTGTTTGTCATCAACTTCCGTGTCGGTTGTATCCGCGAGCGTGCAAGAGAAGAACTGTCCAAAGCGGAGCCGTGCTCGAGCACCTGTATTGTGCGCTGTGAAAGAGCGGGAAGTGGCAGGAAAACTAGCTGAC
>NW_005841835.1:5458996-5472147 GCF_000455745.1 Alligator sinensis
TATAAAAGGTTAGAGCAGTTTCCGCCCAAGTTGGAGGACCCCTCAACCATCTCGTGGGGAACTCTAAGCGTGCTGTGGAGCCTAGCAAACTCCGTGTGTGTCTTGGAGGAGAACTTAGGGACCTGATCAGACTCTAACCACTCCCTGTCATCATGAAAATATTGACGTACCCCCGTGTGAAGCGCTCGTGGAGTCGTACACCGACGACTCATCTCGGTTCGGTTCGAAGAGAGATCTCACCCCTGTGTGTTTGTGTGCAACTGTAATTCAAGCAAGTCTTCTTCCTGCACTGCGACCGTTGGCAGTGTAAGTAAAGCTTTCTTTATACAATCAATACGCTTCCATGCCTAACTCTTATTCCATCGTGGAAAAAAACCCACCTGACGGTCCGGGCTACTGGCCATAGCCTTAGACCGCCCTCAGCCCCGACATCCTGAAAGTAGATGCAGTTTTCGCTTGGGTCGCTCCACCATTAGTATGATATTTCTGGTCAAGCAACTGCAAGAGAAGTGTAAAGGGAGGTGAATGTCACTGTACATGATGACATGATGAATGTTTTTGGTACAGTCAACAGACCAACCCTTTTTACTGTTCTAAAGGAACTGGGTTATCCCCCACAAACTTTTGAACATCATTTGCTCATTACATACACTGCAGTTGCCTCCATACCTTGATAAAAACAAAGAATCAAATGCCTTTGACATCAACAGTGGGGTGAAACAGGGTGTGTCTTAGCCCCTGTGCTTTTTAACGTCTGCTTTTCATTCCTGTTTCTTCGTGCATTCAAAGACATCAATAATGGCATTTCTCTTCAAACTGGACTAGATGGAGGCCTGTTCAGCATCGCAGGGTTTAGATAAAAAACCGAGGTGAAAGAACTGATATTGAAATACTTCCTATTTGTGGATGATACAGCCTTGGTTGCCCACAGTGAATCTTTTCTTCAAAATCTCTTGGTCAGATTTTTTGAGTCATGCTGGGAGAGCCAATACCCAGACATCACTCTGAGGATAAAACTCTTGGTGTCATTGACAGTTCTGGCTATTTAGTACTGTGGAGTCTTAATCTTCAGACTGAACTGGCTAACAGAATTAAAAAAGCAGCTAAGAATTTTGGGCTATTCCAGAAACGTGCATGGAATAACAGCAAACTATCAGCTAAAGTGAAGATGCAAATCTATGAGACTTGTGTGCTATCTTCCTTGCTTTATGGTTTAGAAACATGGACAACATATGCTAGCACATCAAGAGGCTGAACAGCTTCCACATGAGATGCCTGCAGAAGATCCTGAAAATAAAAGTGGGAAGACAGAATACCAAACTACTGTGGTACTGGAGTGCTCAGGACTGACACACTTAGAAACCAGTATCTAGAAAAGGTGGTTGTGATGGATCAGCCATATTTCAGGGGGGGGGTGAAGAGACTGTATCCCCAAGAATATTTTGTATAGTAAAATTGGAGACCTCTCTAGAAAGCATGGTCACCCTCTATGGCAGTACCATGATGCGTGCAAATATGACTTGAAGGCATTCAATATCAGTGTAGAAAGCTGGGAGGGGTGCACAGAATCCTATCCAGTCTGAAGGGAACATCTGGAACCAGACGCAGATGAACATGAAGAGGCTTTGATCCAGAGCATGGAAGCAAAGCAAGAAAGAAGAAAGCAGCATGCTGTAAACTCGGACAACGCATGGATCTGTGACATTTGTAACTAGCTGTGTTGCTCTTGATTTGGGCTTGTTAGCTAGAAACGGATTCATCAGGCCTCTTATATGTACACCACGATCCAGAGAATCAATGGCTGCCTACACAGATCCTGTCTGGATAGAAATACTATTAAACATTGGCCATGCTTTGCACCATCCTGTTGGACAAGTAGCAACAGTTATTATTTACCAGTTTATCAGGACTTGCGTAGTTCATGGACACAAGTAAAGATTTATGTTGTAACTTTCTTTAAACAAAAGTAATAGAACATAATGTGTGAGGTTGAGAAGAACGGCTCTTAATTAGGAAATTATGGTCAGAGGTAATTAAAACAACACTTAGTCAAGGAGGGACAGGTGTTAAACATAGTGAAAGATTGTTCATTTACACATACAACCTGTATAAACAGCCTCACTATCTTTCCCTTTCACTGTCTTTTAAAAAGAGAAAAGACTTGATGAGTGACTAGCAAGGGACATTCATACCATATGAATACTTAAGATGGAATTGATAACAACACACAACTGGCATGAATACCACATGCCCCCAGAGGCTGCAGGGGCACAGCGAGCTCCCACAGGCAGTGGGGCTGCTGTTGGCAGTGGGAGCATGGTGGAGGCAAATGGAGAGCTTCTGCAGGCAGCTGTGGTGCTGTTGGCGGCAGTGGGAGGTGGGGTGGCGAGCACTGACTGGCAGTTGGCAATCGCCTGCAGACGCTGCCAGCAGCAGCGGCCAGCGGCAATCGCGGACCACCTGCAGACACTGCCAGTGGGGGTTGGCGAGTGGCGACTGCCCGCAGGCCAGCGGCACCGTTTCACAGGGGGTGTACCGCTATGCTCAGGGGGTGCACGTGCACCTGCGTGCACCCCCTACACATCACCAATGATCACTGGGGCTCAGGGCACTACAGTAATATAAGTAATGCGGGAGGGGGGATTAGAATGGGCAATTTTTAATAAACATATTGAGGGGGGTTAGAGGGAAGAACAGGAAATTTTTGTCAGTTTTTTTTTTTTTTGCCCCGACCAAAAATTTTGCTGAGTATTTGAACTATACTCAGCTTTGTTCATGGGAATGATACAAGATCTTCAATTTCTATATTAAAATAATCATTCTAATGATAAGACTAAATAATACTGAGAAATGAAAATAATCTTCTGTTTATTTTGCAGAGAATGCAGAATCGATTGACCTCAAACAGTTTTTTGACCTCCACTTTTCACATATATACTACGTGTTCTTTGAAAATTTCGTGACTATTGAAGTAGGTCTCAAACAAAAAGGTAATAATTTCAAATTTGATATTTGAAATCTGTAAAAACAGATTTCTGGCAATCGTGCTTGTTAACACTTTCAAGCAGACAGGCCCTTGAACATAAATGCTGCAGTTAGTTGTTTGGGACCCTTCATAAGGGTGGAGCAATTCAGCACATAAATAGCAGTTGCATCCTTCTTGATCCAGGAAGAGGAAAGTGACTGCTATTCAGAGAGGTGGGAGGACAAAGTCCATGTATTGTATGGCCTTGCTGATTTCTGGTTTGTAATACCTATTTTACAAGGTGAAGATCTGCAGATTGTAAAGCTGGCTGTTCTTTGGTTGGTTTTTGTTGTTTTTTTTTTAAATTCAAGAATTCCTGACATACATTTTGCAAATGTGCTATAATTTAAGATGAAGAGTGGAATGGGTCTAAAAAATGTATTGCCTTTACATATTCTATTAAATTCTCAATTTTTCCTTTATAATACCTCCATTTTAGAGATTGCTATAATAGTATGCAAGAGGGAAATTTATGAATTAAAACTGCAAATGTTTTTATGTTAGTTTCTGACATAAAGAAACTAGCCCTGCTAGTGCTTTTTTATATTTTATACAATTATAAAAAGTGAAACCTTTTGTGAATTACTTTGAAATGAAAAAATGAACTTAAGTAAGTATTTTGTTTGGGGGGGGGGTTAATGTCTAGAAAATAGTTGTCCTTCAGTGGATATATTGGTAATTGACTCCATAATTTAACTTAGTTGTATGATGGGTAGCTCTCTAGATCAGGAGTGCTCACCATGTGGCCCATGGAGCCTTGGAATCCAACCCATGGCACTCCCCTGAGTCAGAAAATTTGGTGGCAGGGGAGCAGTGACCATTAATACACCATACCAAAGTCCCAAACCCCAAGTCCCACATGGCTGGTTGGATCTGGGCTGTGCCCCATTCTGCTGGCAGGGCCAGGCCATGCCCACTTCCTCTGTACCTGGAGCAGTGCTGGGTTGAGGCTGGGCTACACCCCTTACCCCCATGGGACTGGGTCATGCCACCTTCCCCCCCTGCAGGGACAAGTTGGGACCAGGCTACACCCCCCGCTCCCTGCGCTGGGTTGGCACCAGGCTATATCCCCTTTCCCCTGTGAGCTGGGTTGGTGCTGGGCTGCACCCCTTTCCCCCTCCACGTGGCCAGATGGTGCCCACTGCACCCTCCCTAAGCACTGGATCAGGACCACCAGTCAGATCTGGCCTGCGGACAAATCGGGCATTCTCCATCTGCCTCGCAGTGGAGGGGGGGGGGATTTTGAACACCACTTCTCTATATCATAATCTAATTCTTCTGAAATAATATTTATGATTTTTTTTTTTTTTTACATCTAACTTTTTGCAATGGCAAGAATGAGAGATCTATTTTCAGTGGCTGTAAGTGTGGACATTTTATGTCTTTAGAATTTGTCCTTAAATTATTTTTTGTGGATTCTTTTTAATTCATTTAGGTCACAAATCCCAGAGGGAAGAACTAGATGGTATTCTTTTTATTTTTGAGGTAAGATGATTTGAATCTTTTTATATATTTTTACTCACGCTTATGTAAACAATAGTGATATAACCATCATAAGAATGACTTTCATTAGCACCTAAAATATTTCAAATTTAAATCTTATTCATTTCTTCTGTCTGAATCTAATTCACTTGATGCACATCTGTTTGAAAACAGAATGTAGAGTAAAATTCCAAAATATGCAAGATGAGTTAATCTTGCACTTTTTACAATGAAGTAGCATGTCTTATGGCAAGAACCTTCTTTACCTGCTGACGAGTCAAAGAATTTTTTTAATTGCTGGCCAAAACTCCTACAGAAGTGAAGTTTGCAGTTACCATTCAGTAACTGCATGTATCCCTTCAAGAAAGCTTGCATTCAAGAAGCTTGCACTGATTCAGAAATTAATTCTATTTCTGATTTTTCTGTGTGTAGGTCAGTCCCTAAAAAGATAGCATTTTTTTTCTTCCCTGTTCATGAAGACTCTCTCTTGTCAGACCAGAAGTGAATTTTGTGAGTTCTCTCAGCCCTTAATCGAAAAATAGAGTTCTAAATCTCAGTTAAAGTACAAGCTATTTTTACAATGTTGCACTGAAGTTAAGTAATTCATAAAATTACTTGGCCTTTCCTGTCAGGTTTCATTAACTTTGTATCAGAGATGTCACTGACTGATGGTTTGCAGATAATTCTGTATAGTCTGTCAGCAGAAGCAGAAATTCCTAATAAAGAAAACAAGGAAGAGAGGAGGATGAAAGTATAACACCATGCTGCCTTCTGAAATTGTGAATAAACAAAAAGAAAAGAAGTCAGCCCCCCTCTTGCACATCACTTTTAAATGCTATTCAGCAGTTGTATTATCAAAGAAGATTGCATGCAAGTTAGTTTGTCTTAATGTTTGATGCTTCTATTATGTGTACATTTATGTAATATCTGTGTAACCTAGTTTGTTGCATTTTGCTTCTGTAGAAAATTTTACAACTTCTTCCAGAAAGGATTCATCAGAGGTGGCAGTTTCATAGTATTGGTAAGATTTTATCTAGAAAGGAAAACATATTTATGGAAATCTTAGTTTATAAAACTATTTTATATGTAAAAGTATCACTGATTGACTTAATTTTAATTTGACAGCTTTATTTGCTTGGTACTACTTACAGTGGATAATAATAAATTATTAATCATTTACATGGGCTAAACTAAATAAGCCCTTTCCCTGAGCACTAATATTTTTTAAATTATCTAAAAATATTGGATCATAAACAGTACTGTACAAACTAGGTGCTTTATTAGCAAAAGAATTGATGACTTAAGAAGCATTGCCATTTTCACTTGATTTATGAGGAAGGTATAGAAGGTGACTTTTCTTTTTCTCCTGGCATTGAGTTGATTGCCAGGGGATTGCAAGGTCACCAAGAGTAAATTAGAGGTTGCCAAGGACTTGTTCAAAAGGTGGTAGCAAGTCTGACCGAGAACTCTGACATGTTAAGTTAAATACAGATCAAAAAACAGTTACATGTATTTTCTTTTCAGGTTTGATTTTAAAGAAGCTCCTTCATACTGGGAACTCCTTAAAGGTATACAAAAATACATATTTTGGACTTTGCACTTTAAAGGGGGGATTGCTGTGGTGGGGGAAGGTATGTGTGTAAGGGTTCTTGGAATATGTATTGAAACAAAAACGGTGAGACTAAGTTGGTTTTTTTTTATCTTCTGGTTGCTTGTATAAAATGTGTACCAGCAGTGCAACCATTTGAGGAAAAATCGGTGTTATATTTAAGATAACATTTATGTACTTTATATTTTTATTTAATGCATGCAATAAGATTATCCATTCCACCAATTTATATAAAAGTAAAACAGAACGTAGTTTAAAAAAGATGCAATGGACAGTAAAACGGGAATTCTGTTTGATTTTTTTCCTTTATTCTTTGTGCAAGTACTGCAAATACACTTAGGGACAGACTTTAACTTATTTGTAGTCCAGTATTTAAATTGTTCTGTTACTGGAAAGATCTATTTTGCTCTTATTTCTTTAAACATAAAACAACAAACAAACAAGACAACAAATAGTAATTAATCTGTTTCATTCTTCCCACAAAACACACATTCTGCCCAAATGTAGGGTCTGACGCCTCCTCCCCATGACAACTGCAAATCTTATAAGAAGAAATTGCAGTCTAGCAATGGCCTTTTTTGAGTTTCGTAGATTCAGTGGAGGTTTCTAGGCCAAAAGAGTTTATTAATCTCAGAAATGGGGAAGTTCAAGAAAGTCTCACTGCCTGTGTCTCTGTCTGTATGCTGGTATCTTAGTTCTTAAATTCATGCCTTGTTTTAAATATAGGGGAATTATTAGATAAGTCATTCTCAGTATGTTTTCCAGGTGATTTGTGTAGAGGAGAATATAGATGCTATTTAACCACCCAAACAAGGGTTTATTTGACAAAGGAGAGGCTTCTCAAATGTACTTTTTAAGGTACCTGGTACATGTAAAAGTTATAATTTTCATCCAATAGTCTATTGATACGTAATACAGTTATAAAAGCCAGGAGGCTGTCAGAACATATGCCAGCTGGCTCATTTATTACTGCATATGCTCTGTATGAAAACTTTACCTAGTTAAAAAAAAGTTTTTCTCCCTTAAAGATACGTCGAGAAGGTGTGCGTCTTTTCCTTTTGTGGTTGCAAGCACTTCAGAATAACTGTAGTAAAGAACAGTTGTGGATGTTTTCATGCTTAATTCCTGGGTTTTCATCACCACAATCTGAATATGGGCCTCGAACACTAGATAATCTCATTAACCCTCCACTTAATGTTCAAGAAAGTAAGTAATTTAGTAATATTACTCAGGTTTTTATATATTCCTATTCCTCTGGGTCAGGGGTGGGCAATAATTTGGGCCCAGGAGCCACATGGAGTTCTGGCAAGTTGTCACAGGCTACATCAGCACTCCCCTCTCTTCCTCTCCACCACAGTACATCACCAAAATTCTCTGTGGGATGGGGCTGTGCGTGGGCAGGAAGAGGTTTGGGAGCAGGATGGGCAGGTGAGGCTGGAATTGTGGGGCAGGGTCAAGGGGCGGTGACTGCACAAGCCCAGGGCCCAGGGCAGAGCTGCAATCTTCTGCTTGCCCGCCCCTGCCCTGTGGGGATTGTGGGGCGGGAAGGGTGCTGACTGGGCGCTCGGTCCCAGGAGCTGGCCAGGGTTGCAGAGAGAGGAGGGGGCACATGCAGCAGAGCTCTCCCAGGTGGTGCAGTCCACGGAGCTTCACATGGGGATGAGCCGTACACAGGGCAGCCAGTGCTGCACTCCTACCCATGCCTCCTGGCCCCACCCTGGCCAGCATGCAGGCCAGCATCCAGTGGGGCTGCTCAGCTCCCCTTTCCTCTGGGTCCTGCCCCTGCTGCACCATTCTGGGTCGGCAGGAGGCTTTAGCCAGGTGCTTCTTGCCCCAGTGCACACAGCTCTGGGTCCAGTTCCCAGCTACCTTCCACCTGCTCGACTGCCCACAGTCAGCAGTAACATCTGGAGATTTGGGAGGGACTAAGGGGTGGAGGATATCCCAACAGTCCTGGGAGCAGGGCTAGAGCCTGGGTGAAGGTTGGGAGAAAGGACCAGGATGGATCCAGGTACTCTGAAGTAGAGTGGAGATGGGACCAAAGCAGGTCCAGTGCCGGGGCGGGGACCTGGAGGTTCTATTGCCTAGCAGGGACTAGGTACCTAGAAATAGTGCAGAGATGGGAGCCAGTGTGGGCTGAAGGACAGGATCAGAACAAGATTCAGGCTTGGGAGTAGGACAGGAGTGGATGAGAGCTTGCTTGGGAATCCCTTGGGCAGCCTCCCTTTTCTTAAAGGTATAAGCACATCAAGGTGTGGTAGGAAAACAAGTGGAGGATCAGAGTAAAGCAAAGGCTGAGTAGCCATCAGGGGGTCTCATAGCCATCTCTGGGACAGGCCTTTGTTACACTTGGATTCAGCCAATCTCTCATCACACCTTCTGAATAGTTGCAACCCTTTTAGGCTCAAGGTACCCCTCAAATTATACTAACTCTTAGTTTTCTCTCATTATTTTTCTGTATTTAAAAAAAAAAAAAATAGAGCAATTTTTTTTTTTTTTTGTTGTTGTTGTTGTTGCAAAGAACTCAGGAATCAATAGTGTTTAAAACATTCTGACCTGTTATGGTCTTTCTGTTTTTGAAATGTCTGGGTTTCTCTTGTGAATCATGTTTGCACACCTAACAGTGCTGGCATTGTGTGGCATCCTACAACACCCTTGAAAGGTTCTTGGGGCACTCCACAGTGTTGCTGCACCTTGGTTGAGAATCCCTACCCTATGAGAAGCCAGACTGACTCAGTTCAAGGCTTTACTACATGGCTCTAGCACCTGCCCCAAAGAGAGGGCTTTATAACCCCTCCTGCCATTCGGAGTGAGGGAGGGGAAGACATACTATTCTTTGCTTCTACTTCTCTGTTCCTTGGAATTAGAATGGAAGGGTTTGAGGCTCTGCTGTAGGTAGGGGTGCACCAATAGGGATTTTTGGGGCCGATATTTAAGGAGGTATATTGGTCAATGCCGATCCAATGTCCAATACAGCTGCCATCATCTGGTAAATCCCTTAGGGTGAAAGTGGCGGGGCAGGGGGGGCAGATTAACTCCCCGTGGTGAGGGAGGGGACAGGGGCAGGCACTGCCCCGGGGCGGGGGCGGAGGCACGGCTTGTGGGGTGTGGGGGCTCCCATCACTACTTGCACCTGGGGGGGGAGGGGGGATGCCCCCGGATCTGCGTGGTGCGGGGCGGGCTGCAGTTGCGGGGTGGAGCCGGAGCCGGCACTGCATGGGGCTCTTCTTAACAGGGGCTGGGCACAGTTAGCTGTGGTTATAGTTTTGCACGTACTTCACATGAAAATGTAAAAAGTATGAAAGAGAATATATAGTTTTGAGGAGGTTTATGGACCAAACGTATTTCCTTTTAAATTGTCCTGTAGGAGGTGTTTTTCATTATCGTCCATCCCACCCCCTCTTTTTAAGATCATTTTAATAAGCATTACAAACAAAACTTGCTTTAGGAAGCATCATATTTATTGATGAAATGTAATGTCTTTTTTACTTTTGAATAGCTCAAGTTACTATAGAAGAAATTACTCCACTTGTCCCTCCACAATCTGGAGACAAAGGACAAGAAGATCTTACAAGCTACTTTCTAGAAGCACTTTTGAAATACATGGTAATCCAGGTATGTTCTGTTGGCAGATAAAAGAAATGTGACCTTTTTTAGTATCTAAATAAGTATCTTGCTGAAGCAAAGCCTTAAAGTTTTTCCTCTCTGTAGGTCATTCTTAATAGCCCATAGAATTGGCTGGTTGAGACATTTCCAGAATTAACGTGATGCATACAGTCTAATTTGAATAATATCCATTTCATGAAATAAATAATAAAACTTAATTTTGTTCTCCACTTAAGAATAACTGGAAAATACATAAAAAAAATTAATCTATTAAAACTATTTTTTTTTTTAGTTTTTATAGTAAATTCTTCTAGTATAAGGAACAGAGAAATTCTGAAGTTTGATACACTTGGAAATTATTACTGAAATATATATAATGTGTTAATCTCCAAATCAGTCTTAACATACTTTTTTTTCTTCTTTAAAAGGTTAAGAGTTTGGAATGGAAGAACAAGGAAAACCAAGAAAAGGGATTTTCATTTTTGTTTTCAAATTTTAAGAAATACTATTTGCCTTATATGTTCCCAAACATCTGTAAGGAGACCAGCTTGTATAACCCTGTACTTGGTAAGTGGTATTTCAGCATTATTAAAACCATTACATACTCTGTAGTAATGCATCAGTATAATCATTTAACTTTTCTTTCGAGTAATGCTGCCCAAAAGAACTGTGTTCAAAAACAAAATTTTTCTTACTTTTCAGAACTGTGGTACCTCACTATAGTAGATTTAAGTTTTATTCAGTTAACTTCTATTCATGAAACACAATCTGTCCTTTTAATTCAAGTTTAGATGTTTATAGTAATTTATTTTTTATTTAAACTAACACTTAATTGTTAATTTTTTCATTTTAAGCTTTTAATGCAGCATGCATTATTAATTTTTAATTTACATTAAGGGGAAAAAAGAGTTCTGTGTGGCCAAAAGAACTGAACTGTGTTGCTCTTTGGGTGACAGCCATAGATTCACAGATGTTAGGGTTGGAAGGGACCTCAATAGATCATTGAGTCTGACCCCCTGCATAGGCAGGAAAGTGTGCTGGGTCTAGATGACCCCAGCTAGATGCTTATCCAACCTCCTCTTGAAGACCCCCAGGGTAGGGGAGAGCACCACCTCCCTTGGGAGACCGTTCCAGACCTTGGCCACTCTAACTGTGAAGAAGTTCCTCCTAATGTCCAGTCTAAATCTGCTCTCCGCTAGCTTGTGGCCATTATTTCTTGTAACCTCCGGGGGCGCCTTGGTGAATAAAACCTCACCAATTCCCTTCTTTGCCCCCGTGATGAACTTATAGGCAGCCACAAGGTCACCTCTCAACCTTCCCTTGCGGAGGCTGAAGAGGTCCAGGTGCCCCAGTCTCTCCTCATAGGGCTTGGTCTGCAAGCCCTTAACCATACGAGTGGCCCTTCTCTGGACCCTCTCCAGGTTATCCGCATCCCTCTTGAAGTGCGGTGCCCAGAATTGCACGCAGTACTCCAACTGCGGTCTGACCAGCGCCCAATAGAGGGGAAGTATCACCTCTTTGGATCTATTCATCATGCATCTGCTGATGCATGATAAAGTGCCATTGGCTTTTCTGATGGCTTCGTCACACTGCTGACTCATGTTCATCTTGGAGTCCACTAGGACTCCAAGATCCCTTTCCACTTCCGTGCCACCCATTTTAGGGATTCCCATGTACTTGTGTAGATCTTTTCAGTATTGTATTCCACAATATTTTGTAAAACTTCAAACCAAGACCAGTTAAGATAAAGTGATTGTATTAAAACCTGTGCATCCCTGAAACAAAGCTTTAACATAGGCTAAGCTTGCCATGCCTCATCTTTGCTAGAGTTTTAACAGGTGTTATAATATTGGATTGGGATAGTTACCATGACTTAACTCACCTTTGAAAACTTTAGGTCTGTACTGTTTCAGCTTTTGTTGGTGTGGGTTTGCATTCATCTGCATCATTTGCTATAAAATGATAATTCAAGGTTTGTGTCAGCAGAATAACTACATAATCACAAATGACACAAGCCCTCACTTGCTACATGACAACTGGCATAACGTCAGTGTGGACACTGTATCACTTTTGTTTGAACTCTTAAGTCCAGCTGATCCTGAAGCCTAACCTTTTTCCTGTAAAAGTCTCACTTTGTTTGGGAAATCTTTTTCTGCTCATCCCAATTTGCTAATGGACAGACATAGCTTTCTATAGAGAAAGATGGACCAGAATTGCATGCTTCTTTTTGGAGCAGGAGCAAGATACTAGCTCCTTCAGACTGTGGAGCAAAGGGATGGTGTAAGCACGGCCATAGGGAAATTTTAGAAATGGAAATGTGTACAAAGAGATTGAAGAGCGGATGCTATTCAAAGCATCTGAGTGTGTGTTTTGGGGTGAAGGGGGGCTGGAAGTAGCACCAAGCAGAAGATCTCTTGCAGGCCTACTACAGGGCAATGTCACAGAGCAAAAAGTCAGGAGGTACTCTCTAGCAAGTTGTCCCTTGTGTCAGAAGCTTCACACCATTTTAGGGATTCCCTGCAAGAGCCTGAACAAGGAAATTGAGGTGCACAAAGAAGATGACAAAGACATTGAGGAGAGAAATGCTGAGACAGATGCCTGCCCTATTTTAAACAATCAGCTGCTGTTTCAAACTCATCAGGGCCAGCGCTAATCCTAAATGACTCAGAAGAAAGCAGGGAGGAAAGGGCCAGGAGCCTTGGTAAGTTCAGTAAGCCCCACCCCTGCTTTCCCCAATGCTTGCTTTTCCTGTCTGAATATGCACATCCCTTCTCCCTCTGTTTGGAAGTAGTGCCTTTTCTCATGAACGAGGACAAAGTAATACATTACTGCAAAGCCATTTTATTTGGTAGACTTGCATAATTGTTTCCATCAGTCAAATTTAGATATCAGAACCCATTGCTAGAGAGTACAGTTACCAAATCAGAGATTTAAAATTTAATTTAGAAAAAAACTAGTGCTCATTGTAAAAAAAAAAAAAAAAAAAAAAACCAAAAAAACCCCCAAAAAACAAAACAAAAAACCAAAAACTAGACACCTAAGTCCAGCAGTATTGTACCAAAAAAGTTTCCCTGGGAAGGTTCAGCTGCAGATAGCGCATTAGACTGAGCCTTTTCTGAAAAGGTAGGTTTGCAAGCAAAATACAAAGCGATGAGTACCTGAGTCACAAATAATAATTGACTCTTCCCACATTGAGTTAGGTGAGGGACATAGGGATGGGGTATCCTGAGCTTCAGAGTCCAACATTGCTTCTGGCAGGAGCAGCTAGGTGGTATGGCTTGCTTGTAAATCCTTGTGAAGCCCATCTGTGTGCAGGTCAACAAAGGTCCCTTTCTGTGTGCCTGTGGGGCAGTCTGGAAATTGTTGTAGCAGGAAATCTAATCTTATTCCTTGAGAATACTAGGTAAAGCTACTTTCTTTCCTTCAGCA
>NW_005841835.1:5472157-5484155 GCF_000455745.1 Alligator sinensis
TTTGTACACCTTTTTAACAGTTTCCATTGCAGTACCATCCTCATCATCACTAACCCTCTGCTGAAACTGCAACTGTCAAAATGGTTCTTTATGTGTTTTATTTGTTTTCTGGCCTGTTGATCAGTTCCAACACACTCCCTCAGAAACAGCCACTCAACTCCCATTCCTTTCCCATCTCATTGGGCGTTTATACATGTGGTCTAGGGGGAGGGGGAGGAGCTTTAGTTAAAATGCCCCTACTGCAATTTTTAAGGATGGGGACACTGGTACATGACACGCTGGAGTCTGGAGTGCAATAATTACCACGCTCCAGCAGACTCGATTAATCAAGCCTGCTTCAACGTTCTGTAATTACAGTGCATCAACTCATGTATAAGTGCCAATTGATTTTATGATATTTTGCAACTAAGTTCCAGCACCTAGGAAGTAGTGTGACTTTTTCTAATCTGCTCATTTAGAACTTTTATAGGAAGAATTGCATAGAGTTTTTGGTCATCTTTTGTTTCTTTGTGTTAGCACTGTAAGTCTACTAACCTCTCTGTCTCTTTAAATCAGTGTCCTCAGCTGGATCATCTTTGAGAGGTATTGACATCTTTAACAAGACTGACATAAATCAGCAAACATACAAGATTCTTATATAGCTGCTATGGCACACTGATGCAGCTGAAAGGATGGAGAGAGAGAAAGGTGCTTTAGGACAGGGAGTTGAAAAGAGAGCGTGTTTAAGAAGAGGCATGAGAATATAACGAAGCTCCTCAAGCAGCAGACATCCTCCAAAAAGTTGTGGAACCTCATGCCCCATGGCCCATCTACTTCGTCCTATGGAAATACCATTTGCAAGGAACTGAACACCCTGTCCAACCCAGAGAGGGCAGTACCACCATCCTCAACCATACTTCCAAGATAGAACTGCAAGAACTGTAGGCAAACTTGGAGTCCTCTCCCTGAGAACTACATGTTTACTACAGTAGTCTTTAAGCCATGCACTACTAAGTTTTACTGTTCTCAGTATTTAAATGCCACTTAAATGGGTTTTACTATCATATATGGTCTGCTGAAATGTTTTTGCATGATGTTTGATTTGTTTGCACTGAATGAAAACACTGAACGAATCTTGCTCATTACACAAATAAAATCTTTATTTAATTGTTAAATTTCTTTCTCGGTTCAAAACTCATAGCCAATAAAATGGAAGCGCTAAATGACCACCCCACTCAGCCTTTTAAAAAGGCAAAACTGCCTTTAAAAAAAAAAAAAGTGTGGTCATACTTCTGGACACATCACTGCAATATTTTCTTAAGCCTTTACTCAGCTGAACAGTGGGCTATAGATAATTCCCTTGTATCTATCTAGCTGTTTGAATTCAGCAATCTATCCACCTCTACCTACCATCCTGTTGACAAGGCTGCCCCTTTTGCTTAGCAAATAGTAGGCAGCTTACAGCAGTCAGCAACAATAATGGGGAAGTTTGGCTTGGTATTCCTGGCAGCTTTTCTAATGTCCAAAAGCACATTTGACAGTCATTGTACACCTGTGTAACATCAGCTCTTCCAGATTGCCTGTATATGCCTTTGAGCCATGGGAGCAGTGAGTATACTATGTCCCCAAAAGGAGTTATTGACATTTCAACTGTGGCAATAGGATTGTGATATATAGGGTAGATTGTCCCTTCTTGAAGCTTCTGGGACAGGCTTGTGTTCCTGAATATACAAAGGTTATGTACTTTCCCTCATCAGCCAGCATTAATGTCTTGGCTACTCTGTGATCTCAGTGTCTGCATAACTAGAGAAAAAGTATCCCCTCTCCATAATGCACAATTTGGAATGTACATCCTTTCTATTTTCTTCTCCTGGTTTGGGAAGCCCATTGCTTTCTGTTGTTTCCTGCAACTTATCTAAAGTCATGACCCCTCTGTAGGAGAACATAGTTAATGGTTCTGTACACATTAATGACCCAGGCTGACTTTCCACTGATTAATATGTCTGGTATTACAACCTTCCATGCTGATCTCCACCTGCTTTCTCGCAGTGAGAATAGGTTTTATTCTTGTACCTTTGCACTGAAGAAGTAGTGCAAGTTTGGAATGCAACTTCAGAAACATGGCCTTCCATGTTCAGAAGTTTTGTAGCCAGTGCAGTTCGTCAGATCTTCAGCACAGTGCAATCCTGATTCAGAACTAGTTTCTGAAGCCCAGAAATGACTGTTCAGGTCCATGAACAGCTGTGAAGTCACCTGTGACTTTCTGTGTACTCTGCTAGCATTGATTGTTTGACCTCAGATATTTCTGAAGCATCTTCATTGCACAAAACCGTGCTATTTAAATTACAGCAGTATAGAAGAAACATACAACCTGTTCATGGGTCTTTCAGGCAGTCCCGTAGCCTCTTTAGTTCCAGATTGATGGTGGGGCTAGAAGCATGAAGAATTATGAAACTTTAAGCTGTGGAAACTAAATGTATCACATAGAAAAAATGGACTTGTAAAACGTTGGCACTGGATGCCAGAATTCCTTTGTTATAACATCAACATCTGATAATGCATTGCATCAGAAAGTGGTGCTGGGTGCCACTGCATAATATATTTCACTTATGGATTGTGTAGCTGCCAAAGGCTGTTCACACTCCCTGCAGTGCAGTAGTCAGCTGCTGCCCCCAACAAAACTTTCTAGGGTCCACATGGCCTTAGGACAAAGCCTCTAAGGGTGTAAAGTGGTTGGGGAGATGAAATGCAAGCTGCTCACACATTCCATCTGTACACACATTGAGTAACAAGGAACTTTGCGCCCTGAGTAGTGGCAGTAGTAGCAGCCTCCCTTCTTGCGCCCCCTCCAAATTGACACCTGAAGCTCATGCCCTGCTTGCCCATATCTCTGAATGCTACTGCCAACCAGGGCTGCTGTATGGTCTTCCAACCTTCTGGTAAAGACAGTGACTACAAAATAGGGATCTTTCTTCATTTTATGAAGTTTGCTTCAGCAGACCACTTGAGTAATTACAAACACTTTTCATTTTTAAATGGAAGATTGACCATTTCTTCTCACCATTTAATGAAGATGACTTGATTACTTGGGCCAGATTCCAAATTGGGTAATTATAGTCTGCCTATTTAAAATTCCCCTTATTGTGACAAGTAGAATGATGCAGTTGTTTTGCTGGTAGCTGTGGAAACAGTTCCTAGATTTCTTTCCACATGTGGGTATGTTTCAATAATGGACCATGTAGTTTCTAAATATAGTACCTTACTTTTAAAATAGCTTAGGGATTCATCTGAATAAAAATGTAGTTCATAAATTAAGCTTTCTTCATTAATTATTACTCTGCAGCCTAGAGCATAAAGTTGCATATGTCGCTTCTTTCTCGCATAGAAAATGTTTACATCCTTCTGAACTATTAATGCACTGTCTAACCTTGTGAAAGGTGCAGGCTTTTTCAGATGTGTTCTGACTTATCTCAGTTATCGACACTGTCCATCTCAGCAGATTTTAGAATTGATTTATGCACTCATAGGAGTTTCAAGAACTTAAAACCTGTATAAGTGAACTGGTATTGGAGAGGGCTTCCCTAGATTCATTTTTAATGCTTTATTTTCTTTACAGAAATACCACAGATGAGACCAAAGCCCCACTACATAATGATAAAGAAAGATGCGGAAACCAATGAAGCAATATATTGCACAAAAGAACCTTTCCTTAAGGCTCGTGTTATTGTCATTCGATGGTTGGTGTCTTTCTGGCTTGAGCCAAAACCTCATGCTGGACCTCATATTCCTGGAGTGGAAGGTGAAAATGTGCCAAAGAATATTCAGGTATCACTAAACATACATTTCAAGTGGTTTTTATACATTTTGAAGTTGGCTGATTGATTTATTGAAATCTCAATGCTGAGATATTTAACCAACATAAGGTCCTTTTATAACTTTAACTAACAAAAGACGAGAGATTTAGGAGAGTCTCCAGACCTGAATCCAATTTCGAAGGGTGTGCTTAATATTTAAATATTGTTTTGTTTTTGTACCAGAGTGAAAACATAAAATGTTACTTCCATTTATGTTAATAAAAAAACTGCTTAGAACAGTACATTTTTGGTGAATTGCTAGAATACGTTTAGGCCAGGAGCTGACATTACATTTTTCCCAGGACCAGTTGTACCTGTGTTTGTCCCGAAAGAAAAACGTCCTGAAATTTGGCATGTGCACACTTCACTTTTTCAGCCAGGGTTTAATGAGTGGCTGAATGCACTGCCACTTTTCTGCCACTGATTCAATGATTTCGTCCCAGGACAACTATTCAGATGTACTTTGCAGGACAAAATGTTTTAGCACTCCTTATCCCATGAACTTTTTTAGGGTTTGTCCCAGGATAACAGACATGAACATTTGAACCAATCATACTTTATCCTGGGAGAAAATTTTCTTCTGGAATAGATACAACACCTGTTCATAGCCCTACAGGAGTGGTTCACAGCCTTTTTGGACTCGGCACCTATCCATATCTGCTGTGAACTGAGCAGCACCCAATGCCAAAAAAAAATTACATATTATAGTGTAAGCACCCAAGTGGGGGTGGGGGGGATCAGCAAGGCAGGGACAAGTCTGAGCCTGTACTTACCTGCTTATCTCCTCACACTTTGCCTATGTCCTCATAACTTCACATCACCCTTCAAAGGATCTGGTTGTACTGAAATCACTGCCTTACAGTAACAAGTTTCACTTGTGTAGTGTAATGCTCTTAATTTAATTTAGTACCCAGTCCAGGAATTCAGTTTCCATTTGATTTTAGTGGGACTGTGCACAAAAGTGTGCAAGATCAGGTCTTTTGTGATATCTCGGAAAACTCCAATAAATAACTGTCACATTAAAAATTAGCAAATTGAAGGACCCACAGATTTGAATAGAAGTCTGTTCTAACTAGATAATAACCTGACTTCCTTTCAATCTGAAATCTAGTCTTTAATGGGTTTCATGGTTACAGTTTTCCTGTATTTGTTACTGCAAGGTTGTCACACTCATCAGGCCCTGTGGGCTGAATTTATGGCATGGGGCTGGTCCTTTAGGCCATATCAGGCCCACGCACTAGCCCTGCACATCAGATGCAGCTCATGGAATGAGCCATGTGCTAGGGTTCATATCAAGACCCACGGCTGGATGATAGGGTTCCACAGGCCAGATCTTTGAATTACT
Source organism: Alligator sinensis (assembly GCF_000455745.1). NCBI lineage: Eukaryota > Metazoa > Chordata > Crocodylia > Alligatoridae > Alligator > Alligator sinensis. The sequence goes on from NW_005841835.1 coordinate 5,477,336, forward strand.
AGATAAGGGAAGTTTTGATGTCTAGTATGGGTATAATGACATGACAAATGTATTATGACAGGCACCTTCAAATACACTACAGAGCTTTGGATACGTACCTTTTCAAGCAGAAGCCGTGTAGCTGTGTTGGCAGCGTGCTACCAGCAGATTAATTAGTACTCCTAATTAGTATGATACTTAGCCTTCTTCATAAGGTAGTACAGACAGGCTTCACTGTTTGGGATGGTGGTTCAAAGAGCAGTATGGCATGGTAAGCTTGCGGTTGTAGCCATGCTGTATTTCTTAGTTTGTTTGTGGAATTTGTTCTGTGTTTTAACAATTGTCTTATATTGCTGGAATTAATTTTACTTTTTGTTTTTCATTTTGCTTTCAGAGAGCAGCTGCTAGCATGGCTTCAAGGGAAGACAGCAAAAATGACAATGGTGATAGACAAGATAGAAATGCAGAACCAGAACAATCTCATTCTAATACTAGCACCCTGACAGAAAGAGAGCCAAGTTCCTCTAGCCTCTGCAGTATGGATGAAGAACACCTAACTGATATTGAAATAGTCCGTAAAGTCTTTTCTTCTAAAAGAAATAATGTTAACTTTCTTATTGAGATATTTCGACAGGTAAATAACCCATCAGTGCATGTTTTTGTTTAAGTATAACTCTAATCCCATTACAGCTTTAAATTCATTCTGTGCTGAGCAGCACACTTTTCAATGCAACAAAATATTTTATTGTCCTTTTCACTATTTATATTGAATTTATATTTAGGAATGTGGAAAAATTGTTGCTTTAGATTAGTAAAGTTTGACATCTCTCTTTTTACCTCTTTCATGCCTTCATGAATTCAAAAGGAAAAAATACTTTATAATAATGAATATAAAAATCTTTGTTTCTGCTTCCTGGATTTGTTATAATTCCAGGAACATTTAACTTTAAGTGTAATTTTGACAGAATACGTTGGTCTGTTGTAGCAATATGCATGTGTGACGTTAACCTTTAACTGTGGATGAACAGGGTTAAAAGTTGGAGTGATTTTTGCAGGGGTTTTGCTACATTTGTATCACTACAGGTTGGTGCTATACTGAATTGTTACAGTGTGCATGGTCTGTAGCAGCGGGCAACAGCTTCCCCCCAGCAATTTGAAACCACTCCAAGTGATCATTTGTCCATGTTCTTTATTAACACAGTGGTGACGTAGTGTTACTTCCTGAAGTGGATGGTATCTTTCAGCAAGCTGACTTCCGAATGTACTTTTTTTTCAAGGCTGTAAATCTGAAGAAAAGGTTTTACTTTCAGTTCTGCAACTCTTAGAATTTCATTTTAATGACAGTAGAACAAATGCTTATTTGTTATATTATTTGAATTGATGATTAAGAACCCTATTACCCACTACTCTTACAATTTCTACACAGAGAATGGGATGCAGCAGAATCTCCTGTTCAGCTTTTTCTTTCTTCTGATGAGGGTTTGTGATAAGGCTTTTTTTTATAGATCCTCACCCTGCTAGCCTTTTCTGAGATGCTTCAAATGTGTCTTTTGTAGCATATTGATATAATATAGCAATAGATATATCTGTAATTGTTTGCTACTAGCATTAGAGTGAGGATTGAGCAGTTTGGTTCTAACTTGTCTCCCAATAGTAAAATTGTGTGATTTTTTTTGCTTTTGTTTGGGTTTTTTCCTACTAGGCATTTTTGTTGCCTATTTGTGAAGCAGCTGCCATGAGGAAAGTGGTGAAAGTATACCAGGAGTGGATACAACAGGAAGATAAACCTTTATTTATGAAAGAACCTGAAGAAATAATGCAGTCTACAAATATAGATTGTGATGAAAATGTTGCAGAGCATAATTCAGTAGAGACCGCAAAAGAGAGAGAGGAGGTAAAAAAAAAAAAAAAAACCAAAAAAAAAAAAAAAAAAAAAACACTTTAAAGTTTAAAAGACTTTTTTTTAAAGTTCCCAAACCCTTTTAAAACAGGCACTTCATTTAGCAGTCTGGTTGTCTAGAGATTAAGGACAATCAATGAAAGGAATCATTGAAATACACTTCTATGCCTTTTTATAATTTTTATCCTCAAGTGTGACTAAATAGAGCCACAGCATATCATAGTGGCTGTGGTGCTATTTCTTTCAGTCCGTGCCATCACCTCACATTTTTGTCCCATTTAGGTTGGTTATGCATTATTGTAGGCAAAAAGGGCTAGTTTTATAACTGATTTTTAGGGGCAGAAACTAATTTAAAACAGGGCTGTTCTGTAGTTTTCTTATTTCATATTTAACTTTAAGTGTGAGAGTTTTCACAAGTAGAAATGCAGGTTAAGCCCCCAGATTCCATGTATTTCTGCACCCCCTCCCAAGCAGAAGTTGGGCATTTAATTTCTCCTGTACCTTTTGAAAATCTAACCCTAGCTCTCTGGTTAGAATGGTGGAACTTGTTTTGACAGCGCATATATATTCTGATAGAATTTGACACTGTACTCATCCACCCATCACAAGCTTCCTAAAAGAAAATTCCCTAGTCTGGGAGTTTATATGCATTTTTTAACTGAAGGTGTTCAGAACCTCAGTCACTTATGCTTTGTAGACTTTATAGTGAGCGGTACCTGCACAACCTTTATGAAACCCCTCATTGTTCGTCATGCTCCAGGTTCTGAGACTGAGCCTATTGGTTAACATAGCAGGCATTTAGGACAGTTGGTGTGGCCATCTACAGTGTACATTGCCTAGTCATATGAGAGGCAGAGTGAGGAGAAAAATGATGCCTCATTCAACGTGTGTTAAGTCAGATGGTACAGACCCAAATGTAAACTGTTTTCCCAAAAGAATAAAGAAAAACAGAATGGGGAGAACTATAAAAACTGGATCAAAACAATAACTAAAATCAAGAAAGAATAGTTTACAGAAAACAATACATTTAGTGCCAGAGCTGTATTCTAGTGCAAACAGCAGAAGTCTGTCTCAAGTCAAAGGCAGTTGAGAGGAATTAAGTAGAAGTGCATGCTACTTTTATATCCTTTGTGCAAAGCACAAGCAAGGACAAGGACTTATCAGCCAATGAGGACAAGCCAAGTATGAGCCAACAGTGTACTCTTGTTTCATAAAAAGTCAACAGTATAGTGGGTTGTCTTAACATGAGTGTCACTTGTGAATCAAGGGAAATGATTCTTTTAGTCTGTTCGGCACTTGTGAGGCCTCACTTGGAGTACTGTATCCGGTTTTGGGCCCCAGGGTTCAAGAAAGATGTAGATACACTGGAAAGAGGCCAGCAGAGAGTGACACAATTTATTAGATGCCTGGGAAGCCTGACTTATAATGGAAGGCTGAAAGATCTAGGGTTATTTAGTCTAGAGAAGAGCAGACTGAGTGGGGATTTAATTATTGCCCTTCAGGTATTTGAAGATTGATATAGAGGGGATGGAAATAGACTATTCTCTATGGTCACAGGAGACTAGACTAGAATCAATGACCTCAAGTTGCAGCAGAGGAAATTTAGTTTAGAGATTAGGAGGAACTTTCTCATTATGAGGTTGGTCAAGCATTGGAATAGACTGCCAAGACAAGCTGTGGAATCTCCATACCTGGACATTTTCAAGAGCAGGTTAGATAAATATTTGGCTGGGATGTCTTAGTCAGTGAGTTCCTGTCCTGCACAGAGGGGCCGCATTAGGTGGCCTGGCATTCCCCCCCCCCCCCCCCTTCTCAGGCAACATCACTGAAGGGGCAGCAGCCAGGAACATTTTGGGCATTTATACACATGCTCCAGGAGGGGGGGGCAGAGGGGGGTGCTTTAATTAGAGTGGCACTGAGCGCCACTCTAATTTAAAGCACCTGGAGCATCATGTATCAGCATCCCCATGCTGAAAAATGGTGGTGGGGGCACTTCAACTAAAGCTTGTTCAATGAACTTTAGTTAAAGTGCCCCTGCTGCCATTTTTCAGTGTGAGTACACTGATACATGTGATTCTGGAGTCTGCTGGAGCACAGTAATTACCATGTTCCAGCAGATTTGATTAATTGAGTCTGCTCTGATGCACTGTAATTACAGCACATTGGAGCAACCATGCCTATAGGTGCCAGAGGCAAGTAAGAATTCCACCCTCTGCCCTCTTACCCTCCTTGCCAGGTGGCACTTCCCATCCATCACTGCCATTGTCTCCGACTGTTCTGGGGGTACAGACAGGATAAAGGCCAAGAACCTCCAGACCCACTTCTGCCTACTCCAGCTGGGCTCTACGCAAAGCTGGGATTAGCCAGTAAGAGCAGTAACAGCAGACATGTCTCTTCTCCCTTCTCAGTCCCCTGAGTGTTCCCTGACAGCCAGAGAGCAGGTGCAGGGGAAGGTGAGCCTGGCTCCATATGCAGCCTGGCTGGAGCAGGGAGGAATGGCTTTGGAGCTCCACTATCCCACCTTGCTGCTGGCAGTGTTGGCAAAGGGGAGAGGAAGGGAGAGAATGTACCACTAAGCAAGGGAGGGAGGGAAGATTCTTACCTGTTTGAGGGACTTTAAAAATTAAAGTTCCTCAATGCTGCTCCAGTGGTGCAATCTGCCTGGTGTGATGGGGAGAGGTGGGGAGCCCAGGGTGCAACCACCCCTGCAGTGCAAGTCACCTCCCCTTTCCAAAATTCTGGATCTGTTCATGTGCTAAGGTCAGAACATTCTGAGTTATAAGTGCCTGAGATATATATATGCATTAACAGTGGAATGTGCCTGTGGGCAATACTTGAAGAAATTACAAGTTTTTTTCAGTAACTAGCCACACTGTTGAAAGATGGTTGAAGTTGATCTGTTCTATTTTAATTCCATTCAGTGTAAATGTAAGCATAGTAGCATTTATATTGGAAAAATATTGTTGCATATCTTGGAGGCAGTGTGAGGCGCACAGGCTGAAGGCTAGATGCTCCAAAGCCAAGTCCTGTACCACTTAAGCCAATGGCAAAAACTCCTATTTACTTTAGTCAGAACAGGATCAGGTAGGTCCTTAATGATTTAAAATATGCACTAGTTGCATATTAATATGGTACCTGGTGTGGCTTTTAGCATATGGTCTTCAATGTAAGTTAATTTTAAACTTTTTAGTGTTTGCTGTACAGATGTTAACAGTCTTCTTTCCTTTCAAATCATATTGATCATTCTACTGATCAAGCTATCTTGTCGTCTTCAGTTTTTTTCTCTGTTATCTATTCCTGGGAGTATTGTATTCTCTAATTTCACAGCCCTGCAGACTGTTTTTAGGCCTAGAAGTGCCTGCTTTTTCTACAGACCTGAAGAAAAATGCACTGCCTACAAAAACTCTCTAAGCCTATCCCAGCTATGCAGCTGGTCCAATATAGGATACTAACCACAAAAATTCTTTTTTCTCACAAACTTTAAATATATATTTTCAAAAATTAATTTAAGGGGTGACTTGCTGAATTTATAAATTCTCCATATGAAAAACAGTTCCAAAAGATGATGAGGAAAAGTAGTAAACAAAAACTGAGGGAAAGTTTTTCTCCAAATACTTTAAATATTTACATTTGAGCCAGCCTGCACTTTCAGTAGTCATTTTCAGTTCTTTCTTTAAAAAATAAAATAAACAAAAAGCCTACCAAAAACAAAGCTTGTGTAATTTTTATTTGCACTTGTTTCTCTATGGGAGTTTAAGAAACACTTTTTATGCTTCAGGAAAAAACGACAAATTCTAGTCACATCCAGAATTCAAGTTGGACAAGAAATGGCTGCTATCAAAATAAAATATCCGAAGTAGATATTGAAGAGCAAAGTGTACGAGCGGGAATGCAGTCAGTATTGCAGGTATGGAATGCACTTATTTCATAATTTTATATTCTTACTTTAAAGCATTTTTTCTTTAACATTGCTTAAATAAAAGTATTAAAGGAATACAACAGAATTATGTTACAGAATGAGTCGCCAGATTTTCCATAACATTGTAGATTTGCTAGATTGGTTGCAGATTTGATTAGTAACGTATGGAGAGTAACTTTATCTCTAGACCAGTGGTCTCCAACCTTTTTATGGTGAAGATCACTTTTTATAAGTAAAGGGCACCCCAGAATCTACCACGCCTTCCCCCTGCCTCCCGGACAAGCCGCCCAGGCTCTGATCCCACTCACCCAGCCTGGCCCGGGCGGCAGGGGGCATGGCTCAGCCTAGCTGCATGCGTCCTGCCACGGAGCCTCTGATGGACTGAGATTGGCTGTCAGAGATTCCACAATGGACCAGTCAGTCGAGATAGACTGGTTGGTGACCACTGCTCTAGACCAAGCACATGCGGTAGCATAATACCGAGTCAGAGAGAAACACTTAAGAGCATATTTCCTTATTTTTAACCATAGCTATTAACACTTTATTTACATTTTAATTTCAGTGTTTTATGAAATACAAGGACTGTAGGATTTTGGATGGCTACTTTTAATAAGAAATAGCTTGTATAACACTATTCCTTCAATGGAATCGAAGGATGAGGAAGTAGAATGATTGTGGGTTAGGTTACATGGGGGGCAAGGAGAAAGGGATTTGGTGGTAGGGGTCTGCTACAGACCCCCACACCAAGGGGAAGAACTAGATTCGGGGCTCCTGAGGCAGCTCTCGGAGACCATAAAAGCTAAGGAGGCGGTAGTCATGGGGGACCTAAACTACCCAGACATCTGCTGGGAGATGCAGACAGCAAAGTCCCACCATTCACGCAGGTTTCTAACCTGTGTACAGGACCTCCACCTGACACAGGAGGTACACGGTCCCACTAGGGGGAATGCCTTACTGGATATGGTATTGGCAACAGGGGATGACATGGTAGGGGACCTACAGATCGGTAGCCATCTGGGGGA
>NW_005841835.1:5485057-5485822 GCF_000455745.1 Alligator sinensis
GTGGACACGCCGGAGGGCAGGGAACAGCTGCAAGCAGACCTGGACAGGTTGGACAAGTGGGCAGAAAACAACAGAATGCAGTTCAACAAGGAGAAGTGCAAAGTGCTGCACCTAGGGTGGAAAAATGTCCAGCACATCTACAGCCTAGGGAATGACCTGCTGGGTGGCACGGAAGTGGAAAGGGATCTTGGAGTCCTAGTGGACTCCAAGATGAACATGAGTCGGCAGTGTGATGAAGCCATCAGAAAAGCTAATGGCACTTTATCATGCATCAGCAGATGCATGACAAATAGATCCAAAGAGGTGATACTTCCCTTCTATCGGGCGCTGGTCAGACCGCAGTTGGAGTACTGCATGCAATTCTGGGCACCGCACTTCAAGAGGGATGCGGATAACCTGGAGAGGGTCCAGGTTAAGGGCTTGCAGACCAAGCCCAATGGGGAGAGACTGGGGCACCTGGACCTCTTCAGCCTCCGCAAGAGAAGGTTGAGAGGCGACCTTGTGGCTGCCTGTAAGTTCATCACGGGGGCACAGAAGGGAATTGGTGAGGTTTTATTCACCAAGGCGCTCCCGGAGGTTACAAGAAATAATGGCCACGAGCTAGCATGGAGCAGATTTAGACTGGACATTAGGAAGAACTTCTTCACAGTTCGAGTGGCCAAGGTCTGGAACGGGCTCCCAAGGGAGGTGGTGCTCTCCCCTACCCTGCAGGTCTTCAAGAGGAGGTTGGATATGCATCTAGCTGGGGTCATCTAGACCCAGCAC